>NW_011369945.1:5630565-5704415 GCF_000735185.1 Notothenia coriiceps
TATGTAAGTCGCTTTTGATAAAAGCGTCTAACAAATGACATGTAATGTTAACATTCAGACAAATTTAGAGTTTTAATGTCATACATCATAATAAGTCTTAGGATCATAATTGTTTCAAGTTATTTGCTTACAGACTTAAAAATAACGCGGCCATTGGAAACATTCATCTTCTGCTCTCTACGGAGCCCCCTAGGGGACATGGAGAAGAAAAAGAAATTATTTGAAAAGGAAAAAGTTTTGCGAAATCTCGCAAAACTTTTAATTTAGCTCAATGTACTTCCTGGTCAGTTCGGCTGCTACGGCAACACAGAAACCACAACAATGGAGCGCTTCATCGATTTTACTTTGAGCTTGGCCTTAAATATAAAGATATAACATCAGTGCTTGGCAATAGGCACGGGTTTCACACATAGACTGTATAAAGGGTTTCACATAAGTGAAGACACCTCAAGAGAACACTCAGAGCGAGGGGACATGCTGTACATGTCCCTCTGAGCTGAGTTATTGACAGATTCGAATTTCGCGGATCAATAACTCATGAACATAACGTTGTAAAAATACAAACAACATGACTTTACAATCATAGCAAGATAGACAACGAGCTACAGAGTCGTTTTTATCAGAACAGTTCGATACACGCCGTCATCAAAGCTAAACATCAAGAATTGGTCACAATCTGCAGCTTGAGGAGGGAGAGGAGTGCTGAGGGACCCTCTACCAACTGCAACAGGGTTTTGCGATATCTCGCAAAGGTTTTGCGATATCTCGCAAAACGTTTTTTTTTTTTTAAATAATGTTTTTTTTCTTCTGCATGTCCCCTATGGGGCTCCGTAGCTCCCAACCTCACAGTGAGCAAACAGAAAATTGCATATCATGAATCATAGAATGCAGCTAAAATGAAAATAATCTACCTATTTGTGTTTGATTTTGAATATGTTACTAATGTCTTAAATGTTGCTGATGTTTGACCTACAACTGTGCCATGTAATTGAATCAAATTTGAACTGACAAATTACACTATCAATAATAAATTATAGAATTCAATTCTGGAGGACATGCTATTCTCTTATTTTGTCCTAGAGTTACAGTAGTTAACCAATTCAGAGGTTCATGTGACTCACTGTTGTGAATCAAGGCCAGCAGCTATAGGTTCTGTATTTCAAGCACATTGGCTCATTTGATTCTGTGTCACTGCTAAGCCAATTTACCGTAGCTGATCCACTTTTACATTTTATTCAAATGAACAACTGATGCATGAAGCAACCCATCTGTGGATGGCAGCACTTTCTTTTAACTTCGGAGCCCAATCTCACTCTACTATTCAGACTTGAAACAAAACGTTTTTCTTTTATTGACACATCACATTTACGAGTACCTTAGTATAATTTTGTAACTGCTTCAAGGTTCTTCGATGTAGAGCCTCATCTTTGGGAACATAGTGACAAACATATGCATGATGGACCAATGACATGTGGCTAGAATTCAATCACATACCAAGATGTTTTGCAGGTGTGTATGAATCAACAAGCTTGATTCACCAAGCTCACATGTCCCTAATTGACACTTAAACACAAGAGGGTGCTGCAGTTGATTGCAGAATCTTAGAAGAAGTTGATATTATCCCTTTGACAGAAGGGCAGAAGAAGATTATCCTTCCTGCTGCCACCAAGGGAAATGGAGGTATCACAAACAGTCAGAGTCCATTTTTACAGTCAGTGATTAAACATATTTTCAAATCCCCCATGTTGGTGAGGGAAAGTTTATCCTGGTGAAACTTCTCTGCATTGTCTCCCTTGGCGCGGAGTGGTTGAATGTCAACTGTGAAAATGAAGTGCATGCATCAGTCTGCAGGATGAAAATTGAAGAATTGCCACCACCCCTTCCCACCAAGCCCGCCATCTGTTCCAACCCCTTTGTCTTGGCACAGTGTGCCAACATATTCAATTCGATAGAACTTTATTTTCCCCTGAAGAGGTGTTCGCCTGCTTAATAAACCCACCCGTTCCCGCACAGCCCCACAATGCCCTTCTGTGAATGATGTGAAAAGGACTTCCAGCTTTTTCTATGGATAATATCAAATATACCATTACTTTGGCCATAGCTAAAGTCTGGTGCATGTTTACACCACTACCTATAAACTGAGTGAGTGCACTGAAGGTCTAGGTTAATGTACGAAATGTTGAATCAATTTTGAATCAATGTTGAGGTGTTGAACCCACAGAGACTTGATTCTTGCTTGGTTGTTTACTAGTGATGGGAATTACGGCTCTTTGAAGGGAGCCGTTCAAAAGAGCCCTTTTTTTTAATTGGCGGTGGAGATTATTTGTTGACCCTGCTTTAAATGATATTTTGGCTTTACAAACGTTGCACTCCGCTTTATCATTGCCTATGTTTTTGTTGAAGTTCATCCAAATGCTGCTGCGTTTTCGTATTTGGCTAATCTTTTCACCCGAAAAACACGTCGTCTACCTGTACCACTGAAGAGCGGCTCTCACCAAGTACAACTCGGTTCCCTTCGTTCGTACCAAAGAGCCGTTCAAAAGAATCGGAACGTATCGTAACATCACTAAGAGCTACTCCTTTTAAGGAACATTCAGAAAAGACAACATGCAACAAAGACACGCAGCATTCATACATAACAAAATAACAAAATAAAGTTAAGGATATCATCCAGTTAGTATAGTGCAGTAAATATGTTTGTGTGTATAATAAATGATATATATTGCACATGTATAGGAGGAGGACTAAGCGGTATTAGTGCAAGAGTTCAGTGTTACGCAGCGTCCACACGGCAGCGTGCGTTGAAGCTTGCCGGTGGGCGTGTCTGAAACTCGACCAACAACCAATCACATGAATCTCCCGCTCCGGACAAGCACGCGATTTGATTGGCTAGAGCTTGTACTGGCATATTATTTGATTGGCTGACGCTTCCGTCGAAGCTTCAAAAGTTGAACTTTTCTCAACTTTTGACGCGAGCAACGCGAGGAGCGCGAGCAACGCTAGGCGACGTTCCCACAATGCAGTTCGGCAAAGCGTGACGTCACCCCATTCAAAGTGAATGGGAAGAAGCGTTGAAGCTTCAACGCACGCCGCCGTGTGGACGGCCGTTAGATTGTTCTGGGGAGGAAACTGTCTTTGAGTCTGTTTGTCTTTCCTTTAAAGGTGGGGTAGGTAATTTTGGAGAAACCAGCTCAAGTGCACTAGAATTTGAAAATACACAACCGGAAAAAATCTGCCTCTTCCTTACAGAGCCCCTCCTCCAACACACACGAACGCGCACATGACCAATGAGGGCACGAGATAATTTGTGCACAGATGGAAGGCTGACGACAGCAGGTAGGCTCCAGTTACTTTAGCCGGGCCCGGCTCAGATGATTGGTGCGTGCTTTTTTTACAGCGCCACGGCCTTCCACAGATGATTTTCTGTACTGCTTATTTTTTGTCAAAGTCATTTAAATATTCCATCTGCGATCGGGATGTTAAGAGGATTCCATGGAATATAACAACAAGTGACTCGAGCCGGTTTTCCTCAAAAAAATACTTAAGTAAAACAAAAAATTTAAGTAGTCGTTCATTTTCAGTGTTTACTATTTGTCTTTATTGTATTTCTAGTATTCGTCATTGTGTGCTTTTCTCTTACCCGGTACGATCACATGGCAGCGTTGCGTTGAAGCTTGCCGGTGGCGTGTCCGGCGTCGCGACCAACAACCAATCACATAATCTCCGACCCGCCCGGACACACAAGCACGGCGGTTTGATGGCCAGAGTTTGTACTGGCTATGAGTTGGTTGGCTGGCGCTTCCGTGCGACGCTTGAAAAGTCTGAAACTTTTCTCAACTTTTGAGCGTGACGGAAGCGCCAGCCAACCAATCATATGCGCAGTACAAACTCGGGCCAATCAAACCGCGTGCTTGTGTGTCCGGGGCGGGAGATTAAATGTGATTGGTGGTTTGGTCGCGACGCAGCCGCCCACCGGCAAGCTTCAACGCAACGCTGCCATGTGGACGACCGTAAGAAGAAAAGCACCAATACGAATACTAGGATACAATAAAGACAAATAAAAGTAAAACAATAAATGCAAACACTACTTAAATTTTTTTTTTTACTTAAGTAAGTTTGAGAAAACCGGCTCGCGAGATACACTGCTTGTTTAATTCCATGGAATGCTCTTAACATCCCGATAGCAATGAATAATTAAATGGCTTGACAAAAAATCACATTAAAAAATCCATCTGTGGAAGCCGTGGCGCTGTAAATAAGCACGACCAATCAGTCGAGCCGGCCCGCTAAAGTAAACTGGATGGCCTACCTGCCTGTCAGCTTCCATCTGTGCACAAAAACTTATCTCTGCCCTCGATGGTCATGTGCGCGTTTCGTGTGGTGCTGCGAGGAGGGATTTTCCGGCTGTGATTTTCAAATTCTAGCGCACTCGAGCCTGGTTTTTCCTAAAATTACACCCACCTTTAAAGGAAAGACAAACAGACCTCAAGACAGTTCCGTCCCCAGAACAATCTAACGGCCGTCCACACGGCGGCGTGCGTGAAGCTTCAACGCTTCTTCCCATTCACTTTTGAATGGGCGTGACTTCNAAGGTATCAGCTAGAAATTTCTCCAGTTAATTACTTACAATAAGGCAATTGTCTTTTGTATTACAAGTTTTCTGAAATAGCATGTTTAAATATGCAAATTAGCCATTATCTCATCAAATATGTGCATATTTTAACACATTTCAGGAATCGAAATCTGAACTTTGGATAAAGCCAGGTTCAAAATTCTTGTTTTATTTTGTAGTCATATTAGTATCTAAGGCTTTTACAGAAGGGATTTTGGATATCTCTTTTTATCACTCCATAAATCAGAAAATACTGTCAACAGCCCTAAAATATCAATTTTTGCCATGTTTTTAGGTATACAATGTTGTATAATTCAGGCTATGAATGATATATGAACAAACCCTTCTGTAAAAGCCTTCATAATATTGATAGGAATATAACTGGAAGGTTTGGTGTGTCTACGTGCTACTGAAGTTGAAATTTCGAACTCAGAGTAGGAGAAAAAACTCATTTTGAGAAAACGACCTTTAAAGATTGCAGCGAGGCGCTAGCTAACCCTCCTGTTCTTTGGATGACAGCTTGCGCCTCGACGCACTCCGTGAAGGTATTTCATGTTCGGGGTCATTTGTTTTTTGTATAATCTTGCTTCGTGCAAGGGATAATTGTTGTCATCTTCTCTGTAAACTTTTTTTTTTTTCTTTTGCCATTTTGAGATTTACATTTCTAGCGGAAAGCTAACCAGGAAGTGTTTTAGCACACCACGTGACGCATCTGAACGAATCACGTTGTCTGAAATTGACACCAGCCAATGAGATTTCGTTTCTTGGTTTAAGACCCCTTTGTGCTTTCACGATTGGTTGCTGATACAAAGGAAATGACCATATTTGGATCCGATGAGATTGTGCAGGAGAGACACAGCTTTCTAACGATATCTCTGTTGACATGGTGCACACAGCGGTCGCGGTACTTTATGTTACGTTAGAAAGCTAACTTTTGGTGAATTTAGGAGAAATCTACTGACGCAAATAGACAAACTATAGTCAAATAAACACTTAAATGAGTATTTTGTACGTTTTCCTTCCAAAAGCCTGAAAGAAAACATGTTATAGAATCAAAATAGCACAAAATCTCAAAATTGACCAGTGCTTGAAAAACGATGTTTTTGCCTGCCATGTCTCGCCTTAAAAGGACAATCTGATTAACCCTAACCCTTAAGGGGATCAGTTGGTTAAAGGTGTTTTGGGATCTGTTAGGAAATTCAACATGATCAAAGAAGTTACATTTGAGTAAAATATCTTGTAATCAAAAAGTCATTTGTAAACACAGACTGCAGTGAAGACGCTTTCTGTGCACTGCTCAGTCAGCTACTTTCATTTGTGTGTCTAGGAGATCAAAAGTATATGTGTTTGTGCAAGTGAACTCCTTAGTGCAGTGATAACCTTGTTTTTTCACAACCCAGACAGATTCTAATCCAGTGAGACATGCCACTCCCCATGTCCTTCCTCTGTCTTTCACCGTCTTATCTCTGCCACTTTCCTTCTCCCTTCTCTTCCTCCCCCGTCATCATAATCCCACCCGGACTGTCCACCATGAGATGAGAATTACAACACTGTTGACACGCTGACTCCACAAGGGATTTTGCTGTCTTGCAGCATCTGTCTCTCTTGTCTTTCTTGCTCCCTTGTCTCCCTGCATCCACATGTTTCTGTCTCGCTGTGTTTCTGTCTACACCTTCCTCTCCCTCAGTCAGCACTTCCGCACCTAAGGGTGACTCGCTCTCTTTTTGTGCCATCACCTACTGTCCCTCTGGCTCTTTTTTAACTTACTGCGCTTTTGTTGCCCTCCAAAGGACCTTTGGTTGCCTCACTTTGAAAGTTTTCCTTTCTTTCTTTCCTCTCCTAAATCCGTTTTCTCTTTGGTGATGAAGATTTCAAAACTCCTTACTGAGTGAATCTCTTCTATTTCAATTTGTTTTTTGTTTTTTCATCAGCACATTTTCCTAGTCTCAAACATTCTTTCTGGAGCACTGAAGGCTTTTCATTAAGTCACTGAGATAAATGATATAAGCCCCCAGGAGAACAGTGCCGTTACACCAGTGGCTTTATGTTGTGAAAACATCGTTATCTCTGCTCTTTAACGCTACAGGAGGTTATGCAGGGACAGCCTATAGATCTAAGAATTTGACAGCTTGATCAGCCTTTGTGTGTGTGTGTGTGTGTGTGTGTGTACGGCGGTGTGTATTTTCTGTGGAAAAGGGGCCAATTTGGTTGGCTAGACTGTTCAGTTTCAGCTTTTATTGGAAATCATGCAATGTGGAGAAAGCACTGCTTTTAGTTGCTTTTATTATGTGTGGATATAAAACACTATCTTGAGCAGCTGAAGGATTTACACTTTCGACAACCATGTAATATAGCTGTAGAGAACACACTATGTCAAATGTGTTAATTTAATTTAAAGGTGCAGGGAGATCTCTGTCTTTTTCAGCAGTGCCAAAAGTACAAGCGGTAAAACCATGGGTAAAACACTATAAAAGGTATAGTAGGGCAGCAATTTGTCTTGAGAATTGTCGGAACAAGTTCAATATTGAAGAGTACAAGCTAGGAGTCAAGATAGTCGTCTATTGTAAATGTGACAACACAATAAATCCAAAGTAAATCCTCTCACACCAGGAGGCCAATATCAACATTCTTCCAATAACTTTGATATGCAAATTCATACTGCTGACCCAGTTCAGTATCCTTATGACACATGCCGAAGTCCACATTGGGGACTCTGACATTTACATTTCATGCCAGAGCAGGAAGTTAGCGTAAAAAACTTTTGAGTGACCTATTTGAGGGTTTTTGCAGAATGTGGGAAGATTTCACGTTTGCTTTATTACATCATGAATTTGTTTATATTTAATTCTCTACCAGAGTATAAAATGCTCTACGAATGCATGCTTTGAAATTGTAAAAATATGTCTTTAAACTGCGGATGTTTAACTAAGACATTAATACAATATTTCAAATCAATGTCCAACCCAACATCATAGGGGGCAGAAGACATTAATCATTTAAAAAAAAAAAAAAGATCAAGGGCTTAAGTAATACAAATAACATTGAAAAACTATTGAGATATCTACAAACACTACCACTTCCACTTGGAATGTTAACTCAAAGATACGGCTTCACACGCTGTCATCTTATTTGACATGCTGCCACTTCACATCAAATAACCAATCAGTCATCAGATCATAAGAGCCATCATTATGTTTCTTCTGCTAAAGAAAACTGTCATTCCACATTGCCTCGACCCCACAGTCGTTTCGGATGCCAAGTCACCACCCGCCAGCATTTACACTCCAACGGGTGAATTGTGTCATAATGCTGCACATTTCACAATGATGTCTAATTACCATGCTAAACTCTTAACATTCAGAAAGCACTGAGATAATCTTAGAGTGTGAAAACATTTCACTTGGCTGGCCGTCAAAATTCATCTACAATTTCCAATTTCTGATATCCTAATAACTCAATGTTCTGTATCTTTACCAAAACGTAAATCCTGATTTTTCCCACTTAATATGGATCAAATTTCTGATCCATAATAGTCATTAGGTTATACTTTTGAGAGTGCACACACAGGGATCAGTGTCAAATGTTTAAATCTTGACATACCCTTTTATTAAACTTCATATTAATTGGTATCATAAAGTAGATCAGATCAGACGTTACACGAGATTCAGAGACATTCAGAGACATTCAGCATGTATGTGGATGAAAGTGATAGACCTTCATGTAAAGTTGCTGGGAGCTACATTCAAGTTGTATAACATGTTAGCCCATGTAGGCTACAGCACAGTATGTGGTGCAAAAGCTGTATCAGTAAAAGCTACTTCTTGCATGTATGTGTGTGTGTGCGTGTGCGTGCGTGCGTGCGTGTGTGTGCGTGTGTGTGCGTGTGTGTGTGTGAGTGAGTGCTTCACCAATGTCCAAATCTGTGTGTGTGTTCAAGGGTGATAGACTACTGGGGACAGGGAGCCAGAGGGACAGGAGGAAGCTGTTTGATGTCATCACCATGTGTCCTTTCTAGTTATCCTTGGCTCTAATCTATGGTGAGACGCTGTCTGAGTCCCTCATTAGTTACTGGTAACTCTCTTTAGTGTAATGTCAACTTCGGGAGGCAAGGTTGACTCGTGGACGGAATATCAATGTGAACAGACGCGGTAAAGGTAGATTGTCACCATCACATGGATAGGAACATGATCATGATGTGTTTGATCCAGTACATCCAAGTATTAAAATACTGTGTTATTCTTGTTGAACACTAATTATTCTGCAGGGTTAGGGTTCTCCTGAAACCGTTTATGTTTTGACATTTTTTGCAAGTCGAATGAGGGGTTTTGGGCCTCTTTTTTCCTAAAGGGATGCAATGTAATTGAATGGTTGAGGCCCAACAAATTGAGATTACTGACCTTACATTTTATGAGGGCATAAGCCCCTGTAAACAGGTTGGGTTTTTTTGTACCAGAAGGCTGTGTAATCATGCTCAAGTCATGTGGGATTTGACCCCCCCCACACTGCCAGATGCAACCTCTCCTATCAGCAAAAAAGAGGTTCACCTATGCTCAATTTACACAGGATTACATTTTCTTATGCAGCCAAATACAGAGACACGCACATGAAGGTGCAGATATATCGAGATGCTTGTAACAATGGAATTATTAGCTATATAATTGTGTATCATCAAATAACAGAACATGGCTTGCTTTGTCCCATTTGTAATCACCTAGCCAACCTTTAGGATAGCAAACGTCAGGTGCAGTGACTTTTTGCCAGCAAAATGGGTAATTTACCTGGAAGCCAAATATGTGTTCTGCTTTTGTGACTTACTATTGCATCACTTGTGCCAACATATGTGATTATACAACAAAGGAGTTTCAATGAAAAACATTAAATACAATCTGCATTGGAATTTAAAATATGCCTCAGCCCTGCTCTATTCAGACCCACTTTAATCCCAAAGGCCGGCATCCTGCTTCTCTTATTAGCTAAAGCTTTAGGTGGTGAAAGAGTAAACATAGGGACAGTTCCAAAACCTTTTTTTAAATTGTATTGCCATTTTACGTAAAAATAAAATAGATGTTTATGTTCTCTTGCAACAAAAAAAACAAGTTAAATTTGCAGAATCATGTAATTTTTCCTAGATAAAGGGTACCTTTGACCATTTGATTTATCTTTTACACAAGCGTGATATGATCCACAGTCCTGCCAATGATTCCTCGATATTCCATTGATTGGCAGTTGATGGCAGAAAGGCAAAAAGAACCTTACTATGCCCTAACCAAGGCATGTGTGTAAATGTGTCCAATAATCAGCCATGAAAGTGTTTTAGAAGGAAAAGCTAAACATTTTAAAGTCTAATCCAGCCTCAAGGATGTGTTTTGGTTAGAAACGGAGGATGTAAACATAACGTTGTTTGTGGACACAAAACCTCCATGGGGTACCTTTAATATCCTCTATGCAGCTGGCTCCCTCATAAGGGATTTTGTGCCGGACTCACCTCTACATTACAAAGCTGTCGGCCCACCCCTGCAAGGTGGTCTGCCCTGCCTTTAAAAGGCTGGAGAGTAGTTGATCTGATTGGCCTTGATTGATGCCGGCTGCTATCACACCCACTGATAATTTAATCCTCCTAATCCAACCACTTTTACAACAGTGCTGCAGGTGCTCTGGTCATGGAAATCTTTTGGTCACACACAGGAGAGCCAGAGCCACCTCCTGCACTTTGAATGATAAACACAATCTGTTCAGAGAATAACGGTAAATCATACAACCTCAAAGTATATGGAGGCAAACAAGGCTAAGCCACAAGGGCAGAGTGGTATCAAAGGAAAAGCAGCACTTTTAGGCAGGTTACACCATCTCAGAAGATAATTACTGACTGTGCATGACTAAAGATGTTATTTATTTGGGATTTAATATGCCGTGATCTCTGGAAAGTATGGCCGTGACAACAGTTGTAAACACGCTTTAGTTACAATCTCTGTGATTTCACCATAATGGTTTATACCTCAGATCTTTGTGAATTGGACTGTTTATGGATTGTGGTTCATCTGCATGAAAAAAGGGGTTTTCTTGTAGTGTGTTTTATAGGTTTTTGTGCCTGTAAATGGGCTGCAAAGGTTACAATCTCAAAGTTCCCTCCAGAGGGAGTTTCTCTCCCACACACTTCCCCCCTGCCTGAAACGCCTCGATTGAACTTCTTTGTTTACTTCCGTAACACAGTGACATCACTACGTAACACTTGTGCTTCGATTGGCTATAGTCAGGTCTGCACATAACAGGTGCGCATGCGAACCCCCCGCCAAAAAAAGGCGCATTTGCGCACCAACATTGAGAGAGAGAGATAGAAAAGAGTGAAGAGATAGAGATATATATATTTGCGAGTTGCATAAGAACTGGTAAGATAGCAGGGTTTCCCACACATCGACCTTACTTGGGTATCGCGTGAAGGGTCTGCTTTATGCGCTCCGCTCATAAAGTCAAGTAGTACCCCTCAAAAGGTCCGGTTTATTTCATTTTAAGGATGCGCACCAAGCAACATCTCCAGGTGCTCTTTTGAGAACCAGGGCAAAAAAGTTATGTGCACCCCTGGCTATAGTGCTCCAACATTGCAATTAGCACAAAAGTATTGCAACAATATTTCTGCCTCACAGGGTCCATTGAGGTCCTATTTTTGTCTTATTTGTGCAGGTTTAGCAGCTTAAAAAAGCCACACAATCCTTTTGTGAATTCACCCCTGAGTCTTAATTTGGCAAGCACATACAAACAAGGTGAGGTGGAGGGTAGCTGCCCTTTGGTGATGCAGCAGAGGATGAAAGTGCACTACTCTGGGTCCTGCTGTTGAAATTCCCCCAGCCAACAGCCAATATTAAAGTCCATGTCCCAGTTTGATACAGGCTTCTGAGAACACGGGGCAGTTTACAATTACAAGCCGTGGAAAAGTCAATAAAAAGGAATCTGGCATGGTTTGTACTCCGATACCAATTCTCTCTCCACAGTCTCTTAGACCAAGCCTTGGTAGAGGGACCTTTATCCTCCAGTTCTATTTAAGCCCGTTCAGATCATAGTATCTGTAATGTGCTGTGGTCGAAAAGCCGATCGGATATCCAGAAAAAAATAAAAGACACAACCTACAATCAATGATTCCCAATTAAGAAAAAAATAACTTGTATTAATCTGAAGAGGCTATTTTAAATTAATTTGTGAATACCCGTGAATTAATGCCTCTATTTTATTTAACAGGAAACAAAGACCATGCTTCAAATAGCATATAATGAATTTATAGTTTTTTGAAATCGATAACTTTTTGGAAAGAGCTGTTTGAGGCTTTTTGAATCGTTTTTTCCCCCCCCATATCACTCTTCCAGGGGAAACTATGGATTTAGATTGAACAGAGGAAAATCCACTTATGGTGGCATCGAGCACAGACAACATTATATGTACTGGATAAAGACAATGGAAGAAGTATCCATTGTCAAAGGTAACTTCAGATCACTGTACGAGGAACATTTTGCCCCCTCACACTCTGTCCTTTCATTGTTACAGAAATGACTGCAGAAAATGTATTTTCTAGTTAACTATAAGCCAATCAAACCAAACATGATTTAGATCAATGGAGTACAGTATCATTTCTCTCTAGCTACTGACTTGACTGTACCTGCAAATTAAAACATAAACTTGGCATTTTTCAAGCCTGCAATGTATTTGCCTAAACAGACACATATCCAGCTAATTAAGCGTGAAATCATAAAACAACAATGTTTGAACAACATGTAGCGTATCTGAGGAGATGCTGCTCTCAGCACTGCAGTCTTTCGGATAAAGCAAACAGATGGGAGTTTTAAATATGTAACAGGCCACTGGAGACCGTGCCATCAATTATATATAGTATTTATTTTCGGCAGCGTTGCAGTCACTATTCTAAGTGCATTAACACAAGTGAGCAATGTCAATGTGGTAAATGCTGCTAATAAAAGTAATTTGATTATGAGTGACATGATCAGCCATCATAGTCTTGTTGGGTATGTAATCAAGTTAATATCTTGAAATCTATGAAAGCTGTATTTCTCAATGTTGAGGAAAAAGTCGATCTTGCATCTAAATGAAAATGTTCAGTGACTGGTTGGATGAGGTAAAAATGTATATTGATGATGTGCAAATATGGAAATGTGCTGGAAATAAAAAAAATATGAGGAAAAGGAAATTAAGAGATAATTATGTTAAAGAATTGCAATAAACAAAATGAAAATATCAATCACAGTATTTTGTTGGGGATGTTCTGGTTGGCGTATCAGTGGGATTGATTTTCTCTTTTTGTGTGTGTAGATTATCCAGAGGGAAACCATTTTTCATACAATATTTTGAATTCAACTGAATTCAAGTGTTTATACTTTATTTAGATTATTACAACTTTCTCATTTCATTGTTGGAATGGAAGATTAAGTATTTATTATGTCCTGCTTTTCCTCTTCTTTCCCGCTGTCTCTTTGCTGCTGTTACACTGCAACATTCCCTATTTCAAGACCAAAAAAAAGTTAATCTAAATTCAATGAATATAAATAACTGAGCATTCAACATTAGAAGTATGAGTAAGTACTTGCACAAACACTAGTGTTTTTCTCACAATATGTCAGCCTTTCCTTACTGACTTCTATATTTATTTTTACTCCCTTTTCCTCTTTCTTCACTGTATTTTTCCTAATAAATGCCTTTCAATGGCAACTAAATGAACCAGAGACCTGAATACATCACACCCATTCAGTGAGTCAGTGAAGCATTGAGAAGAGGTCCAATCTGACTATGGTCAAATGAGTCACCGGGGAATCAGACGACATCAATCCTGCTGTCAATACTGGACAGCTGAGCCATTCATCCTGCACACCCGCAAGGGAAGTGTGTCAGGACGTGTGTGTGTGTGTGTGTGTGTGTGTGTGTGTGTGTGTGTGTGTGTGTGTGTGTGTGTGTGTGTGTGTGTGTGAGAGAGCGTGTGTGTGTGTGAGAGCGTGTATGTGTGATACTTTTGTGTTTCTGCCCCTGCCATTCCCGCACAAGGTTGCAACATTGATAAATTCAAGCACCAACACCTGTCTGCTTGGTTCCCGCATTATGTTTTGCGGGAACCAATCTTTATTTTTTTCACACTCTATCCAAGCTGCAAATTTGGGGCAAGACACAATAAATAATGCTTCGCCAGTTTGGGTCCTTATCACAACTGATCAAGATGGCCAAAAGATTCTCTGCTCAGAGGGCCTTGTAAATGGTTCTGGAAGAGAGGGAACCATTTGATGATGATGATGTAGAGGAAGAGGAAGAGGTTTCAGANCTGGAGAAATCATCTGTGGGTGTTTGCACCTGCTATATCTGACTACTGTATATGGATTTCAATGACTACTTTTTTTACGATGTTGTATTTTAGTGTTGCCTCTGTGTTTAGTGTCCTGTCTGTCGGTAACTTTGTGTGGTAGTGTTACCACTGACAGGTCTCTCTTGAAAATGAGACCTTGTGTCTCAATGAGATTTTACACCTGTATAAATAAAGGCTACATTTAAAAATAAAATAAAAATGTCATCTTTGGAGATCCTTAAATCCAATCCACTGAAACACTGAACCCAGTCTCTGTTAGTCCGAGGTGATAATCTTGTCCTGTTAGTTACTGGGTTACCACCAGAGGTCCTCCTTGTGTCACAAATCCTGACTCTCTTTTCACAATAATGGGTTAGACCGTTAGACCACAGCCATCTGTCCAACACGATTACTATGGTAACTGTTATTCCTGCTGCAGTACCTGTTCTTCTTTTTTTATCTTTTCTCTTCCCTGTTAGCCAGTGTTTTCCCCTGGGAGAAACTAGGTTTTTAGTGCAGTATCTCTCCCTTTCCACTTCCTCTCTATGGGTGACCTCCTGGTTTCAGGTATCCTAAATCCATCCCTCAAAGAGTGTGTTAGTTTTAAATAAGAGCTAAGACGTCAGAGGCAGCTGCTGAGGCCTGCAGAATCGATGTAATTTACTAAAGTTACAAGGACAGCCATTTTCTCTACTTCTTTCAATTAGTTTGTTTATTAGGTCATGGCTGTTTTCCTGTTTTCTATCGTTTGCTCCTCTTTTACCTAGTTTAACTCTCCATCTCTGGCTCGGATGATATGAAGCTTGTCTTTGTAACATGGCAGTTAGATAATCTGAGCCGCTCTCTGTTGACAGAAGGCTGGATTGATGCTTTGAGGAGAGTTGAGATGAAGAGGGCGTCGTGGAGGAAATAACTGTTGTGGCATCATAAATTCACTCAGTAAGAGTTCATATCCAACAGTCAGAGGGAAGGCAACACCAGGGAAAAGAAAAGTGATGAAAGGACTTGAGCTGAGATTAGGAAGATTCCCGCATTTTGTCTTGCGGGAACCAATCTTTATTTTTTTCACACTATCCAAGCTGCAAATTTGGGGCAAGACACAATAAATAAAGCTTCGCCACTTTGGGTCCTTGTCACAACTGATCAAGATGGCCAAAAGATTCTCTGCTCAGAGGGCCTTGCAAATGATTCTGGAAGAGAGAGAACCATTTGATGATGATGATGATGTAGAGGAAGAGGAAGAGGTTTCAGAAAGTGAGGATCACATTTCGGAGAATTCTGAGTCTGACAGTGACTTTGAAGAAGAGAATGAGATTAAGCATCAGCTAGTTACAAAAGAAAGGCGAGCCACAGGACCAGCCGGTCAGCGGGCAAAAAAACAAGTAGCACTTTAATTCATTAATGTGATCTAAAAAATGTATAAGGCAATATTAACCACATATGCTGTTTATATTGCTTGTAATTGAGATGAAGTAAACATCTGTTGAGTATTTTAACATAAAATAGTTTGATTGTGTTGAATTGAAGGCCAAAAAGGCAGCGGGTCCACCAGACCCACGAACACTGGCTGAGTAACAAAAATATGAACACCACACAAGGGTTAACTATAAGCCAAGTCAGAGGATTGGTAAAGTTAACAACCATACCAACATTTCATGGCAATCCCTACAATAGATGAAGAGATATTTCAATTTGGACCAAAGTGAAGGACCTATGGATGGAGTAAACTAACAACCCAACTGACCCATCTCTAGAACACAGCTATAAAGACACTGAGATGTTTTAACTTCCCAGTGGTGTGAGATGAGGCAATAAGTGTGTGAGCTGCCGAATCAATGAACATGTACCAAGAGTAGTTCAGATTTGTATTCAACAAGGGACGATGTGTTCATCCTCTTCCTAGAGATACCTTTAGTTCAAATGATATGGACTTTGTAATTAAATTCCAACACACTGTGTTGTTAATCCTCCATTTACGGGTTACCTTTCATGCGCACAACAAAGATTTAACTCACTGTTCATCTACCATGCCCGAAGTGAAGCTTCATTCAGGTGATGCGCTCCAAAACAAGCAAGTACAAATATAATAGAAAACAACACACAGAGAATGTCATCAGAGTGGATTAGTCACACATGGTAAAGAAAGAGCATCGTTATTGTAGATGTTGAAGTAAAGAGCATGGGAAAGACAAGAGGGGCATGCAATTGAGATAATGGTGGCAGAGAGAAAGACAATAGAGATTGAGGCACAGTGGGACATTGGACTGCTGGATGACCTGTCTTTGTCTGGGGAAAAAAAGATAGTTCAACTTGACCAGGGGCTCTGCGATCTTGTCTCTGTGTCACTGAGACAGTGTCAATGGGAAAAAGAAAGATCTATGGGCATTATCTATAAAGCCCCAGGTATACCCCCAAACAGACAAATGGACAACCAAGGACGCAGAGCAGATCCATTCTTCCTGTCGACTTGGAGGAGTTGTTCCACAAATTATTTTTAAGTTGTAGAATAGCGTAGATCACTACACAACAACTTTTCAAATTGGCGTTACTTAGACATCCGCAAAGATTTATTTGCGAACGACCACTGATTTCAAAATTAACGTCAAATGGACGTTCATGTAATCGCAACTAAGGAAACGGAGCTTCAGTTTTATCTTTACCGGAGTGTGTGTTGAAAAGGTTAATAATAGGGTGATGTATTCTTGTCACAAAGCCTTTGTTAATGATGTCTTCAGGTAGTTTACAACTGATAAACAAACCCACACATAAAAATGCAAATGCGCTCTCCTCACAAACATACACCAAATCTGTACCTGGTTTTAACTCAAGGTCACACACATGCACAACAATCTCTGTATGCAGGAGCTTCATATTTGATTAAGATATACACCTAAATGGATGTGTTTATTTCCGACATGCAGGATCCACACATTTACTGTCTTCCATAAACTTAGTTTTATGGGCAAAGATATTGCTATCATGTTGTCTGCAGACCTGCACAGTAAATCAATACGGTTTCATGCCCTGAAGCCATTAAAGGTCCTAATAAATAATGTACCAAATGTTTAACATTATACATGGAAGGAATTAACTGAGGTGAGTAATAGAAAAAGCAGTTATCATACAGTTTTCAACTAATAATGTGAATTTTAAACCCAAAGAAGTATGTAAACATTAGTCACTTGAGAGTCAATGCACAGCAATGCTCTACACACACACACACACACACACACACGACCTACAACTTCCACGCTTTGGTTAGCCCGAACACCCTGTATTTAATGTAAATGTGTAGTGGGGGGGTACAGTGGGTGGTCATTGAAATGTGTTCTGATATATGTTATTCACAGAAAATGAGCAAATGCCATTGAGTGTGGGTTTGAAAAAATAATTTGTCATATCATTTATCTTTAGCTAAATAATGAAAACGGACCCGAATACCATACAAGGGTTAAATCAATCGCTCAAAATGCTCGTGTGCCCATTTCTTTGGTTTATGTCTAAATTACTGTCCTCACAAAATGATCATTACTGTATTACATTGTTTAACAAAACTATCCACCCTCCCATGACTTGACTTACATAGACAGGATAGTTGTTTTGGGTATTATACCAACAATTTACTTGTTAGAAAATAACATTAAAATAAACATTTAAACACACCATCATCATTTAAGGTAGGTGGGGAGAGTCCCACATTTAAAAAAATGTTATATAAAGGACGTTCAAGAATGGAAAATACTGCATGAGATAATAATACATATAATAAAGCAAACNCAAATGCAAGTAAACACGCTTTGGTAAGTGAACGCATTATATTCAGCAACACTTGTCACTCGCAACCTAATATTTTGCGATGAATACAGAGCAACACAGAGAGCTTGTGAACAAAACAATGCAATCAATTCAATGTTTATTTATATAGCCCAATATCACAAATGTTACATTTGTCTCAGTGGACTTCACAGTTTGTACAGAATATCAGTATGACAATACGACACCCTCTGTCCTTAGACCCTCACATCGTACAAGGAAACACTTACAGAGAAAACCCACAGTTTAAAGGGGAACATGGGAGAAACCTCAGGGAGAGCAACCGAGGAGGGATCCCTCTCCCAGGATGGACAGACGTGCAATAGATACCGTGTGTAAGAGATAATACATTTTACAGCATAGGTAGACCAAATGTTTGGAAATGCATGTGTCTATAATAAGAAGATGAATCCACCAG
The DNA here is from genome assembly GCF_000735185.1 of Notothenia coriiceps. NCBI lineage: Eukaryota > Metazoa > Chordata > Actinopteri > Perciformes > Nototheniidae > Notothenia > Notothenia coriiceps. The sequence continues at coordinate 5,648,740 of NW_011369945.1, forward strand.
GATGTCAACAATCCTGTGGGAGCCATCAGGGAAGTAGTATGATGAGAGTCAGGCAGGACCACAGTGACAGGTTCAGCCACGACTCGAAGTCCAGGACTCAAATCCAGAACTCAGGATAGAGGATCCAGGACACAGGACTCAGGACTAAGGATCCAGGACTCCGGATCCAGGATTTAAGATGCAGGATCCAGGACACAGGATAGTGGATCCAGGACACAGGATTCAGGACACATGATCCAGGATCCAGGACACAGGACCACAGCAACAGGATCAGCCACGACTCTGGATCCCGGCGTAGATAGACACCGAAAAGAAATTTGGGTACACAGGTACAGAAAGACAGAAGGAAGAAGTAAGGTGTCCCCCGACAGTCTAAGCCTATAGCAGCAAAACTAACGTGTCTACGTACATGCACTCCCTTAGGATAGGGTGAGGGAAAAGAGTAGGAACTAAGATGTATGCGCCACATCTATACCATGAGCGCATTGCTCCTAAAAAGATGTTTTGGCACTGACGCCAATCAACAGTTGAGCGTCGACTCGGCAGGGATCAAGGCACGTATATGCCTCTCCCTGCTTCCACCGTCTAATACATGTAGAACAAAACAAGGCACACAAAGATGGACAGATGGGAACCAAAAATATTAAAATGGAAAGACCTAGTGAGAGGTAACTGTTCCCAGAGTGGAAAACAAGTATTGTGGCGCTTTGAGAGGAAACCTTGATCAGGCTTTCTCCTTTAGTCTCTTCATATCCCCTTCACACCACCTGACATCTACCCTCCTTTAACTTTTTCCCCACTGTTCTTTTTTCCCAAATCTCAGTCCAACAGCAATTGTATTCTCATTTGAATCCATAAGCCTTCTCCAAGTGAAAACGGTTAAACTCGGGTAATGGGAATAACTAATTCATACAGGAAACTATGGCTGAATAGAGGCATTGTGTAGTCGGGATGCCTCCAAGATGTTTTTCGGGAAAGACAGATGGATCAGCAAAACTGCAAGTATGTATTTGTGTGTATTGATGTGTGTGTGTGTGTGTGTGTGTGTGTGTGTGTGTGTGTGTGTGTGTGTGTGTGTGTGTGTGTGTGTGTTTCCCCAGGAAAAGCAATAGCCATTGAAGCAAATGTCCCTAGTGGCCAAACGGCTAAATACATGACCCAGTACGAACACTTTTTATAACCCTTTATTTAATCATGAGGGTCTAAATGTTGTAAATTAAAGGGTTATTTTCCCTCTCCATTCATTTGACTGAACAATGAGCGGGGAGAAAAACTTTCTTTTACAGAAAAATTAAGTGCGCACTCTATATGGGCCCAGATATGGGTACTTTTTTAAATATACAATCGTTCCAATTTGAGCTTCATGTGCGACTGTGAAACTTTCAACGTTTTTTCCAGTTCTCTTCATTCCAGCCTGTCCTCCAAAAAAAGACCAAATAGGTCGATTGTTCAATAGGTTATTACGACCTAGTCACGTTTTAAAGTTTAGCACCTCTAGTGGTCATGTAAGAAACAACAATTTGCGCCATATGGGCTGATGCTCCCGTCTACTTCAAACGCTCCGGAGAGTCGTTATTCACAAATAACCTTCTCTGGAAAATCCTAAATTGTAGGATAGTTTGGCCATTAAAATGCTTTTTGATTAGATTTCTAGCGAGAAGTGTATAATGTACTTTTAGAATCTACGTCCAGTGGATGTGTAGGATTTATAGTTTGATAGATATTACGAAGATGATTTGAGGCTTCGCCAGGAGAACGTGTATATTCGGTATTTGAGGTCTCGTCGGGAAAACGTGTTTAAACTACGTCTTTCCCCACAGCGTCCATGTAAAGTTAGCGTCAACCCTCACGGGGTGAAAACAGTATTTCCGGCATCGAAGTTTTCATAGTAAAACCGGAAGTATTCCCCTCACTGTCAAATGATTTTACAGTGCTATCTGCAGTACTCATCCACTAAAGAACATCAGTTTATCATTGTTAATTACACAACATTAATTGGTTTAAATTGTGTACAATGCTTTGGTGTTTTCCCCATAGGTTTTTCCCTTTCGATTCTGAGACAAATACATTTTTTCCGAGATTTTTTAAAACATTTAATTACCCATAATCCTCAGCTATGGTTTAAGCTCTGTGATTGTCTGTGATGAATTAGATATTAATGTGTAGAACTAAAATATGTGAAATAATATAGCAATATCCTGTGAAAGTATGTGAAAACATGAATAAAACTACACATTTTCAGTTGTTGTAAATACACAAGTGTCCTTGCCGTTATGTGAGGACTTTCAAAGAGAAAAGCAAGCACACTCGGAATAAAGTATTATTATTATGTTTTCCGTTTTTAATATTTTCGGATTTCATATCACATAAACGCAGTATCCCAACGTGCATTGCGGCTAAAACATCCAATTACTGAGCTTCAACGATTGCTGAGGATTATGGGTAGTTAGATGTTTTCGCCAATCAAAACCTCTGAAAAAAGAAATGTGTCCTTCAGAATCGAAAGGGAAAAACCTATGGGAAAAACACAAAGCATTGTAAACAGTTTAAACCAATTAATGTTATGTAATTAACAAGGATAAACTGATGTTTTTTAGTTGATGAGTACTGCAGATATCACTGTAAAATCATTTAACAGTGAGGGGAATACGGTTTAATTATGAAAACTTCGAGACCGGAAATACTGTTTTCACCCCGTGAGGGTTGACGAAACCTTTATATGGATGCTGCCGTCAATATAAATGAATAGGGGGAAATACGTAGTATATATACACGTTCTCCTGGAGAGACCTCAAATAATCTTCTTAATATCTATCAAACTATAGATCCTACCCACGAGACGTAAATTCTAAAAGTACAATACACACTTCTCGCTAGAAATCTAATCAAAAAGCATTTTAACGGCCAAACTATCCTACAATATAGGATTTTCCGGAGAGGGTTATTTGTGAATAACGACCCTCCGGTGCGTTTGCAGTCAACAGGAGCATCAGCCCATATGCCGCAAATTGTTGTTTCTTACACGACCACTTGCATGCATATTATGTCAGTTTCATTAAAGGAATGTATGTTTGGGCCTAAATATAGATTCTGGATGTCAATTTGATTTGCCATGTTTGTGAGTATGCATCTGTCTTTTTTTTATTATTATTGTATTGTTTTGGCAAGGGTGGATGGGATCCCACCTCTGTGTGTACGCGCACGTTTTATGGGTGTAATAAAGTTTAGCGTTTATTGATTCGGACTCAGCCCTGACTCACAGCTATCGGTCGCTTCCCCACGTCGACCCGTATCGACCAGATTAATTCCGATGGACAATAAAACTTAAACAGCTCCTCTGATCACCACTCCAAGACTCTAAACTGATTTTACGGCACTATTAGTATGGGGGAGGCCGAGGAATAGAGGAATGGTAGAAAGAGAAGAGAAGGGAGCAGTATGAAGAAGCTAATTGTGATCCAATCCAATTCAGATGGTGACAACAAGGATGAATACTGATATTAAAAGCTTATCTTTTTTCCTGATTACTACTCCAAGAGTTTAAGCTCATCATCTTGCTCTGTTAAGACGTGTATGTGTGAATCTGTGAGGTTTAGTATAGTAATGGAGGCAGGGCTATAAAGGAGTAGATGAAAGTAAGGAAGGAAGGGAACTGTGATAAAATATGTAACAGCCTTATCCCAGCTGCTCAACAGTTTAAAATCCCACAAAAATGGAGAGATGAATGAATATTAAGTGGAACGAGAAGAGACGCAGGTGGTGGAAATAAGGTGGAATTCCAATGAATGTGCTAGATTATTGAACTAGAGACGAGGATGTAGGGAGGATGGGATGTTAAGGACGTTGAAGACGAGCAGTGATGAAACATTGAACACCCTTACACCATCAGTGAAAACTGAAAACTGATTATTAATGGGAGGAAAGACGGAGAGTAGGTGAAAGGGGAGGGAGAATGGCGCAGAGAAAGACAAACAAGGTTGAAACGAGGGAGTATATACTGATAAGGTTAAAATGGATGTATTCCTATGGGAGGAAGCACACCAAGGGAGAGAAAAGTCCAAGAAGTAAAGAGACTTAATGTTATCATTTTGCGACTAATTCTACAAAATTATGCAGGGAAATTGTATTCAGTCCAGTCAATACTGAACTACTTAAAAAAGTAGATTTTTGAGCTCTTGATTTACACATTTAGACAATACAGAGCATGTTACTTGGTTATGACTAAACTTTAAAATGATGACCTTTAGGATTAACGTAACTTTCATGTCAGACAGATTATTAGACATGAGTAGTTGTCATAGGAGCAAATGGCTATACCTTATTATCGAATCAATAAGTTGTTATCACCTGTTGGTAAGATTGATCATCGCATGAAGACTTAAAAGTTCTTAGGTGTGACTAGCTTTGACTCGTGCTTGTGTCCCTTGTGGAACCAAAAGTTAATGCTCAGTTATTTTAAGTTACAGACTTATTTGACTTAATTATTGATAACAACTAATGATTGCCTTTACATTTTATGATTCTGTTCCCTAAACCTGCAGAAATTGACTTTGTGGTCACTTGAGGCAGTCAAATCAACAAACATTGACACCTTTTTAAGTTGGTATGGTGAACTTGTTAGGTCCCTACTTCCGGCAGAAACAGAGAAATTTCATTATTATTTATTTAAGAGTTTCTTAATGTTTTAGGGACACGGTAAGTTCAGTATTTACTATTTTGCTTTGTTTTTGGTCTCCTTCAGCAACTGATATACACCTATACTCTTTAGCCATTGGGTTCTTAGCCCAGTGATGAATACTACTGATTGGAGATCCTTGGAGCATTGTGATCTTTAATTAAATATCTCAACAATTATAGGGTGACCTACAATTAAAGTTGTTAAAGTAATTTTTGTTGTACTGTTTGGCTTTCAATGCCTAGTTGTTGGCTCACAAAATTTACTGAAGAATGCTAACATTGCATTTCCACAGCTGTTACTACAGTAAGAGCGAACATGAGGAAAGATTGGTTGTGAGGAATTAAAGGTGAAAGAAGAAAACAAATGGCAACATTCAAGAAAGGAGGCGGATTCAAGATACTATATAAACACACAATAAAAGTAGAGGAAAATAGAAACTTTGGAGGACTAAAGTAAGGCAAAGGGTTCAAAGAGGTGAAAACATTCAGCAAGACAAACTGAGATACACCTGGGAGGGAACTGAGGGGAAACCATTAAAAAGGCTTTACTCATCTTCTCATGAATTGCACCAGATTGTTATTGGCAGAGAAAAGGTGTTAGAGTCAAGTAACAAGGGAGATGAGAGGGTGGAACAAAATAATGAGATGATAATAGAAGGAGATGGACCTGAAGGGTAAAATAAAGATGTTGCACAGTAATCATATTAAACAGCCTCGTGTTGCTGAGATGGATGAAGTGGAGTACAAGGGGTTGAGGTGGAAATGGAAGGGTAGAAAGGGGAAAAGAAGAGATTGACAAAAACAATGAGGGGCGGAAGTATAAATGTAAGGTTAAAATAATACATTTGAAATGGTTTTACTTGCAAGGTCAGGAGGCTAAATGGTTTCCCTGCTGTATTGCATGGCAACAGACTTAAGGAAGGAAAAGGAAACAAATGGGGTGAGAAAGATGTGACAGAGTTTAATTATATAGGAAGGAGCAGCTTTTAAAATGCAAACCTTTTGTTCTTACTGAATATCTTTATGGACAATAATGGGCTATACCAGAGGCTGGTACTCATGAAGATTACATCACATCAGCCAAGCAGTCATACATCATGGATGCATTGAAGTTATTGGCGTTACCAATGACTGATGACATATTAGCAATTTGAAGCAAATCTTATGGTATCTAATGTAATAAAAATCTTGGGTGAAGCAGTGCAATTAAAAAAAGACTGTCGTTTGTGCACATTTGTGATTAAGCAATCAATCAAATGATTTTCAACTAAATATCTCTGGGTTGTAGACTTTTGATGGATCAATCAAGACATTAGAAAATGTCCATTTGGGCTATGGGAAATTTGTCGGAAAAATGTAATTGAAAAAGCACTTAAAATATATATCTCTGGGTTGTAGACTTTTGGTGAGGCAAACAAGGAATTAGAAAAATCTCCATGAAAGTTGATTGAAAGAATACCTCAGGAGCATGATCTTAAAAACAGCCATTATCTGCAGCCATGGTTTAAAGTATTTTCTGCGCTAGATGTAGACAAAGGAAGGAAAGGGACAATACAAGGGGGAAACAGTGGGAGAGAATGGGATGGAAGGAATGATGCGAGGTAGAGAGGGTTGTGGGAATGACTTTGGGGAGGTTCAGAGCTGGAAAATAAATGAGAACGTCCATTTTAGTTTTACAAGCAACCTGGCTCGCCTCCGCGGAATTTACTTGACCCCTTTCATGAATCATAAACTTTTATTGGGGGACGCTTCATAAAACCCCATCACAGAAAGAAATTCATGAAGGGAGAAATTGATAAAGTGAGAAAAATGAGAAAAACAAAACCACTGTAGCTTGTTTATGTGATGGGCGCTAGGGAGTTCATGTTAACATTTAAAGTGGTTCTGTGTATGCATGATACTCGTTATAAAATGTTACCTTGAGTCTGGCTATCTTCACCTTCAATACTGTGCACATCCTTGTATGTTTCCGCATCTACTACTCTCTGACTCCAGGTAGACAGATAATGTTCACCCCAAAGACCTGTGGTTTCAAAATATGATGCTTTTTAAAGTTCCCTGTTCGTACTTATCATTAGACATTTGCCCATGTGTTCTCTAAGTCTAATGTGCCTTTGGTTGTATTTATTTAATCCTGTCTGAAAGCCACATTGATCTCATGTGACAATGAACTTTAAATCTAAATGCATCCGAGTAACGGTTTCTTTATCACCCAGTATTGATTTCAAAGCCTCACAAAGCATTCAGAAAATTTGAAAGTTGGATTCATGCAATTAGGATAGACGTTTTAAGCAAGCTGTGTTTAATTTTCTTTATTGCTATTTGATTTTAGCCAGCAAAGCAGATGGAATATATAAATGCCCCTACCTTATGAATTATTAATGTGGTATCTTTGATGCTGTTAGATGCTCTGATTATTTGAAAAAAAATCAATGTTTTTTAAAGTCCGATGTGGTGACACCATAAACAGAGATTTGGAAAAGTGGCTGCTATAAAATGCTCCGGTCCAGCAGATGATTTTTCCCTATTTTTTTAGATAAATAAAGTTTTAATGTTATGCTAATAATCATACAGCGAAACAATGGGCACAATAAGAGCCATTGCATTACATGAATGGAAGTCTCCTCTTTGAAAGGTAGGCACTACTCAATTATTAAAGTCCTGTTTTGCTAATCTTTGATAAAAAAAAGAAAAGAAAATTTAGAGCAATATTATTCTAGAAATTACCAGAAAGAGAATTGTACACATGGCCAGAATATGTGTGCGTGTTTGTTTCTCAACCTATGTGAGGACCAAGTAATGAGAAACAACGTAAGCTTGTGTACAGTATGTGTGAGTTTGTTTTGCTGCCTGTGTGGGGACCACGTTTTGAGAAACAATGTTGGCTTTTGTGTGCGTGCGTGCGTGCATGAGTGCGTTTGTGTGTCCTTGCGTGTTCGTCACTGGCTAACATGAGCAGACGTGTTGAGCAAGTCCCATATGCCATTGCGACATCTCTGTGTTAATGAACTTGAATCAGCATGATGAAGCCAATGGCTAACTTGTGACTGACGTGTGTTTGTGTGTCTGTGTCTGGGAATGTGTGAGTGAATGAGAGAGTGAATGGGCAAAACTAGAGGCAAGTATTCATTAAGATAAACATCACATCAACCATGCAGTCATACGTGATGGATGCTATGAATGATGCATTCCAATAATTGCCATTACCGACAACTGATGACATATTGACTTAAAGCAAATCCCATAGTGTCTAATTAAATAAGTCAGTCATTCGTACACATTTTCTATTGAGCGACATGTATTTTGCCTGCTGTAAAATATTGATATGAAATAATCTAATCAATTCAAATTAGATCTGAAAATAAGAATTCATTGCACTTGCGTTTGGCTAGAGGCAACGCTTATGTAACTTTAGAGCATTATTCATAGCAGTCAGAGTTGACCCTCATGCTCTGTTAGCACACTGCAAGACAGATAATAAAAAGATACTGCAACACAAATGTAACAAAGTTTACTGATACGTTCACATTAAGTACTGTACTGAAAGCCTTTTGAAACTCCTTTCACATCCTCATTTGTGTTTTCATGTGACAAGCAAGAAAAAAGCTACTTCATAATGAGGCAAAGTGTATAAATTGTCACTGTTGTGGGGGAAACTTCTGTGTATGCAGCGGGGGTCACCGACTCATGAAGGAGACACGGGACGAGCAGGAGTTTTGATGTCAAACACTGATGGTTTATTAGGAGTATCGGCCAGAGGATTCACATCACAAGTCACAGCAGCCAGAGGTTCTGCCTGCACGGGAAAGTTGCTACGTCAATTCTCCCGAGCCTCTCTCCTGCTAGACCTTTTAAATGGTTTGCAGAGAGTAATCAACATATTGGGGGAGATAAACATCTGCGAATCACTTGTCTGACCCTCATGGCCTTGAAGATTACACCTTGGAGTCCACAAACACAGAGAAGGAAATGTTCCAGCGTTCTCACAACCATAAACCATTTGTGACCGAGAGTTGCCCGGTCATAATCTGGGAATATCAACATATAGCTGGAGCAGCCCATTCCTTAAGGGAGATAACAGACGTCAGGGTTGGTCATAAACGTCAAAGGGCAAAAAGGTTAGATATCTTAGGAGTAAAGGAGAATTATTCCCTAACAACTGTAGGGTAATACAAATGAATCTTCTTCAGATATATCTGGTTTTTTTTGCAAGTTTGAATGATTAATTAATACCTTTTTACTTTAGACATACCACCGATCCAGTTTTATAATATAGTTTTAAGGTCATGTGCTCAAAGATGATTGTTTGTACATAAATGGAGGTGTAAAATCCTGTTTTCATATTGTATTTATCTCTAATATTTTCAGTTCCTTTCCTTCTATGTTCCCCCTCCTCGATGATCCACACCTGCCCTGGTTATTCACCTGCCCCTAATGATTCTGGCCGTTTCTCAATGTCGAGTAAAGCTAGTGCAGAGCCACTATTTCAAGTATATACGTCATCCAGTGGCTCCGAAGGACTGTTTAAATGCCCAGCATTTGGCACCACTCGATGACGTAGTATACTTGAAATAGTGGCTCTGCAGCAGCTTTACTCGACATTGAGAAACGGCCTCCATCAGCCAAGCCTGTTTATCTACTTCCTTGATTTCCCTGTTCCCCTGCCAGATTGTGGGTTTTTTGTTTTCACTCTGCCTCGTTCTGTGTTTTGGGGATTTTTGCCTACTCCCTGTATGAATTGGTTTACCTGTGTTTGACTGCCTGGTTTCCCAGTAAAGCTTGGGCTTTTGAACTTCACCTCTTGCCCCGTGACTGCCTCTGCATTTGAGTCTTTGATCTGCCCAAATCAGTCACATCAGGCTTATGTGTGTGCAGTGGTAGTACAGAATTTTCAATAGAGAGTGGATGTAAGAAACCATTTAAAGTACCCTTTGCATTTTTGTGTGTGCCAAAATTAAATGGGTTCTTCCTTTGGCTTATGCTAAACATTTTTGCAAAGTTCCGATATTAACTGCTTAAAATGGAAGTGGAATCAATCACATATCTTACCCAAGATATAAACCATGCATTTCGATGCTATTCGCCCAAAAAATAAAATAATAAGTAGCACACTGTCCCTAAAATACATGCAGAACTATGGAGAAATAGCATATTTTTCTCCTGAGTTATTGGTTATTTAAAGTAGAGGCAATGCGTTGGCCAGGGCCAGAGCTGCTGCACCCCCAGACTGCTGGCAGCGCTTCGGTTTTGTAAATGTATGAAAATCAGGTAAACAGGATTTACCTGAATTATCGGCTAAATTGCAGCAGAGGTCAGACAAGTTACTGGAGCATCACAATGCCTCCATAAATCCCACACTACTTGCATTATTTCTGGTAATAGGGAAGATTTTATTGTTCTCTTTGCCAATTTTTATCTACAAACTGGCAACTGATCTCCATGACTTAACCGTAATTCATCTTGATATAGGAAATCCTGAATGAATTAATAAAGATGCTTGTATATCTCTGAAATGTCACAGATTATGATGTTACACTCTGAAACTGTATGCAAATGTGTTGAGCATTAGGTCTCAGGTGTTTTGAAAAACAAGTGCTAAACATGTTCTTGCATAAAGTGATGGAAATGTCATTTTCTATTTATGGGGTTTAAATCCTCTGTTGATTTGTTTTTGTCATACACAATCAGATTTTCTGGCATTTCTTCTTTTTCAAAGCACCATTCAAAGAGTGTGACAGGACACTCTATGCGGGTACGGTGTTTAATGTGAAGGGAACTTTGTTTTTTACACTCTACTGGATTTTGGAACTCGTGTAGTCCGTGTTGAAGGATTACTGGGAGACACACAGACAAGACAGCTCTTGAAAGGGCTGATGCAGTATAGGGGAAAACTTGTTTCCTGGATTTTGCTCATCACTCTCTGATACAATTCATGTTTGCATAAACAGGCAGCTACACAGAGCTACACTGGAGGCAGAAATGCTGAAATGTCAGTGGGCGGAGTCAAAGAAACCACGGTTGGAACAGCCCAATGACAAGTAGTCATGTTTTTCTTTTTTTAACACTCTTATATTGATAGAAAAGGATGCTAGTAGGCACACCTTTTATTTAAAAAAACCTAAGAGTAACTGTTTTTTTCCAACAGTCTGATCCTTTTGACTTTTAAACACACCTGCTGAGATTCAGTGACCTAGTAAAACCGCTTTTGCTGCATCAAAGGTCGTTGTAAGCTCTTTTTTACAGATTTACACAAATTCCAGGAGAAAGGTTGAATGGAAACGTATTTTCAGAGACATCTTTTTTTGTGAAATTGAAATGAAATGTCAACATTTATTTGCCTTGACATTGCAGCAATTTTGAGGACTAACCAATGCAAACACATGTTAAGTCAAAAATAACTAGTTGGTTTGCTGTATTGAATTTTCAAGAATTTTATATTAAAACAAAACAAACTGTGGAATGCTAAGAAATGTCATGAACTGAACATGAACAGCAGCTGTCAAAACCTTCTGCATGCCAGTATAATATATGTTTTGTTCAGATTCCGGTTCTCTGCTGCTCTAAACAGCAACACAGATTCAGCGAAGCAGCCGACAGCCATCCTCGATGTGTCTTTCTGTCAGTGTTTGTGTCTCTCTGAGATTATGTAAGGAGGAGATTATTTAAATCCGGAGATACACATTGACACCTGTTGTAGAAACCCTGTTTATGCTGCAGGTAAATGGGGACGGGAGAAACAAACAAAGAGAGCGAGAAAGACAGGTCTCTTTGTGGGAAAATACATATCACAGAAAAGAGCTGCACAGAAAACTAAAACAGGGTGGAAAGAGAGAAGAGGAACAGCAATGGCGGTAGGCAAAACGTAAAAACGTAAAAATATAAAGATAAGTTTCTCCAAATTGGTTTGTTTAGCTTGTGTGGATATTACAATCCTGATGTTGACTGAATAATTTGACATCCTGAAATATTTACTCTTGATCCACCTCCATATCTGGAAGTGTTAAGCTTATCTAATATTGACACATCGAGGAATGTTATCTTCCTTAACACGTCAAATATATATGGGATAGGTTACATTTAAACTACATTAAAGGTGGACAGCTACAGCTTTTTTTTTTTTATTGTATCCTCACTTTATAGCAATAACATTTAAAAAGGGGATACCAAGGCATATTCCAAGCTTCACATCACATACCGTTTATTTCATACTGTAGTGTCCCATGCTTACAGGGTATTGATTACTGACTATCTCTACAAACATAAGACTTAATATTTACCAATTGGCAATGTTAATAACAATCAAATAGGACTTAAGTTAAATATGAGCCAGATTTTCCTCCTAATGTTTTCCAACTATTTTACTTAATTTGAGAAAGAATCTGAAAAAGATTAGGGGTTGTTTCATTTAGATTAGCAGTAGGTGTCACTCCCTTGCAAAAGAAGAAGGCGAAACTAAATCAGCTCCTGTCCGGATTGAAATATGACATGAATGTTTGTTGAATGTATTAATTGTGGGTAGGGTTATATCAGATATTTGCGGAGCGACAAGGCAACTATATTAATCTGCTGCTATTTTTAGTCTCTTCAGCGCAGAGCAGAAGAAGCTTTAGTGAAAGTTAAAGACACTTTCACCAAATTAGTTTCCATTGAATCCAATTTTTCAATAATCGAAACAACAAGTGTTCCACCTACGCAAGCAGAAAAAACGATCTATTTTCAGCAAAACAGGTGGATGGAAAGATGAGCAGAAATATTTTTTGAAGGCACGGCATAGATGCGGTTCAGTGCAAGAGACTCATAAACCCAAATATAAAAGAGCAAGAGAAACATGAACGGCTGCTAATCGAGTGGAAGAGTAGCCTCTCCTCTTAGTTTTGGTGCGAGCAGTATGAGATAAGTCCCTCACACCAATTTACAGAGTCCTCCTGGGTGATCATCATGGCCTAAAGTGTGTGTGTGTGTGTGTGTGTGTGTGTGTGTGTGTGTGTGTGTGTGTGTGTGTGTGTGTGTGTGTGTGTGTGTTCTTGTGTGGAAGTGTTTCTGTGTGTGCCTTCTTGTTAAGCCTGAGGGGCAGGAGACAGAGAGACAGAAGAGAAGATAAGCTGCAGTGACCTCCGTCCTCTTCCTCTTCCTCTCTGCCTGTTTAACCTTCCTGTCCCACCCATGGGACGCGTGCTTGCTATGCTGTGTGCACTCTAAAGTGAGAGCGTGCTAACAAATTTAGACTGTGTTTGCTGCAGGTGGTACGCAGGGCGCGTCTTTGTGTGGCGCGTGGTGACAGATGTTTTCTCATCAGTGGGTGCATTCAGAGAAGTGTTTTCAATTTACTTTGGTTTGACTCTCCCGCATATGTGCCGCTTCCCTGTGTACAAAGAAGCTCTATATGACAATCTGTCTGACATGTGCCGATATAAATGTATTCTGGCAAGTAAACTTAAATGTAAGATTTGTTGATCCGCTCTGTAGACTCTCAGATGTGCTAAAAATATGATATTTTGCATCACCAATCTGGATAGATTCGATGTACAAAACATGACCGTGTGGCATTCCACCAAATCCCACTATTTATCTGACAAGTTTGTCATAATCTTGGCATGTTGGCTGAGCCAATTATTTACATGGAGGTCAACAAAACCAAACAGTATTAAGGGACGTATTCAGTTTAGTAATACATAATGCCTCCAAATGTTATAAAAGCTGTATTCATCAGTTCTACTATTGGTGCCATCACATGAGATTACAATTTAAAAAATCACATGAGCATGAAATCACAATTGAATCTATGACTGTAGCAGAAACCCACTGCTGCAGCTATTACATGTGAGATGGGAGAGCTCTTTAATACTGTTGCAGTACCTCTTTGTCCTACAGTAACACTATCAGGTGGGATGCACTGGATCATTTATGCCAACAAACCAGCCAATCTTTCCTTCATCCACTCTATAAAAAAATCCTGTTGTCATTGCTGTGAGGAAGATGCAGAGGTGGAGTTTCTTGAGATGCCTCGAGCAACATTTTTTAAATTCTGTGAGACTTTCTGTCTGCATAAATGCTAGAAATGCAGAACTATGGTTGTTCCAGCTTTCTTCTCTCTACATTTTCAAAAATAAGCCTCCAAATGTAATGTTGTGGTAGTTGTTCAACATCAAGTATTCACCGGATTTATGATAGTATTCTTTTGAAGTTAAGATAATCCATAATTTGTCCCTCATAGGGGACATTTGTGGTGATACAACAAAGGAGTTGATGCAGTACGAAAATCATTATAAAATAATAAAGTTAAATGCTACATAGAAAAATAAGTAGATGACCAAACAGTTCACATTATTGCACATGTTGGAAATATGGATAATACACAGACACCCTATTACTCATGGGTGAATTGAAAGTCTTGGAGCTTTGTTGATTCTGACGCAGCACAAAGGTGGTATCTCTCTCTCACATCGCGGGTGAAGCAGTCTTCCACCTCCTCCCCTGCAGCCTGGTCTCCCTCCCAGAGAATTAAGATGCTGACACCTGTGCACTGTGTTGGGTGTTGGGTTCATGATGCTAATGTGAAAGGCAAGGTGTGGGTCTTATGTCTTTCTGTGATGCACTAGGCTTAAAAGAAAAAAAAGATCCTGTGTAAACTCACCTGGGTCAATATTAGCCTCCAGGAGCAACGGATGATCCAAACAAACACAGGACTTTAAACCCATGTGATCAGCGTTTGTGAGTTATTTTGACTGACAACATTATGTCACATGATGTTATGACATCATTGAGTCACAATAAGGTATTTAAACCCTAACCATGATATTTTTAATTGACTTGTCAATATGTTTTGTTGCCCCAACCCAAAAATTACTTTTGTTGCCTAAACTAAAACTGAGTAATGTTGGTAGCTTACCTACATGTTTTGTTGCTCATCCCTAACCCAGTGATGTTGTTGCCTAGACCTAAACAAGTAGTTATTTTTCTTAAGATAACCATGAAGTATTCTTAGCCAAACATAACCGAATAGTTTTGGCTCAAACTCACCAAGTACTCTGCCTAAACCTGATTGTGTAGTTACGTCACGTAAAGCCACTTCACTGAGTAAAATGTTAACCACATGTAACCTTCTGCTTCTGCCAAAACATGAAAGGGATTAGATCAAGCTGTCCACTGGTCGAGATGGCCTCCCAAGACAGAGCTGGCCTCTCTTCCTGTCAGAAGCTGAGATACTGCTGCCCCAGCACACCACTCCATGGAAGATGGCTGATGTCACCACAGTCAAAAAAAGGTCCACAGCAGTGCTCCCTGCACTCTTACTGCTGAGGAGGCTCAGGGCTTTTGGAGTGTCTTTTTTCTTATCAAATGTTTTTGTATCGTCCTTCCAGTCCAGTTTATTATTCATGTGAACACCCAGGTACTTGTAAGATTTCAACATCTCAAAGTCCATTCCCTGTATGTTCACAGGTTCATAGGTCTCTGAAGGTAGAAAAGATAGAAAATGAAAGGTGCAGTTACACACACACTTCGTCGTACATATTGAGATACACACAGGACGTTTGATTGATATTTCTTTGTTGCAAGCAGGTCCTGGTAAATGTTTCACCAGCTTTCATAGCTGTGTGTGTTTACTTTAGTTTGAAGCTGATGGCTGTCTTGTTAAAAGAAAGAAATGAAACTTTAACTACGGTCCCCCACTGTGTTTCAGGCTACCTGTTTTCCTTAACGACATCCCATGCTGGGCACCACTTTGTGATATCCCTCTGAATCTGTGTACTGTATTCGTTCACACAACTTTGCACGAGTTCAACTCCAGCCACTATTTCGTTGTCAGGAACTGCATTGTCAACAGTTGAATACTGTTCGACAAAGAAAGGCAGCACGCCAGCGAGCAAAGGGAAGTACAACACATCAGGCACATGTGGTTTCGCAGCAGGAGAAAAGTAATGGATTTCCCTGCAAACACAAAACACTGAGAAAGATACATTGCCACTGTCACATAGTAACAAAAGTGGAGCACCTCTATTGCTAATTAATCAAACAAACCAAATAAACCTTAAATTAGGAAATGCAATCCCTAGTCTGTAGCGTCAAAGAACAGCGGTATTTAAATCTACCAAATGTACTTAAAGAGCCAGATTAAAGCTGGAACTTTGTCTGGCACGGTTACTTGTTTAATATGTGAACCAATTCACTTTTAAGCTTTTTATTTATTTTCGTAGCCCTAAATATAATAAATGCCTAAGGCGAATTTACATTCTTGACATATATGGCCACGTTTTCAAGACCAATCTAATTAAGTCTTCACACCGGCAATTTTCTTTATTTACATAATCCTCTGTTGGAGTCCAACGTATTTATTGTATGAGTCATCAGTTTCAATAAAAATAATCAACGTTTTACCCACATATTCACGCAGTATGAAACTGGATGCGGTGAGTCATGTATCTCTGAGAAACACTCCTTTTGTGTGCACTCATATTTATATCACTTACCTCTAGGGAAGAGGAGTTACCAAGTCCAAGAATTCTACGTCAGCTATATTTATACAGCATTTTGGCTCATCAGAAAGGGCTTATCAAAAATTAAGGGACACCGAAAATATATACTCAAGAAACAGTGCCAGCGTGTGTGCGTATGTGACTGCGCATGCATTAGAGTTCTCTAAACCTAATCTCCTTTCTGCCACTTCAGCAGGCAGTATCAGGGTACACTTGGCTTTGATTTAATCATGCATTGCATTACATGGTTGACTTATTTTTAGGGACGCTTAATCACTATTACATACTGTTTTACAAGTACTTCTTCAGCTGAGCAGGCAATGATTTTACAAGTCTTCAAGTCACTGCCACTGACTGCTTATACTTTTATTGTGTGATCATGTAAATTATACAGCCATGGGGAAATTGAAATAAGAATTCTGAATAATGATTTAGGAAGGTTCCCTGTGAATACACTGGGATATTAAAGCATGTAGTGTGCTTTGGGGATTAAATGTTGGAGCTATTTAAAGTCTACATTCCACATTTTGGTTAATACAATATTATTGCCAGCAAATGCCTCATAATTGAGTTAGTGTATGAGCTAAAAATCCTACTGAAAAATAACCTTACGAACATCACTTATAGTAGGATCTAAACATGTTGTTTTTGGTGTGGGTGCCTGTGTGTGTTTGTAACGTGTCTTCTCTCCTGTAAAAATAAATGTGAGGCTTTCAAGGTTGTCTGTCAGCGAAGGGAAGTTTTTTTTAGTAAAGTGCATAAACACACACTTAGCCACAAAGTCCTGTATCTGTCATTCTGTCTCTTCCTGCATCTGCTGTCAACTGATAAACTACAGTCGGAACAGCAGACATATGCAGGTTGATTTACTGCCTCGAGGTGAATACACACACACACACACACACACACACACACACACACACACACACACACACACACACACACACACACTTGTGACCCAGTATGTAACACGAAGATCACTTGGCACCTAGCAAGGGATTTCCAGGATGCTTCATGAAGAGTAAAAAAAGGCATATGTTATTTACATCATTAGATAATCTCATAGGTTGGAAATGTTGATGGGTTGGTTGGTCAACCACTTTTGAACAGAGAAATACAATCTCTAAATCTATGCAGACAATCATGGTCCCCAGAGGATGAATATTTATATACCTTTATTGACCCACTAACCTTTCCTGTAGCACTGCTAGCAGGTTAGAGCTTTCACTTAACCTACTTTACAATCTAAATAATTGACTGTCAAAATATTTGTACAGAGAATCGTGGTCCCCAGAGAACGAGTCCTTTGTCAATCCCCTGCTTTTCCTTAAGTGCTGCCATGATTTTCCAATGTTTTTTAAATTACTATTGCATAGATCGCAAATTTAATTTGGACGTTCATGTTCAATTTGGGATAGATTAATCCCTTAACTTTTTCTCTAGTGCCATAATCAGTTAATTTGACTAAAACTCTTGTTTTCTCACATTAGTTTCAACAGCACTTTCGTTTCGTGCCAACAAATGTTTTCCCTAACTCATAAACATGGTAAATATGATATGGCCTGAATACAATTTGTATTTCCAGGAATTCACTGCAGCGGCAAAGAGATATCTAATATTGGTTCAAAGGCAAAACAAAGGAGGGCAGGTTACCATTTATCTGGATTTTAGAATTTCTGGGAGGCTTTGCTACGTGCAGTACATTGGTAACACATCACTCAAACACAACTTATAAATAACACAGATTGTTGGGTTACAGGAGCTTGTAGGTGGAACTGGAACAGTCATTAGCTGTAGTTGGATCCGACAGAGCCTGGCAGGGTGCTCTTTGGTATTTGAAGGCAGAGATTTGGTGTCTTGTACAGGATGCTTAATGTCACTTTGATTACTTTGTTTCTATTTTTGTTTAATACCGTTAACATTTAATAGCCAGGGGGTATACCATTCAGGGTTTCCCACACATAGACTATACTTTGGCGGGCCACCAAGGCAGTGGCGTTTTTATATGTACAAAAGTGGTGGGGCACAAAAAACGTAGATGTTTATAAGCTTCAACAGTGACGTGCAGTGAAGTTCATGGCTGGTGAGGCACTGGCACTGACTCTTCAGGTTTACAAATATTATATTTTGACCTAAATCAAAATATTCTATTATTTTCAAAAGCTTTTTTAGTCTGATGCTTCGATTAATTTTAAACAGAAAAAGTAATTGTATCATTTAAATATTGGATTGTTCTCTCTTAGTAAGATCCCTTTTTCAATAAAATGCTGATCTTACCTTGACTTGAAGATGAAGTCCATGCTATCCTTCTGGACAAAAATCTAGTCTCTTTATTTTCCCCTCAAAGTGCACCAGATTGATGCATTTAACTCCAAAATAAAAAAAAAATCTTACCGGGGGAGCATGCCCCCGTACCCCCCTAGAGTATTTGAGGTCCACCCCTACTTAAAATCACATTGATAGGTTCCTAAATACATTTACAATTTTTTTTAAATAGTAACCCATGTGTCCATATCTTTATTTGTGGGTAGTAGATGTAAACTATAGGGCTATCACTGTGGGCCCTGCCTGTACCTGTTCGCTATGCCATCGTGTGCAGGGTCTGCTAACAACATTAACAGAAAGGTTAATGTTAATGTTGTTGCACGTCACCTCAACAAGCTACCACCACCACCCCAAGTATATTTCAGATCTGTGGGAAACACTGCCATTAAAATACATGTTATTTTCCATTAAGCTAGGACATGGATAAATGATGATTCAGACAAATGTCAGCAATGTGGTATAGTACTCTCTCCTCTTCGCTCTACCCTGAATTAGTCGGATTTATCCTCCCCCCAGCCCCCAAATGTACCTTTTAACATCCATTCTCCTTACCTCTCATCAATATCTTACTCCTTTCCTTACTCCATACTCCTTTTCCCTCTCCTGTTTCCCCTTATCCATCCATAGCTTCCCATGCTAATTTGCCTGTTTGCTCTCCGGATCATCCCACACCCACCCACCCTACAACTCTGTCTCTCTCCTAGGTAATCATTTTGATTGGATTGATCAATATCAGGAAGTGGGGTTCCACAACAATGCAGTGGGTTGCACTCCTTAAGATCTCTGCCTCAGCACAAGTGTAAATAACTCTAAATGATCAAAATGAAAGAGGCCGCGCGGAATTATATTTTCTTATAACTCAAAGAGATTAAACTCAAGTTGTTGTGCAGTTTTTTTCAGTACAAATTAATTGTATATACTGTATGTATATGTTAATACATTTTTCCACCTATAAGATCATGCCCTATTCAAGGGAAATCAAGCTAACAATGGGATTGATTCAGTTCTTTAGTAAACAGCATGTACCGTGGTGATTGTTTCCCCTTCTACTAAAGTACTTATTGCATATCCATACAAACCTATTTACACTGACATACAGTCTTACCTGTACACATGCGAAGAAGAACAAAATAGAATTCATTAGCCGAGTGGGACCTTGCAAGCTCATCAAGTGTGCTGTTGCGATGTCAGCTTCATACAGTATCAAGGCAATTGGATGTCTGATTAACAAGCCTTCTGGTGGTTTGCATCGTGTGATTATTCCATAGAGTCTCCAGGGAATGGGTGGAAACTAACAGTGTTATTAGTTACTAAGGAACCTAGTCTTTATTCTATCAACCCCCGTCCTACAGTAATATATGAACCAAGCAAAACTAACTGACCTACACTGAAGAAACAAATGTATGTTGAAATGTATGCCAATCTTAAAAACGACAGCTCTTGCTTGCTGGTTTATCAACCTATCAAGCGCAATCATGTCAATACTTATGAATGTTGATCACAAGTTGGATGTCATCAAGTGGAATGCTCTCCTTAAAGAATATCGGGACTGTGATAGGATAACGCCAATCCAAAACAAACACTGTTGCTCTTGTTTCAGATTAAAAGCTATGCAGATTGTTTTCAGACTTCCTTTGTGAAGGACCGAGGAATATGCATTGTATTTTTCACAGAAGTTACGTGTGTCATCACACAACGCTGGACGAGATACAGCCACAATGCGCTGGTTAGCGTAGCTCCACAGAAGGCTGTAGGTTTTCTTACACAGGGCTTTACAAATATCAACCTTCAGTTTCTTTTCGTCAACTGTTAGATTGTGATTATGCAGTTACTCTAGGAATGTAATGTTTTCTCTTTCTTTTTTCTGAGCTACATTGCAGCTGCGCAATGCACATTTAAATTCAGTTATAGGCTGAATAGTATTAGTATGTTCAGTCATACACTGTAGGGACAAACAGAGAAGTAAAAAGGTTTAGTAGTTCAAAGGAAATGGCTACAATTTACCTTTATTTGGAATTGCTGAGAGGCTTGGCTATGTGCAGCAACTTAGTAATATTCCACTTGTCAGCGCACATAGCTCAAGGATAAACCACCATAATGAGCTGGTTAGATGAGCTAATTCATTGCCAGACATGAGGTCAAATAAACTCTATTGGTCAGACAATGGATGACACAGGCTGAAAAAAACCCCCTTAGGTTGGACTTCCTGGTTCAACTTTGACCTTCCTAAATGGCGGAAGAATTTCCCGTCACTGTTCCATGAGGGATAATTAGCAACTCTCATATTTACTTCCAAATAAAGTAGAAGCTTTGAATGTGTGCTGTCGGTTAAAAGGCATTGGCTACATTTATTCCAATCAGTGCTGACATTTTAACTAAACATCCCTTATTTGCAGAATTAATTTGATCTCAGGAATTTCAATGCCACTTTTCTTATCTTTCAAAGCCTTGTCCCCGGTGGAAACTCCCTTTGTTTAGTAGCTCTAAGGCACATGTGTCCAACTCAAGGCCCGGGGGCCAAATCAGGCCCTTGGTGGATTTAATTTCGGCCCGCAGGATAATTTATAATTACTATTAGATCTGGCCTGCCGGTATATTGCACGCACACCTTCACTCAATCCTGAGGGTTTCCTCAGCTCAGAGCCTGAGCCCAAACATTGATGAACTTGCACCCAAGATGAGATGCCAAGTATCTGCTTGAACTAGCATCACACTTTTCTCTCACGACAACAGGGCATGTTTTTTTTTTTGGGGGGGGGTGAACTAGCATCACAGAGCAGCACACTGAGTTTACATGGATGTTTCCTTCTGCACTTTGTTTCTTGAGACAACAGGGCATGTTTGTTTTTTACTTTGAGGGACATTTTTTGAAGCTGTTGTTGGCCTGTGGAAAAATGTAATCATAAGAAATGACTCCGGAAAAGCTGCAGATAGAGGTGTTGCAACGAGCCATAAGAAATGACTCCGGAAAAGCTGCAGATAGAGCCATAAGAAATGAATGCAACTGATTATTTAATGTTTAATGTTGTTTTTATAGGCGATAATTCAAGCTTTGTTAGTTCTAGGTTTAATATGTGCAATAAGTTCATTTCAATAAGTTTTGCAATAAACATTGAACCAGACCGGCCCTTGACTAGTACCAATTTTTTAATTTTGGCCCAATGTGTATTTGAGTTTGACACCCCTGCTCTAAGGTGTCCGCAGCTCTTGATGGAACCGTGCCTCTAGATGTGTTGACACTGTGGGGTAGAGGAAGGAAAATAAAATGAAGCTCTTTTCTTCTTTCTGTGTTTACACCTTCATTAAACCCTGGTAGAATACCTTTCAAAAGGTAAGTGGAAGGTTAAAAGGGGGGGGGGGAAGACGGGTGGAAGAAAGAAAATGTAAATGAGATTGGAAGAGGTTGAGCCACAGGAGAAAGAGAGGTCTACAGTAGGGGAGAAGAGGCGAGAGAGAGAGGGCAGAGAGGAATACACACTAACTGAGGGGGAGAGCAGGTTGTTGGCTGAGCTCCAATGAGCTCATTGAAGAAGACTCTGCTGTCAACTTGCATCACTGTGACAGACAGCAGACCTGCCACTCGGGGGGCCTGCTAAGACGCACACACACATTTAAAGACAGACACGTTATGCACACACCAGCATATCATATAAAATAAGCATGCAGACATGCACACTCACACCCATGCAACTGAGCACATGAAAGAACTTGCCACTGTGGAGACCGAAGCAGACATCTACAGACTGCATGCACAGGATGGATTACATGAACACATGTACAATTATGCATTAGGGAGACACACACACATCTATGTTTACATACATGTACAAAGATATAGGCATTCACATGGAAGGACATATTCAATATGTACAGCACACATGAACACATTGTGTAAAAGTCATATACGAAAAAAAAACTGTCTTTATCCAATATTGTTAGGCTGAAGCCAATATTTAACAAGCGTTAGCTTCAATTAAAATCCAGAGGTCTGATGACTAAAATCCTTCATCTGCATAATCTATGTATATCATATCTGCAGTTAGAGGGGCCCTTTTATGCTTTTGAGATTTTCCCTTTCTGGTAGTGTGTAATATAGGTTTTTGTGCTTGTAAATGGTCTGCAAAGGCAACAATATAAAAGTTTATCTTCCAAAATCCCCCCTTGCCTGAAACGCCTCCATTGTAGTCCTTTGATATAGATAAAATAAGAATCTGAAAATGAGCATAATAGGGCCCCTTTAAAAAACAATCAAGCTCTAAAAGTGTATTCTAAAAACGTAGCTAAAAGTCGACCAAATGATTGACCTTGATTATTACTTATTTCTCTTGGGTTGAAAAGTATAGGACAGAAAAGGTAAGTACACAATTAAGCAAAATATAATTCATTTTAGACATTTTGATGCAGAAATGTCACATATTCTACTTTGAAACTCAATGCGCTCTTTAGCACTTTACCCTAACCTTGACCATCAAAATGATTTGCATTACCTTGTGTATTATTCTAACCTTGATCTAAACCTTACGGTACGTCCACACGGTTCCGTGGCGTTGAAGTTATCCGGTGGGCGTGTCTGGTGCGCGCCCAACAACCAATCACATTAATGTCCCGCCCCGGACACACAAGCATGCGCTTCCGTCGACGCTTGAAAAGTTGAACTTTTCTCAACTTTTGAAGCGAGCAACAGAGGCAAAGCGACGCGACAGAACCACAATGCAGTTCAGCAAAGCGTGACGTCACCCCATTCAAAGTGAATGGGAAGCATCCAGACCCGGTGAGGACACTATCGATACTGACTCAGCAATCACTGTAAGTTATATTCTTGTTTAAATAGACTTCTCTGTTTCATTTATTCTACTCTGTATAATTGTTCTGTAGTTATTGTAGCTAAAACGGCGATTTATGAGAGATTTTAAATCTCAGATCTGCTCAACTCAACCTGTAAGACAGGTCTCAGTGGGTCACGCGCCTCAACCCTGCATTACAATAGGCAGGAACACTCTGCTGTCGCCCACCAGCTGAAGAGAGTTAACTAATTAGAGGGGCGTGCCCCCACAGCTGTGAGAACTNCGGTCCTCCGGCAGAAATAAGAGCCATGGGACGGTACTCAAGATGGCGCAGACAAATCAACTTCCGGTGAGACCGAGGAGTGAGGAGCGAGGAAATGAAAATAGTCGACCTGAGACAGGGCCCTTGCGTCTCTCCATGCTTCCCTGGTGGGAGGGACTAGTCGCAGGGAAACAACGCAAGTGAGGGACGCAAGGAATCCATTTAACCGAAGTGAGAAGGGCCCTGTGTGTTAGTGGAAACCATCTTTTGCTCCTTCCCTTCTTTGTTCCCCGATAACGATGACAACTCTGACCTCCCATGTTCCACTGTGCCCTCTATGACTCTCTAACCAATCAGAGCTAGAGGTGCTCCGTGAGTAGAAATCCTGTTAGAACCCATATAAAGCCATTAGAAAAAAGCCCAATGGGAACCGTGGCGGAGTGAGATGGGATCCTGATAACTTCTTTGGAATGTCTGCGGTGGATAGGATTAGTTTGTGTCTATCGTGCGACATCCAGGTTAAAAAGAGACAGCAAAGCCATTACCGAACAGTATCACAAATCGATAGCCACACCATTTTTATGATTTTTGCCTAGCACAACTAGATATCAGTCATCCATTCGTAGGTCACCACTCTGACTGAGCACAGCATGTGAACAACATTCGCATCGTAACTTCATGGCTCAACATTTGTTTATTCTTTCATATCTCCATTCTTTGAACATTACAAATAGCACAAACACTAAATAAGTTGAACATTGAAAATGTAAATCACATAATTATTAAAGCAATCAAATAATACTAAATGAATGATTCAATAGTTCCAGAACAATTATCTTGTCAATGTGGTATTCTTATATAATGACCACTGAATCGCTTCCTGCTTTCTTTTCTTTTGCATTTCAGATACAAGATCAGCAGAGTCAATCAGAATGGGAATCTTTCTGTGCTAGAACTAGATTTGGTTCAGCTCTAAAAATAGAAACGAGAGTGGGAAGAGGTCGACATAGCTGTCCAGGTTGCATTTTCACTTACAGAAAAATAAAATGTTAAATTGACATCCTTAGTTGATTGTAGTTAACCGCTCATAGCAACCAGTACTGCAGTTTCTGACAGAACTGAAATGGATGTTGATGGAATGGAAACATTTGTTCACTGTCGAGTAGAAGAGAAAAAAAAGAAATGGCAAAACAAAAAAGCAATTTGAGCTTGTTATCAGGTTACCAAAAAGCACTTTGTAGTCCTAGTATGGAGCCTGGGAAAGGTTATGTTGGCAGACCATTTACATTCACAAAAACCTGCATTACACACTACAGGAAAGGTGTAAAAGCATTAAAGGGCATCTTTAATAAACAGTCCAAATGTTAGACTGTTGCCTCTACAGTATATAACACATTAAATAAACACATTTAAAGGGCTGGGTCTATTCCAGTTGATTATTCTGCATTCCAAGATCTGTCAAAATCAAGTATTCTGTTTCTGACAAATGGTACGACAGGGCAGGTAAAGCACTGGGATTCAAAATAACACTTCTTTGACCCCCAGGTTTTGACTTGAAGTACTTTTCTCACCCTAACATACCTCTCAGGAATAGCTTGTGAGGGAATGCAAATATTTCAGGGGAGAATGCATAAGTATGAATGTATTTTTACTTTCCAACCTTCAATTTTCCTCGATGTCCCTTCACTGACACCGTAAAACATATCAACAGTATATTGAATGCAAAGTGAAGAGAGAAGTGTATCTGGTTGCACATTTTTGTCTTAAAATATGGATTTTAATCACTATCACATTCAGATAGATTAAAAAATATATCATTTAGAGCGGGAGTTATTGGAATTAGCTCCTCCGACATATTCATATTTGTACGAGGTTGCAAAGATGGACATTTTGCATGACACACTGGTGGTGACTCATGTTACCATCCCATTGTTTTCTTATCTTTGTATGGACAGGAAAACATAGAGGAAAAGGTGAGAGACAGATACAGGCAGTTAGAAAATTGGAAACCTGGGCTGGCGGCTTGCAGGAATAAAGGAACATTCACCTTAACCATATGGTTGTGGCTCCAGAGACCACATCACTAATGACTAAAGAATCTCTGGTTGCGTATTGTTTTCTATAAAGAACATCTGCTCCAAACAATAATTGGATTGTTTTACCAATACTGGCATTCCCCTGTGTGCTAATTGGAATTCCAGCCTGTCAGAAAAATCAACTTTGGTAGACTGAACAAGTTTCTGAGTCCTTTGATAAATCTACCTTGCTCCTTATCTCTTATTTACTTTGCTGCGTTGTCTCACACCCCCCCCCCCCACACACACACACACACACACACACACACACACACACACACACACCTTCATTTTCCGGACTCTGTTGGGCTGTGATTACCACAACAGTAGCTCTCTTTCTTTCTTTAACAGGGTTATAATAATAGCTGTCAGGAAAGTAGGAGATGCCATCTTATCTTGTCTGTTGCTATGCCGATTAGCACCATTGGGTTCCGCCAAGCAGTCCCTCTGGAAAACAAAATTGTGCACGCCTTTTTTTTAGCATTTGTATTTCTTTAGCTGATTAGAAGATGTGGACAATAATAGGCCTGGCTCACATTGGGCTGTGGTAGTATTACAAATGTGTTGTAGTTACAGCTTGTTTGAGCACATGCCAATATGTATTATAGTATATCTCACTTCCTATGTTCACTGATTTGTACACCATCTGGCTTATTCAGGAAGAAAAAAACTCCCTGCGTTTGAAAATGCTCGCTCACAATGTTATTGAGACAGGGATGAATCTGCATTAAATAAAAACAAACATGAAATGTTATTTTGCAGGCCTGTAATTGTTTATGAAGTTACAAAGATCAATATCATACAATTTTCAAAGTAAAAATTGATTATTTACTGTGCAAGTAATGAATTAATCTGATCAATTCAGTGGCTAATTACCTCAATTGGTCATGAAAACAACACTATCATGTTGATTATGGCAGGGCATTAGGGACTTTGAGTGCCTCAGAGTATTATTTAAATGCTGCTTAGTAATGAACTGACATGATTAGTAGGTAATCACCATGGATTGGAGTAGTTCTTACTGACTGTTAATGCGGAGGCACAGATAATAACACTTAATTGTGGTGTCTCATTCCTAGATGTGTTGCTCTGAAGTGTATCTTTTTACAAAACAAGTTCAGTATTTTTAAATAAAAAGGTCCCAAATGGCTAAGCTTAATGCATCCGGTGACCTCTGTGTTGTCGTGCCAGCTTGTCCCTCTCCAATATTCATGTTGCATCTCCCTGCTTTCAAGTTGATATGAGCCGCTTCACATAAAAAGCCCCAAAAGCTTTTGACTGATGAGTCTTGGTGGCACTGCTCATCTGCAAAATAATGCACCAATTCTTGTTTGTTGTTTTTGTTTACTTTTGCACAACAACGTCCTCCTCCACACAGGCCCACAGGGTTAAACTATGAACTATTTTACATGTCAGATCTATTTAACACTTAACATCTGCACTGTGCAGCTCCCCAACCCCCCCTCCTCATGTCCCATCCCTTTCTCTCGCTCAGCTGGCATCAAACACTAAGGGAACGAGAGACAGAGAGAGCTGCCTGAGTGCCAAGGCAGTTGGAGCGATGAGTGATCCACGATGTGTTCAGCATACCAAACATTAAAGCAGGGAATTTTAATTCTACATCTGGCCCTTGTTCAGAAGCCGAGGTCCTCTCTTCCCTATTTCCTTTTTCTATCTCCTTTCACGTCTGTTGCCACTTCAAATGTCACTTTTCTTTTCTTTTCCTCCATTATCCTTTTATTTTGTCTCTACACTCCTACACTTTCTCTTTTTCTCCTCCATGTGCATATTTTAAGTGATATAGGAGGGAACACTTACACAAATAAACCACGATCCCTGAGCAAACACAATCCCTGAGCATGCAGCATTTGTAAACTAATCAATGTGGCAATGGGCCACACATACACACACAAACACACACACAAATGCGCACACACCTTGATTGTGGGAGCCTTTATTTAGTTCTTAATTGAAAAGCAAATAAGACTGCTGATACAGCTTTTAGAACGGATACATATAGAGAGGAATATATATATATATTTTTTTGGTAACATTGTTAACAGAGCCAGAAATAACATTGGTATCACGTGCTATTTCTATTAGTTATATGGATAACTGCCTTAATTATTGGTTGCAAAGACTCAACAAAGTGCTGGAAACATTCTTCAGAGATGTTGACATGATAGCATCATGCTGTTGCTGCCGATTTTTCGGCTGCACATCCATGATGCAAATCCCATTTGAGTACAGTGAACTAATTGTCATGTTTAAGAAACCTTAAGCAGAAAACCTGAGCTTTATGACATGGCACGTTATCCTGCTGGGAGTAGCCATCAGAGGATGGGTACACTGTGGCCATAAAGGGATGGACATGGTCAGCAACTATACTCAGGTAGGCTGTGACGTTTAAACCATGTTCAATTGGTATCAAGGGGCCCAAAGTATGCCAGAAATAATATCCCCCACACCATTACACCACCAGCATCACCAGCCTGAACCATTGATACAAGGCAGGATGGATCTATGCTTTCATGTTCTTTACGCCTAATTTGGACCCTACCGTTTCAAATGTTGCAGCAGAAATCGAGACTCATCAAACAACTCTGCCACGTTCAAAGTCACTTAAATCACCTTTCTTCCCCATTCTGATAATCTCTATGAAGTTCACCAGGTCGTCTTGAGCATGTCTATATGCCTAAATGCATTGTGTTGCTGCAATTGTGATTGGCTGATTAGATATTTGCGTTAACGAGCAGTTGATTTAGTTGATTGATTTATTTGAAATGTCATTTGGTGTGTTAAGGTTAGCGTATTAGTATGCAGCTGGGAAAATAATTTGTGTAGACTGTACTGTGTGCAGTTTATTCGTGATGTAACCACACACATTTTCTTCTTCTAGTTTACATTGTTGTTTTTACGTTTGATGCACTTTTTGCTGATTGCAGTGGAGATGCATGTGAGCTTCTGTGCACAGCGTCTGGCCCACAAGTAGAA
Source organism: Notothenia coriiceps (assembly GCF_000735185.1). Taxonomy (NCBI): domain Eukaryota; kingdom Metazoa; phylum Chordata; class Actinopteri; order Perciformes; family Nototheniidae; genus Notothenia; species Notothenia coriiceps. The sequence continues at coordinate 5,677,331 of NW_011369945.1, forward strand.
AAAAACAGATTTATGATGTGGTAATTTACTGCTGCAGTATTAGCACTAACAGCTGTATTACGTGTGTGTGTGTGTGTGTGTGTGTGTGTGTGTGTGTGTGTGTGTGTGTGTGTGTGTGTGTGTGTGTGTGTGTATCTCTGTATGTGTGTGTGTGTGTGTGTGTGTGTGTGTGTGTGTGTGTGTGTGTGTGTGTGTGTGTGTGTGTGTGTGTGTGTGTGTGTGTGTGTGTGTGTGTGTGTGTGTGTGTGTGTGTGTTTGTGTGTTGTGTGTGTGTGTGTGTCTCTGTATGGGTGTGTTGTGTGTGTGTTGTGTGTGTGTTGTGTGTGTGTTGTGTGTGTGTTGTGTGTGTTGTGTGTGTATTGTGTGGTGTGTGTGTTGTGTGTTGTGTGTGTGTGTTGTGTGTTGTGTGTTGTGTTATGTGTGTGTGTTGTGTGTGTGTGGTGTGTGTGTGTGTGTGCGTGCGTGCGTGCGTGCGTGTGTGCGTGTGTGTGTGTTAGCGAAAGGTGAGATTATTTACAGTAAAATCCAATCGGGTCGACTTCTGTTCCCTCTCCCGTCCAATCGGTGCGGGGGTCGACTCAGTGGACGTGATTCACTTCGTAGTGTTGCAGCAGCATTTATGATAAGCAGCAGAGGTACCTTCCAGCCGTCAAAACACAAGCTGAGCAGAGCTCGAACAACGTGCCACCTGTGACATGTTTCCATATGTAATATTATGTACTCTGTATGTGTTTTACGAAAGGAAAATTAGATAAATAATAATATATTAAGTGTTCATTTCTTGCATAATTAATATCTTTTAGCGTGTTTCATGTTATATATGGATGACTTTGCAACCTGTGATTTAGATTATTTCCAGTATCCAAGGAATCGTACATTGAATATATCATTCATACTGTATAAGCCTATGCAGTACAAAACATTCAATTTACACTAGAATTTCTACGAACTAAAATAATCCTGAATCCTACCATTGAAAAAGTTTGTTTTTTATGCAAAACATATTTAAATGTCATAGTGTTGAAAATATATTTCATAGTATGTTCGTACCATATTTCAGAAATGTTGTGGCATTTTCTTATTATATTAAATAGAGAATATAGGATTAGTCAAGTAGAATATTTAGGACAATATTGGACACCAAGTGTGGTCAACGGTTTTGGCCCAATGGATAGTTTGATGAAAGTGTTTTGATTTAGTATTCTATTATCTGTGTCCATACCCACAGCAAAGGTTCATTTGAATGCCAATGGTTCCTCATATACTGCCCTATCTTTGACCTTGTTGTCTTCTTTCCTCCTTGCACCCTGTCTTCTCTTTTCAACCTTTGCTTTCACTCCTCACTTATCCTGGATGTCACCACACCTGAACTCTTTCACCTCGTATTCTCAGCTCTACACAATGTCTCTAATTCCCCCCCCTCCCTCCCTTCTTTCCTGATCCCATTTCTTACCTTACATTCCCAAGTGACCCTCCTGTCAGGATGCTGACCCTAGAATCTTCTCCAGTAAGATGTCTTTGTCATTTGCCCCTTTCACCTTCTCACTTTTTATTTTCCTCTTTCTTTCCTGTCAGAAATCCAATATAAGAAGACATTCTTCCATTCTTCCTCTCCTCTTCCTACTGTCTCTCTTCTTCCTTTGTGTTATCTAAAGAACCTCTTTTGAGTGCTCACATCCGTCTTGTTCTATCAAGGAATCTCAGATCACAAGCAATCATAAATATGCAACCAAATGCTAAATCTCATGCAGAAATTGAATGTTTATGCAGAATATACATCCAAAGAAAGAGAAACAAAAACAGCCTCTCACCTTGTCATTTGACCTGAAAAACAGTGAAAATTAATAAACAAATGGAGTATAGAAAGTATTTTCTGTTATCTATATAATAAAATGCTCTCTAGTGTGGAGTGTTATTAAAATTCAGTTTCTAGGAGAGTGCTCTGATGCTGCTAACTTTATCTCCTGCCCTTGCAGTCATCAAACTGACATCCCACTTGGTTTAGGAGAGCTGAGCAATGCTCAAGAGGGGATCAAAAAGTCTGTTTTGCCATTTCTGATTTTAACATTCCTGTTGATGCACACAGAGCAGCACCAGCTGAGCTACTCATGTTTCCCCAAAGCCCTTCCTGTCTGACTCAGTCATTTTCAGAACCTTTCAGTCTGCACTACCTCATCACAGGGTTTACTTTGAACTTGAACCAGGTTGGTTTAAAGCAACATGACAAAAACAAAACATAACTATGACCTTTTTTTTGTTAAGTAGTAATGGAAGGTTATTTTCTAGGGCTTAATGCTCAATCACACGTCTGTTCGATATGTTTGATTTGAACAAATATATTCTAACAGAACTGACAAAATAACACACAAAGTCCCATTGAAAGGATCAAATCACAGTCCTGTGATGATAATTGAATTGCTGATACAATGCAGCTGGCTATAATCAGCTGCATTCCTCATCCTTGCCGGAACCCCAAAGAATGAGGGCCGCCGGATGAACCCGGCAACAGAGACGGTGCAATTGTGCCGGTTTAATAAGCAGATGACAGATTGAAAATTGATAATAGGAACGCAGCATTTTGTTATGCCTGCAACACATGAGGCAATTTGAAGTTTCATCAATGTAATGGGACATTTTAAATTAGATAGTCCTCGCTTTAAAAACAACACAATGTCTAAAATGCCTGGGGGATAGAGGACTGGGTTAAATGCATGGGTTAATGTGTGTTACGTAAGTGAATGCTGTTCATTTCCATTTAATTACCAGTCATTGTTAGTTTTAACACGACCATGGTCATTTTGTTAACCTGACTCAACAATTATTAGGGTTAGGGTTAGCCCCATATCACCAAATATTTGGACTTTATATTTGGTCATAGGGTCTTCAAAGTTCAAAATGGGGTACTCCATTTTCTTTAATCTAATTTTGTAGAGTTTTATATTTTTGCTGCTGTTGTTTCACCTTTGCATCAACTGCAATTTACTAACTCAATGAATCAGTGTGCCAGATCTTAAGCCAGCAAGTCAGATTCATTCAGTCTGACTCAAACGTGTCATTGAAAGATATGTCATTGGAAAGAAAAAGTTAAAAGACTGAACTGCTGGGAGATGTTTTCAAACAGTTTTGTGAATAAACCCATGTGCAAGCAACGCCAACCCCCAAATCCTCAGTGCACACATTAAAAAAAGGCCAGGTCTGAATAAGAACAGATGAACCGTGCCTATCACAATCTGCATCAAGACCTAGCTAGCGCTTGCCAAACCAAGCATGAAGTGATTATGTTGTTTGAATTTAGGCTGTAAGACCTATTTTATTTCCCACTTTAATGGAAGATTTACAAAAATCATTCTGTGCACAGATCACACACTTTACTGAAATCTGTTGTACAGTATTAACTTATTCCTAAAGTCATGTTGTAACTAATTTACAGCCTATGTCATCAGAGCAACTGGCTAACTACTAATTACTTTTAGCCTAAGCAGTCACTATCTGAATGTTGCTCAGGATAATTGGCTCAAGAATACATTTACATAACATAGAACCACCGTAAGGGCAGTTATACGTCAGACTTCATTGTTCAGGATAAGCAGGGAAATGTCACCTCTGCAGTATGCAAGCAGTCAATTCATTAATGCCGCAATGGTTTCTCTCGAGAAAAAACCAAATGAATACAATTTGAGCTAGGGAAATTGAGTTTTTCTTCAATTCTAACAAGGTCACTTGTGCACAAAAAGAAGAAACGAACAGAGGGTGGTAGAAAATACTCTACTTTTGGTGGTATATTTGTAGTATTGGCCTGGCTTTGTTGTTGCTCTACTTAGTATTGGGCTTGCTATAAACAGCTATATACATAGGCTTTTAATTAAGCAAGGGTTCTCATTTGTATTGCTCTCGTTAAACACACATGCACCTGGACAAACACACTCCAATTCAGCTTCTGCCAAACTCAGATTTTAGCACTTTTATCAAAATTACCTGCCACCCACATTGACACCGTAGTGGTCTACTCTGTAATCCTATAATTTACAGTAATGACAGCCCCCATGATGATGGCTGTCATTATCCGTTTAGGCAGACTTTTGCAATACTTTGTTCACATCCAGGCCCTTTGCCCTATAGCATTACTCCCACAGACAGCAGTTTGCACAGCCATCTGAGCCCATCCTAATAGGGTTTAACACAGGGTTAAAAGGTGTCCAGGGAGGTAGACATACTCAGCTGAACCCCTGAGACTCACAACGTAATCAAACCTGATGGTTTTTGTGGTGCTTTTTAAGGTTTAATTTAATAGATCTCTGCCAGGTACAATTACGTTTGCATAAAAAGTGGATAAATGCTCACTTTCAAACCACTGTTCCCCTCCTCCTCAACTGAAATTAGAATGACGGCACTCCGTGCACTGCAGTTGACGTCATGTCTAAATCCTACTGTTCCGTGGAGGGTTAGGACAGCCACGTGTCTCCTTTGATAAACATAGAGTTGACAGCTACTTCTTTTCACCTTTTTGAAAGGAGGATTTGACACATACAGAGGCTCACGCTATCCCCCTAAGATCCTGTCACTTTCCCAGCAGGTACTCTGGCCGAGCAGTTGGAGTTGCTAGTGCTAGACAAGAACATAATCCCTCTCCACTTTCCCTCCCGCCAACACTGCCTCTTACATTTAAAGAGACCGCTTGATGGATCAAAGCATTTTCTATAGGGTGTTTAGATCTTTTTGAGAGGCCATAGTTTATAGTTTTTTAAAAATATTATATTAGATGGCAGATTCTGGTATAATTGTTTGTTTAAAAGTTTCTAACCTAGGTCATAAGCAACCTACATGTACTTTATGGTGTTCTTAAAGTGTTCCACAAGACAATTACTGAAATGATTTGTTGGTGCAGAGGTCATTGCTTTAATGTTTTCACTCCATTCTTCGCAGACATCACTTTCGAGTCACCATAATCAGGAGCAGGGGCGGTATGCACTCACAAATTGAAATAGAAAGCCATTTAAAATATCAATATTGTAGCTCTGTTCTATTTAAGTATGGCAGTAAGCCATACAAGTAAATGCACACGGATTGGGAAAACACACACACACACACCTCACTGTACTACAAGATCATATTCAAGAGAATAACTTTTTCTGGGTTTGGGGTTTTCAATGTTGTGTTTGCTGTTTCGTTGTTGGTGTTCCTGTGCTGCCATTCCCTCCTACACACCTGCTCAATCAGCCTCGTTAGTCCCTTCTGCTCTCAGTCTCGCCAGCCAATCAGCTCTCTGCTCCTAATGCCGAATCGTCTGAGCTTCTCCAGCAAACTGTCCACCTGCACTTCATCACCTCGTTAGATGTGTTTGTGTTTAGGACCTGAGGAATGAATTACTAAGTGGGTAAGTTTGAGCCTAAATCCATGGGTTTTTCTGTATTACTACTTTTGGAGCAAGTAATTGTACATATGCAGACTTGTAGAGCGTGAAGTTACAATAATAATGCCACCAAACAAATCCTTGCATACACAGTGGCAAATAATGTATGTTAGTCTCTGCGTCTTTTCCCAAAATACATCAGTGAGGCAGTGTTTAGCAAGGATATCGTTATATAATTCATTTTTAAAGGAGTACATTGTACTTAATTGGACATAGCCTACTGTAGTTTTTTTTCAATTTCTCTCTCCTATTTTACTTGTACATTACTGTTTTGTTGTGTGTATTTTTAGTATTGCTAAAATTATTGCGTACGTTTTTAATTTCTCTCTTTGTATTTTTTTTAACCCCAACCACCTGTCTCTTTACCTGTCTGCAAGACTGCCTATAAGTCTGTCGGAGAATTGCAATTGACATCTTCCTGTCAGATGTCTAAACCATTAAGTGACAGTTCAGAAGACTGACATTAGAGTCGGAAAAAATATGCCTGTGTGTATTTATATAGGGGCAGGGGGGTGGCTGGTGAGAACCGTAATCACAAAGCCTGTGATGGGCAAAATCTCATTAGTGCTAATGCCTGATAACAGGAATGTGGTTAACGCACATCCTTCATGGTATCTCCTCAATTATAATCACACACAAATGAACATACATGCACACATTACGGTATATGATATGCATGACAGTTTGCTAAATAGTTGCGTTTCTGGAAGTTATTGATTTATGGCTTTTGCTTTGCATGGTAGAGTTTTAACTTTAAGGTGTAGCGACGAACTGTGTTAACTGACAATGGTTTTCCAAAGTGTTCCTTGGCCCGCGTGGTAATATCCTTTACAGAATGATGTTGGTTTTTAATGCAGTGCCGCCTGAGGGATTTGAAGGTCACAGGCATTCAATGTTGGTTTTCGGGCCATGCTGCTTACGTGCAGAGGTTTCTATACGGATTCTCTGAATCTTTTGATGATATTATGGACGGTAGATAATTGCATTTCTTGCAATTGTACATTGAGAAATATTGTTTTCAAACTGTTGAACCATTTTCTCACCCAGTTGTTCACAAAGAGGTGAACCTCGCCCCATACTTACTTGTGAACGACTGAGCCTTTTGGGGATGCTCCTTTTATACCCAATCATGACACTCACCCGTTTCCAATTCACATGTTCACCTGTGGAAGGTTCCAAACATGTGTTTTTTTAACATTCCTCAACTCTCCCTGTCTTTTGTTGCCCCAGCTTTTTTGGAACGTGTTGCAGGCATCAAATTCAAAATGAGTGAATACAAGTCTAAAAACTAAGGTTATTAGTTTGAACATTACATATCTTGTCTTTGTAGTGTGTGAAAATAGATAGAAAGGGATCTATATTCTGGTTGTATTTACCGTTTACGCAACGTCTCAACTTGATTGGAATTGGGGTCTGTATATACTAACATGCAGGTTACTTTGCCTTGAGACTCAATGCACAAGCACAAACATTTAGGGGAAAATAAATCCATTTTTGTTATGATTTAATTTAACAATGTAAGTGCTTGCTAAATTAATTTGTTAAGGCACAGCAGCTACAGTATCAGCCAACCAATGCTCACAGTAGCTGTTCTTGGCTTTTGGTCAAATTGCCAGTGGATTAATTGACAACTCCTCCCTGCCTCCCTCCAAACTGTTTATGGCAATGGATTAAAGGGGGAGAAAAACAAGTCTGAACTTTAGACAGTCCCACGACTGCTTCAGACATGGCAAACATTTCCTTTCTTTTATCTTGTCTCTCCCTCTAAATTCGGCTTTCTCTCCAACATTTAAATCCGTGAAACAGCAGGTGACAGCACAGCAGGCCTTTTGTGTTTTTTATATCTCAGCTTTTGAAAAAAGGAAAGTTGATTTTTAGTGCATCCAAAATCCTGAATGTTAAAGCGTGTGTGTGTGTGTGTGTGTTGGAAAGAGAAGGAGTCACCCAAATGTAGACCAAACTGAATTTAAACACAGCACCGTTTGGCCATTTGATATTCACATGTGAATACAGTGGTGTATACAGTATATCACATCACATTACACTATAGTCACATTTGCTTTGGACTTGCATGCATGTGCTATGTAAAGCAAAAAGCCCAAAATGTTGTTTTATAATGGCGGCCAAGATAATGTAGGTCTAGACTACCGACTACCGGTCTGTGGGTTTTCTCTGGAAGTTTTTCCTTGTACGATGTGAGGGTCTAAGGACAGAGGGTGTCGTATTGTCATACTGATATTCTGTACAAACTGTGAAGTCCACTGAGACAAATGTAACATTTGTGATATTGGGCTATATAAATAAACATTGATTGATTGATTGATTGATAGACTCAGTGCATTTGAGCTAGACTCAGACAGCTGATGTTCTATAATCATTGTACTTTCCACTCTGCAGACATTAATTAATACTCATCATTGAAATAAATTAAATTCCCTCTTTGTGAATCTTATAGGAGAGTGGGAGAGTGATGTCAGATGAAGATAAATGGAAAATGAAATCTAGCTAATGAAGTGCATCCATTCAGCCAGAGAGATAGTAATGGCTAGTGTATAAACACAAAACTTGCTGTTTGAGGCAGCGCGCCCAGAATACTCCATTTAAAATCCAACAACTTTCAAACAGCACTGACAAAAATATCAACTAACACCCAATACATTTGGTCTGTACGATATTTAATTACCACATTTTCCTCTTCACGCTCTCACCCCATTTTGCCACACTGTGATTGGTCAAGCTGAGAACATGTTAGGATGATTAAGAATAGAGAGGCTGAACATCCAGTCAGTGGTCAGTGTTTTATTTCATTATAAGGGAATAACTCATGGCTTCATGACGTAAGTTCTGATTGAAACAGTCTGTTTGAAGTGATTATATTAGGCACTCAGAACCAGCGATACAGAAGAACGAGCAATCGCTTATATGACTGGAGCCACCGCAATAACTCAATGAAATTGGTCATAGCTAATACACTCAAGTTGGAATCATAGTAACAGGAACATGCGACCAGCATCCTCATAAGATATACATAGCAGTATTTCGACCTGTCTTTAACTAACATATAAGATACAAATAACACCTTATTGTCAATTTCATGCTATTCAGCTGATTTGAATGTCTGTATACTGTAACATTCTGTTACCTTGTCTGCTCTCCCGCCGGCTCTTCCACTGGTGGCTGGTCATCTTTATTTCAAATGCTTCTGCTGACTGGTTGCCCATGTGGCTGCCCATGTATAGTGATGTTTAAGTATCCCAGTGGAGCGCCGGGCGAAGCTGATATACGAGGAGCCCTTAGCTGCTCTCTGCCTTCTGGGGGCTGTTAATCAAAGATACTGACTTTTTTTAATGTCCTCACTTTACAGTGAAAGGCTTCCACACTCCCTCTGTTATGAAACTTTCATCTTTTAATCATCAAAGTTTGAGTATGTGAAGGGATGAAAAGAGTTATTTAAAAAAAATGTTAGAAGTGGTATTCAGCAACAAATCAATTTGATCTTAATTCGACTTTTGTTTGTAATGATTGATTCAAACTGTTGGTCATCAACATTAGATGTGATTGATGAAGGAATCAAATTAAGAAGCATGAACAGAATGTATTTGTCTTCTCCATTTTCTATTAATATTATATTTTTGGGATTGTTGGAGGTAGAGAGAGAAAGGAAGGTGTGTGGGTGTGTGTGGTCCTCACAAGCATGTGTAACAAAAGTACATGCCTCATGAGGGGGCAAAAAGAGTATGTGTGTTTTATGTGTGGTGTGTGGTGTGTGTCCCTGACATGTGAGCATAAATCTGAGTAGTATATATGTGCTGACACAACACTACAGCTCCTGCCCACAACAAGCTAATGATGAGTGTGTGTGTGTGTGTGTGTCCCCACTCACACTGATACACACATCAGTACACCAGTGATCCATCCGATACAGTCAGTCTACTAGACCCCTTTTAAGCTAATTGGTTCTAGAGCCGTGAGGCAGGCAAAGCTCATTACAGGCCAACTGACACGGACACTTCTAGAAACATGACTCACTGCATTTTAGGTATGGGACGGAGAAGATGAATGTTTTAGTTTTGCAAACCTTTTCTTATCTAAACTAATTGTTAGAAAATACAGTTACACAGTTTGTGTGGCTCCATGAATCTCCATAATGTCTTTCTCAAATGGTGTTTTGAGTGAAATGTCACTATTAATAAATTGAGAATTGTATTAGGTACATAACTTTAGTCCAAACATGAAATGTGTATGCATGTGAAATAATTACACTTCTGTTAATTATTGTAAGAGCTTTTGGACCCACTACATCAATCTAAAGCTGTTCTATCATGTAGTCATTTTTAGTACATTCTTTATCAACAATAATCGTATCCCTGCTTAATCCTTGATCCCAAAGTGATACATATCAACCTTTTATCACAGTTTTCCTATAACTTGTCAGGGTGCCATCACAGTCTGATGTGTGCAGTATTAATTAGTCAAATCAATGCAAGTGTATTCTTCTGAAAAACCCTGGCATCCTGTTATTAAAATAAATCCAGAGAGAAAATCATAATTTATGTCTGATTCTTACACAATCAGACAGCTACAGTATATCGCCAATCTAACGTAATGAATCTTGCATAACAATTAATTATATTTAAAGTTGTCAAATTAACTGGTAATAAGCAGATGTTACTGTTTTAGTAAGATTATTTTTCCTTTTTAAGAGTTTACCTTATATCTGCTGTCTTGGACAGGCATCAAATCTTTCACTGTGATGGATTTTCATTGATGGTCTGATCATTGCCTTCATTACTTCATGCTTTGCAGAGAATTGAGCTGGAATCAATGCTTGGATCGTCTTGATGTAAATTGCACCGCTATTACCTAGATAAGCACTCCTTGTTTAAGACACTTTATCCTCTCTTCCTTTCTCCTCACCCTTTCTACTCCACTCCCATTTCAACTAACCGCTTTGAAGTTGTCTCCGATATACATACATTTTTGTTGTCGATTAGAATTATCGGGGCATGTGCTTGAATGCCAATTACATATGTATCATCTAAAACATATTAATTTGCCAAATGTGTAAAACGAAGGTTTTCTGAAGATGTAATTATTTCCCATTACAGTTAAATTCAGTAGCTAATAACAGCTACTGGTTTGAGGGAGTTACCACATAGAAGGTTTCTGAAGTATTCAAAGCTTTAATATGACAAGCAAATCTAGCTAGCCTCCATCAGCAGTCTTCTGAGTGTTAGTGTTAGTGTGGGAAGAATGTGGTAAAGTTAACAAATAAAAAGTTTTAACCACGCAGGTATACCAAAAAAGCTTTGTCTTTCTCTGTCTCCTCTTTCACCTTTCTTCTCACATCTTGTTTGATCCTTTCTTCCTCTTTTCTCAGTTGATGTCAGTATTTCCTTTCACTTCCCTCCGTCTTTTCAAGCTTTTCTCTCCACCCTTTCCCCCCCAAAATGTAATCCCTTTCTCTACTACTTGCCTCATTATGTGTCTACCTTCATGTCAAACCTTTGACCCTCTCCTCTTGTTTCTGTCGTCTTCTTCCTTCACTTCTTGTCTCTTGTATTTTCTTGTAATAGTTTAGAGGTTTACAACTGACATCCTTGACAAGATAAGACCTTTCTAACCATCACTTACTCCCAATACCTCCAGCAGAGTGTGCAAGGAAAGTTGAAAAACTGCCTTAAAGCAACACAATTGAAAGCATTGTTGGTTAATCCACAACTTTAGTACATACTTAAATATATAAACAATTCCAATGGAAGTATTACCATTTTGACATTGGTAACAATTATTGAATGGTTTGAAAACATTCATTAATTTCCCTTTAGGACAAAGAGAACTTTGGTAATCCCAAAATGTATTTTATCCAATACTTTGATTTATGATCGAATAGCTGCAGGACTAATGACATTTTCAATGGCAGCTGCACTTGTGTTTTATGCTGATTAACACGTTAGCATGCAGACACGCTAAACAAAAATGGTGAACATGGCAGACATTCTACCTACTGCTAGTTTAGCATTTAGGTCACGTCATATCTGACTTATAGTAATTAAGAGTTTTGCTTGTAAGTAGCGTTCATATCAAGAAGTAGGGCTGCATCAACACTAAAAAAAATATGGACGACAAAGACTACTGTTCAAAGTAATTAAATAAAAATGTATTGGATATGGTGTTATGTTGTCAATGCACAGCACTTTAATCATTGCATGACCAACTCTGTAATCATATAATGGCTCTCAAGTCGTTACCTTGTTATCTCCTCATTAATCCAATATGATGTAAACTTGGCATCATACGGCCTCTCACATGGCTGTAGACTCTTATAGGTTGTTTAAATGAAATATGTCAGATGATGCCAGTGTGTTGGAAATCCACACAATGCACCTTTTACCAAAGTCTGTTTTTTGTGACAGAAATAGGAGTGATTGTTCTTTAGCTAAACAAGAGGTAAATCAGTTTGACAAATTATACAAATGCAGCTTGTTTGGAAGTCTGATTTGATTGTTGATCACTGATTGCGTAAGCTCAACACAGAACACTAACAAAACGTGGGTGTTAATGTATATGTGCATGACTCTATCTGCCCCTTAGATAAATCATTGTTAACCTGAATTACCATTTTTTACAAAGCACCAAATCAAAAAACATTGCTCCTCCCTACGCCAATTCTGTTAGGACCTTTGTTCTAATAACTCTTTACCTGCTTTATGCTAATGTTGTTAGTGGCCTCTCTATACAAGAGCAAGCTAACATTGTTAAAGCCTTTGTATCTAATTAGCATAGCTGTGTCTGTTAAAGCACTGTATTGACAAAAAGCTGAGAGAAAACCCTATGAGTGGAGAGGCATTAGACTGGGTGTGTACAGTATGCGTGTGTGTCTGGATTTGTATTTTTGAGCTTGTGGGTGTTTTCGTGCAGTTTTGAGCATTAGATTCTACAGTATTCCTATTCATCAGACAGTCATCAGCTCGATCCCAGCTTAATCACATAATGGCCTTAAAAGGCTGCCAAAGAGAGAGAGAGCGATACAGAGGATAAGAGAGCTGGATGCGTAATTGCCCTAAGAGTAAGACATTACCATAGTATCACTGCCTCATCTGGAGCGGATCAAATAAACAAACTAAATATTCAATGACATTTATTCTTTTCAAAGCGAGGGACTGAAGTTTTAGCGATTCATCAAAGTTTTAATTAACAAGTTGTAAAAAAGCCCAGCCTGATTTCCAGAGTCAAATTGCCAATCGCATCACACATTTTTATTACCAGAAGTCAAGTAGTAATTTGATGTCAGTTTTTTTTTTTTTTTTAAGTTTGCGATGCCCCTTTTTTGTTAGGTTGTTTTATTTCAACTCTTGTAAAGCATGGCAAACATGTAGGGTTATTATTTTGGGGAATATTGTGGTCATAAACTGTTAACGTATGCATAGTATTTGGAACTTAAAGGTTTATGTTGGGGAAATATCAAGGCTTTGGCCATTTAAAATCCAACCTGATCTGCTGAATGAATATCAGATTTACGTCAAGCCAGTCCAAAACCCAACCTCAGTCCACACCCATTTTATTTTCTTGCTACATAAAGGGCACACTGATTCATTTATCTAAATTGAACTTTGACTTACATTATAAGTCATGAGAGGCAAAATGGTCCAACCAAGAAAGGATTCTTTGAGATCCTGGCCTGACATTTATGCCAATGACAGCATTTGGTTAAAGCGATAGAGGTTTCAACACATAAAACGTTTAACCGTTGTTATTCATTTTAGAGCACCTCTGTAATAGCTTCTGTTATTGCCTTTAATTACCCTTAATTAACCCCAACACCGAATCCTAATGGGAAAATATGACAACAATAGAGATAAAATTAAATGAATTATGGGTAATTGTTGAAGGGTTTAGAGGTTGGATTTGTTTATGGTTGGGAAAGAAAAAGGTTATCAGCAAATTTCTTGCCTGTAGCATTTCTGAATAATGCCATCATTTTTAACACAGGTAAAGTTTGATAATCACAATATCAGTTATTTGACACTTAATTAAAAATCTAAATGTGGTTGGTGAGGTTCTAAGGTTTTAGGATATGGCTTGGGTAAGAAAGAAAAGCAAATATGTTGTCATCCTTGTGGTACGTTTCAAGGTTGGTGAGATAGGGGTTTGAGAATTGAGACCACAGACCAGTGTCCTTGTGCAGATAGTTCATGATTTATTATTTAGATGGGCTAATGTCTTTTTTTGACATCTCAGGAGAAACTGACTGGCATTAAACTTTCCGTGAGTTGCTCATTGGCACTGAGCTGAAAACTTTGCTGCGTCCGTCTTAAAGCATCCCGTATCTCACAGTCTGAGTCTGTCGTGCACTAACCAATAAAGCAGAAGTGTCATAAAAGAATGTTTTATTTTTTAAAGAAGGACTCCAGGGACAACAAAGTTGATAACATCTGATGTCAGGTTCATGCTGACAGTGCATATTTCATATTTACGAAAGTAAGATTTCTGTATTAAGGCCCTGAGCTCTGCACAAACACCCCTTGAATGTGTCTGTGCATGCACATATGGGTGCCCATTTGGGGCGGGCCCAATCTGAACAGCCTGATTGCTTGACCCACGGAAGTGCTGTTTGAAGCATTATCAAGAACCGCTCTTCTGATTTACTTTCAAACTGAACAATGCACTCCCTTGGGTACTATGCAATACATCCATCAAGTCTGAAAAGGTAACATCCTAAAGTCTTCTTTGGCTTGGTCCAGGGCCGCACTCTACCAAATTTGGGAATGATTGCTCAAATGATGCTGGCGGTGGAACCACAAATTGAAACGGCATGTAATCATGCTAATGGGATGTTACTAATATGAATAGATTTTGAACGAAATTCATGAGAAATTAATGGTGTTTCTGAGATTTACTGTTCCTTTGGACTTCTTGGGATCTTTGACAATAATCCTGCATATATGTATATAAACAACTGATGATGAATTATATATATCTTCTGCCAAGGTGGAGAATTACAACATTTCTACCCCTATGTGGGGAAATCATATTTGTTTTCATTGTAATTAAATTTGATGGATTTGACAAATGAAAGGGGCCCTATTACGCTGTATTGGGATTTCCCTTTCCTGTAGTGTGTTTGGCTTTTGTGTATGTAAATGGCCTGCAATAGCTAAAATCCCAAAGTTCACGCCAGGAGGAGTTTCTTTCCCACACAGTTCGTTTTAGTGTCTGGTCAACATTGCATTGGGGGATTAGGGCTCATGACCTCAGTGATTCTAAATTACAGCCCTGTATTTGTGAATGCAAACGTACACAATATAGTATGAGTCAAGTGTATATGGTTGTGATGCATGTGGGGACTGAGGGACAGGGTAGATGCCTCCCTTACAGCCAATCTTCTTCAAGGACGATATTTCCTGCAGAATCAATGTTTACAATCTGGTAATAACCATTTCACCATCAACAGCATTGTAATCAATATTCTGCATTATTCTAGGAGTTACACACTCACTAACAGGACTCTTAAACACACGCACTGTATATTTACTTTTTGACGCCCTAAAATGTGACCTTGTATGTTCTAATCCTAATAATTCCTTCTGTGTGTTTAATAGGATTATTGCCATGTATTTTATGTGACACTCACAGGCATTTATCTTAATTCATGTGAGGATAAAGTATACGAAATAAGTGATAAAGGCTAATTAGGTTTATTATAATTCAATAATGCCACTGAGTCTGTTAACAGAGGAAACCATGACATAACACTGAGTTAATGAATATACTCAGGCATAAGCATGGCCACCATCAGGGTGTCTTTGCTGTGCATGCCAGTGGGCCCTTACATTTAAATAAGAAAATGAAGGAAAGAAAATGCTAATAATTTAATGTGGGCCATTTCAACAACACTTATACTTACTATGCTTTTGTTAGTATAAAATATAAATAAATAAAGGGTTATCAGGATTATTTTACACAAAACCAATGGACACGATCGGTGTACCCAACACATTTTTGTAATGGTTGTATAACTTTTGAAAAAGGAAATAATGGTTGTCTTAATGTGATTATATAAAGCAATAAGAAGTCTCCAACAAAATGGCCTCCAAACTCACTTATCCTTTTACAGGCAGCTTGTTTTTTAATGTGTGGCTGCCGGGGCCCTTTGACATTAACCACTCAGGGACCCATTAAGCCTTAATCCAGTCATGGTGTTTATATACAGTATTTGCTATACAGGAGGAGAAAGAGGAATGGAACAAGATGGAGATAATAAGGAGTTCATGGTGACATAAGATATGATGATTTTACACTGAAGTGAACATTTAATGGATGAGCCACTGGGCTTCCTCCGAGTCAAATATTTGATTTTAAAATACTGTAGTTGGTTTGTAAAGCTCTGAATAAAAACATTTTCTGATTTGATCCTGCTCTGTTACAAACCGGGCGGACTTCTTGGATCGTTATCATATCGATTTTTTTTTCCCACCACATATCTGAAAGAACCGTCTAGAAAACTCTAAGTTCTTTTAATTCGAGGACTGCATTTTATTAAGTTATATTTTTTACTTTTTTACTTGCAATTTGTTTGTGTGTTGTTTATTTGTCTTATTTCACTATAACTATATTAATTATCCTTTCAAATGTAATTTACATCTTTCATTAATATCTTATATGAGGCTCTTTGAAATTATGTGAATTCAAACAAAAGCAGTACATAGGTCAATGGCAGTAATATATTAAATAAAACACACATTTTACATTTATTTTAAGCTTGTGAAGCTTGCATGTCAGTTCTTCCTGCTCTTTTGAAGTTTCAGCGATGTCGCCCCATATCGACTAGTTATCTTCATGTGGATCTGGCAGATGATGTTGTCAGAAACATTGAGCAAAGTCAGTCCACAGCAAAGGCATCTGGGGCACATACAGCTTTTGGCATGATGGGACTCCTTTTATTTATTTTCCTTTCACAAATAAGCTCCAATAGTTGCTGTTTATTATATAAACAGCAATGTCCTTAACGGAATATTCCCTCAAGGTGACTTTCCTAGTACTGTCAGGTCTAGACTTCTCAGCCCAGTCACAGCTTACAGAGGTATGCACACACAGTGATGTACTATTTGAAAGGTCATACAGATGCACAGTGACAAAAGTAAAATAACAACTACTGTAGAATTGATTTTTCGACATTGTCAATACAATACATCATACTGCCTTATGGTGATGGGGAATACAATACTCACACATTTTGTATGTTTTTTAATTACAAATGATTAATTTACATTAATAACAAAGTGACTGACATGATCCTATTTCTCGGTTTTTCTCTTTCCTATTTAATATTTTGTTTTATTTCTCACCCAATGTCTTGTCTGTTTTTACTTCCTGTCATTGTGTGTTTTCCCGCCTGTTTTGATTGTCTGTCCTGGCCTAATTAGTCTCACCTGTTCCTCATCACCTGACCTTCTGTACACCTGTACTTCATCCCCTCATTAGTCCTGCTTCAATTTAAATCCTGTTTTTTTGTGTGGTCAATGTTGGATTCTTGTTTGTCATGTAATTTGAAGTTCTGTTTCGTCTTGCCTGGTAAACCTTGAAATTAAAGTATTTTCTGTAACAGGTTCCTATTTCCTGTATTTAACATGTGGGTCCAACCCTGATCCATTTCAATTGACACCAACAACTTTAAATCTCCCTTTCCCTATTTCGAAACAATAACTTAATATAAACCAAATGATGGGCCCCATAATGCATCACAGTGTGTTACAGTCCTCACATGACCCACAAGCCACTGTCATGGACTGTGAATTAAGACAAATCAAGCATTATTGAATGCGTATATTTAACAAACCTTAATGTTTGTTATAGAGTATGAGCTCCTTACTCATTAAAGATGTTTCCTATCAACTATCCATTTCAAGCACCTTGAACAACTCATGACTTTGATCACCCCTAACCCGTCCAGAACAGCTGCAGTATCCAGACAGATGTAGAGCTTGGGGCGGAGCATTTATTCGCATGTGGCAATAAAACTTCTGCATAGGCTGTCCTAGTGTTTCCTCCCCACTTTTCTCTGGAAGCTTCCTTTCTCCTCCACTCCTTCAGACAGACTTCTTTCAAGCTGGTGTGTCTCAAACGATATCTGGGTCAAGTGATCGAGGATAGAGAAAAGAGGCTTACTTGACTTGAGACAGTCAAATTGAATTCAGCCATCGTTAATGTTATGAGTTACGTCTGTTTTTTCTTCGATGACAATTAAAAAGGTTGGCTTTGAAAAACTTCTGAGTCCGTACAGACAAACAAGGAGGTCAGGCAGAGGTTGCACAAACTAATTGCAGATGGTGAGCAGCTGGTGAGGGGGTCTTTTGAGAACCTGAAGGCTGGGCTGAAGCTGTGGCTGCGCCACAAATTAACCTCTTCACACAGATCTCGTGCATTTGGGCAACCTTCCTCAACTTGTAACATCAAACATTTCCAAGTTTATAGGTCACATATTATGCAAAACAAAATTTGCCATGGCCGTGTGAATCTACCTTTCTTGCTTGCTAAGGTCTGGACTGCTTAGAAGTTTAAACAAGTGTAATGAAGATGCTCTAGGGCAGGGAAAAAAGTTTTAAAAAGATGACACTTCTGGCACAATTCAGACGGCTATGGGGACATTTTAAAAGCAAAGACAGTGCTTGTAAATGTTACAAATAGTGCCCTAGTAACTCCTTAGAGTCAGCTTATGGATGCTAAATCCCTGTGTGGCACTTATTCATATTGGCATGAGTTAGCTATGACTATGCACTATTATTGTAATTGCTTAGTATTGTATGCCCTGTAAAGAGATATGTTTAATACCTAGGCAGCTCTACATTTTATTATAACCTGCAACTCAAATGTTGTATCTGCAGCTAAGGGGTAGGGTAGGTTGAATGCCCCTGAATACCTGCTAAATAACGCATGATCAGTCAATATTTCCAAAGTTGAAGTAGATTGTCAGAATGGTTTATCAAAGCATTCACACCATGAAGACTGAGGTCTACTAGACAAGACTACATTTGCCAGCTCTGTCTCTGAACAAGAAATACCTTGGCAGCCCAGTATGACGTACTCTGTCTACAAATACAGACTAAAAAAGAGTCGGCCCTTGAATTGGAACACAGTAAGAGATTAATTAAATGGCCTGGAGGCAGAGGGGATTGAGCACCTGTCGCCATGACACATTGTTCACACGCTTGGCCTCATTTGGGAAGGAAGCTCTTACTCTGCAGGATGATGACCAATCTCTACACACTAACAAATACAAGTAATTAATGTATGATTCTTCAATTTGTATGTTTCCAGATATCCAAGGAATTGGCAAATACTATATTAGAGGTTATCTCGGGAAGAAATATTCTCAATTGGTTAATCATCAAATAACATAATAACAATGTAATTTAAACTGAGCCTTATGTAAAGTAGTAAGTATTTCACATATGCAGTATCACACTGTGGCTGGGTGTAACAAGGTTGTGCTGTTTCGATGTTTTGTGTTGAGTCATATTGTGCATTGCAGTGCAATCTGCTTAAGTGTGTAATCTGTGTGAGGATGTTTGCACATGCATACATATATCTGTGTGGGTTTTCCCCAGTCTGCTTAAAATGATTGACAAATTACATATCGTTGACAATCCTGAGACAAAAGCAGGAGGGGTTGAGACACAGTGTAGAGAGGTGCGGTAAGGACTGGAGTGTCGAGAGGAATAAATAACAGCATGTGAGAATTATGGCGCTTTTCCACTGTAACACATAGCACGGTTTAAGCTTTTTTTTGCTTTTCCACTGGGGGTAGTTTCGGCTCAGGGCTACTTTTTCACCTTTTTTCTGGCCCTCCAAAATCGAGGTTCTTACCGGGCCAACAACCGGGCTGAATATGCTAAACTAGTGACGTAAACACTCTCGACTGCTGAATGGTCAGAGAGAATCGCTGACAAGGGTGCTAAAACTACAACAAAATGAACATATTTTACAGTGATTTAATTGTAATACACGTTTGAAAATGATGTCGAAATAACAACATACCGGTCTGCAGACAAGATGGCAGGAGAAAAACCATAGACTTTATATACGAAAAACCTTTTAAAATGTGTGTTTACTGAATGGAGATCAGATCGATCGGGCTAAGCTAACGTTGTATATGCTCCGTCCACACTCACAACAACGGCATACAGAAATAAATAAACCAGCGACTGTATTCGCCATGCCACAGACATTCTGTGGTTTATACATGTTTAACTTTTTCTGAACAGATATAAGGAGCTGTGAGCTCTGAGTGCTAACAACTAACGGCGGATGTTTTGGTTTTGTGGTTCGCATTGAAGATGACATCACGGCAGTTTTATGTAGCGTCACTCCGCCCGCCGAACAGCCGATCGCCCCGCCTACACTGCGTTACTATAGTAACTACCCCAGAGCGGGTAAAAGGAGCTAGGAAAAATATTGAAATCCATCGTGGGAGATGAGGGTATGCTGGCTGGTGTGCAGGAACAAGCAGATGTCCATGCTCTACCAGAGTGTTTCAAGTCTGAAGTCTAACCTCTGTGCACAGATTCCTTCTGCCCTGCTGACCCTAAAGGCAAGGAGGAATAGATTGGGGGAGATGGATGGAGAGGGGAGGGGAGGGAAGGGTGAACAGAGGCAAAATCAGAAAGTAGAAAGTTATTGGGTGCAGAAATAAGAGGAAAGGAAAGGAGAAAGGTTAGGGTCTGGGGGAGATTGTAAAGCAAATAGTTGAGGGGCAGTGGAAAAAAGGGTGCAAGATTGGAGAAAGCGAGAGGTTGTTAGAAGGGGGGAGGAGAGTAAGATAAGGGGACAGGGGTAAGGTCAACAGAAAAGGAAAAGCTGGGGGGTCGATCCCAAAGGAAATAAAAACCAGGAGAAAATCTTCATCTTCCACTGGATGGAGTGTTCTACCTCTCTATCGCTCTCTCTGTCAAACACACACACACCTAGTCAGATAATAAATACATGAACCAGGCTGTAGATAATTGCCTCGTGGGAGAAAAAGAACCTCAGCGCTTAATTGACTGTGCGTAGCAGGGGAATGAGGAATTATTTAGATTGCAGGGCAAAAACACATTTTTACACAACCACAAACAAACTCCCACAGATAAAGAAAAAGCTGATCATATATGTGAACACATTCCTACACAGTTACACAAAACTGTCAGTGATGCATGCCACATAAAAGTGTGTAAACAAACACTTGAAGCATACTGGACATAATTGTCCTTATGACAGACGGATAGATGGAGTTGGTGAGCAGGCTGGGGGAATACGATGAAATGATAGCCACAAACACACAGCTTGATGAATGCTAACAGCCAAGCATGACTAGATGTGTACTCTTGGCCATGCGAGAACAAATGCACTCACAGATATGCACACATGAACACACACTGGCGTTCAGTAATTTGACCCTCAGTATTGACAATCAGAGCGTCAGTGTGAAGACACAGGGCTCATCAAAGTCTCATTTAACAGGCTGTGAGCGTGAATCCCATGCAGCGGCTTTCTGTTGATATTTTATTCATTAAGGGTCAGACGGCCAAATTATGAATCCACTAGGGATTGGAAATCAAAGTCACGTTGGCTAGCTAGTTTATTGGACAAACCTGATGATCAATAGTCATTCAACATTTTGGATTTCGGACAGAATTTTAATGTTTTGAAGCTTTTTCTTATCTTGGGTAAATGTTTAACCTGGCTGGGTTTTATCAGTATGATCAACTGCTTGTTTGTGCATGTGAATGTATGTTCTCTACCTACAAACTCCTGTGTCATTAAGTCACTTTGTGGAGTTTTGTCATTATTAAGTAACACAAGCACAATTTTTCCTACACCTAAATAAAAGATTTTGTGTGAAATCATAAGGTTTACATGTTTACACATGTGGCAGACCAGGTGTTGGTGCTGCCGGATTTGCCCCGGCTATAACTTTGTCCAGGGTGGCCGCACTCCCACCAAAATCACACAGGTGTTTGCTGTCCCCCTCTAGTTTGTGCACACAAAAGCATTTTACTCTGGGCTCAGCAGGTGAGAAGCTAAAGAGGGGCTTCCAGTCCCAGATAGTCGTACTGTCACCAAGATCATACTGATGTTTGCTGTGGTGTGGCATTTAACATCATTAACAACTGTTTCTGTTATCCTCTACACTGCATTTGGGTTCAAATGCAACTTGTTACAGTCCTTATCTGACTAGACTAGATGGACACACGATAAAGGAAATGTTCAAATTCGGGTCTGATCGTAACAACATCGGGCCATTCGTGAGGGCATCTTAAGCAATCGTATGACCGCCGGTGGAGTTTCCCAGGCTCCGGCAACAACTTTGTGAGCGGTGGCAAAATCTTTGGCAGGCCAAAAAATTGCCCAAAGACCTTGCGAAGGTTCATTTTCGTGTTGAATTTGTGTCCATTTTGCCCTTTGTAAGGCCATCGTGAGGGCATCTTGTCAAATCGTGTCATCTTCGTCTTTACTTCGTGTGATCATCGGTGCCATCGGGAATGTTTCGCTTCACAAAGACAATACGAAGAAAACAAGAAGCTGCCCGATTGTCTGAGGAAGGCAACATGACTACGTGAAGCCCTCGCAATGCCGTCGTGTAGCCATCGTATTATAGTACGATGACATTGAGATGGGACTACAGTGTCGGCGGAGACAGCCGAATTTGAGTAGCTGAAGTGTTTCCATGTGTCATGGTAACATGGACATATAAAAGGCCAGCCTCAGAGCAGTCAGTCCTGAGTAAGTCTTACCCTATGCAATCTGGATTCAGATCAAAGCACAGTACTGTGACTGCCAGTCTGAAAGTCTTAGACAATATTAAGGCTGCTTTGGATAAAAAATCTGTTTGTGTTGCATTGTTTATTGACCTAGCCAAAGCATTTGACACTGTAGATCACCACATTATGTCTAATGTTATGTTGATGTCTCGTTTCGGTCATAATGCCATTTGCTGGTTTCAGAGTTATCTAACCGACCGTACTCAATGCGGCAGGTTGGGTAGCACTGTCTCTGACCCTGTCACCTTGGAGAAGGGAGTTCCACGGGGCTCTATTCTGGGGCCTTTGCTCTTTTTATTATATGTAAACAATATTTGTAATCAGATGCAATTTTCTACCTATAATATGTATGCTGATGACACTATTGTATACTCATGTGCTCCTTCTCTGGATATGGCCGTTTCCAATTTAAAATCTGATTTTATCACGTTGCAGCATGCACTTCTTGGTTCCAAACTGCTTTTGAACAGTAAGAAAACCAAAGCAATGCTTTTTGCTCCCAAGTCAGCGTCCTCTTGCCCCTCCATTGACACCCTTGATGGCGTCTCTGTTGAGTTTGTCGATACCTACAAATATCTTGGCTTTTGGTTGGACAGTAATCTGAACTTCAAACACCATATCGAAGTTCTAACAAAGAAATTGAAATTCACTCTTGGCTTCCTTTACAGACTTAAATGTTGTTTTTCAACTTCATCCCGTAAAAGGTTGGTCTCTGGCTTATTCCTGTCCCAGCTGGACTACGGTGACACCATTTATAGATTTGCCTGTCCCACTGTTTTGGCCAAACTTGACCCACTCTACTATGCTGCACTGCATTATATATCAAATGCACCCTATAGGACTCATCATTGCAAACTGTATAGCCTAACTGGATGGTCCTCACTTACTATGTGTAGGATGCAGTATTGGTTTTAATGTTTAAAGCCATTTTAGGTAAGCTTCCACTGTACATATGTGCCAGATTTGCTCCAGCTTGTGACTCTTACAACCTCAGATTCAGTGCCTGGATACAGATCCAGGTTCCTGCTGTGCGGACTGAGGCTGGAAAAAGGAGTCTTTTTTATTATGGTCCTTGGTATTGGAATGACCTTCAATCACGCCTCAAACTGACGGCACTTAGCATGTTTTAAATTGAAGTTGTCTGAAGTCCTTACCACCAGCTGCTCTTGCAGTAATAAGTAGTGCACCTTTCTTACTGTCCTAATGTGCACAATGTAGTGACTGCTTTTTCGTCTTTTGTTTTCTTAGTTCTCTGTATTCTATATGTATGTGTTGTGTGTAACGTTGCTGCCTTCTTGGCCAGGTCAGCGTTGCAAATGAGATTCTATCTCAATGCTTTTATCTGGTTAAATAAAGGCTAAATAAAAATAAATAAATTACCGGCCCAGCACCTCCTCCTACAGGTCAAAATTGTCTTATTTGACTTTGTCATTTCTTGCTATTTGTGACCTGCTCTATCGAAATCAGTAGCAGTGATGATACCTGTATTAAGCAGGTGAAACAGGAGCATGAGGACACAGTGTGCTATGTTTCCTTGCATATTATGTAAATATCTGGTGTCAATTTCGGGACAGTGTGACGTCAGCCTTAAGGAATTCTTGATTTAGTGTGTTAGGTGCCTGAATTTGAGAAACAGCTTTCACACCAGCCCAAACAAAGATGAACCAAACCATTAAATACAGTAGTTTGTTGAAACGTCCCCAAACAGGAAATCAATTGAAAACATGAAAGCATTTTTTGAAAACAGACACACTTTTCTTTGCCATTTCATCTGCTGATGTTCTTACGCAGCGTCCACACGGCGGCGTGCGTTAAAGCTCGACGGCGGGCGTGTCTGAAACTCGACCAATAACCAATTGCATGAATCTCCCGCCCCGGACACACAAGCACGCGGTTTGATCTGCTAGAGCTTGTACTGGTATATGATTTGATGGCTGACGCTTCCGTTGAAGCTTCAAAAGTTGAACATTGCTCAACTTTTGAAGCGACGCTCCCACAATGCAGTTCGGCAAAGCTTGACGTCACCCCATTCAAAGTGAATTGGCAGAAGCGTTGAAGCTTCAACGCACACCGCAGTGTGGACGGGCCGTTAGAAAATCTTGGTCAGGCAAGGATGTAATCTCTTTGCAAATGTTACATATGTTTATAAAAATATTAACATCAACATGAATGAATAATATTGTTGTAAAGTTAATTAAAATACACATTTTGAAATCTTGAGGAGCAACCAAAGCCTGCTCTTAACCCAGCATGAATAATATTATTCTCACTTATATGTCTAATTAAAATGGATCACTGCAGAAAGCGCAATTTTAACATTCTGACAAAGGACTACGGATGTAAATGAGTCAGTCCACGCTAACTCGGACACATCCATATTTGCATTTTTGTTGAATAATTTTCTCTATTCCTGATAGACAATAAACACAAATTGATGAATAGAAACCCAGATGACTTGACTTGCATTTCAATAATTTCATTAAAAACACAAAGAGGAAAAATAAGTTACATGGTGCGTGACAGTAAACTTAACATTTCTTGAGGTTTTTTTTTCTGTCCAGAATAAAAACACAGATTTATTTCAACTTCACTCTTGCATGCACTGCTCCGCCTGATACACATTAGGGCAAGCACAGCTGTCACTGAGGAACATGATCCAATAGCCTGGAGACACGTAGAAACACCTGAGCCACTGGTACATGGAAATCTTTCAAAAACCGCTCATGTCAGTCCAACCATTTAAAATAGTCCCGATTATGTTTTTTTCTTTACATTTCAAAGGGTCATACTGCTGTTGAAATTAACAGTCAGGGTCTATTTCCTAATGTTTGTTTGTTAAACACAGGCTGAAATGTTTTTCTTTCTGTGAGACATGTTTCAATCCGAGCCTCTTTCCTCCTCTTTATTTGAGAGATGTTAAAACAAAAATATGAATTATTAAGTGTCACAGCATGTAATATCGACGGAGTTACTATAACCTGCTGAATCCAACTTGGATCTGCCCTATTCTGGGACATGAGGGCGGAACTGATGTCATTAGTGGTAAAATAGTACAGGAAAGACAAACGTATATTGAAATATTTCATGATATTGAAACAAACTCTTAAGAAAGAGACATTTAGCTGAAAGCTCCTAAAAAGAAATGCTAGTAAGTAGACCGTTAGTCGGAATTATTTTAGCAAGCATGTAATCATACCTTGATTGACGAATATACCCGGATATATCAGAGCCTATTCTTCTGACAGAATTTTGCTCAGTGTATTTCAATATATTTTGAGGGGCCCGATTGCGCTCATTTTCACCTTTCATATCTGTATTTTGTATGTTTACCCCTCACATACAATGTGTTGGACAAAGCAGTCCAATCAAGGCGTTTCAAGTAGTGAGTGTGTGGGAGAGAAACTCCCTCTGGATTTGACACGGGGACACTACATGAAAAGAAAAACAGACAAATAAAAACAAGAAGATATAAAATAAAAGTAAGTTTAGGCAGATAACGAGACAGAAGGACAGAATAGTGTTGCTGTCTCAGAGAGGGGGGATTGCAGAGAGGGGTACCATTGCAACAAAAAAAACTGGCCAGTAGGAAAGTAAACTGAAAAGAGGTAAAAAAAACCTTGAAACCTCACTGTTTTTTGTACACCCACATACTGCATACATATGTGATGAACGCAGAGTCAAATATACATAATATATTAATAATAAATAAAGTCCTAAAAATGTGCATGCACACAAACACAACACTCATTAGGCATCCTGCACATATAAACACTTCTCTTTTGATGGCACAAAAAACTCTGACACACACACACACACACACACACACACACACACACACACACACACACACACACACACACACACACACACACACACACACACACACACACACACACACAATGACAATATCTGTTTCACATTCCCCTGGCGTTCCGTTAATCCTCTCCACAGGAGGTGTCATCACCTCAGAGAGACTCTTGTGCTGCGTTTTCAATGTTCTGAAATGTGAGATATTGAAAACTCAGCTGATGTATTTGTATCCATGTCGAGACGCTCAGTAAGTGTTGAGACAGTTTAAATATTAATATGTCCACAGAAATATGATTAGCAGGAGTCCCAACAAAAACTGTGTGTGTGTGTACAAGGAGACTTTGTTCTGCTCTTTCTACTTTCCCATGTTTCACTCTGTTACCCTGGATCTGTAAATATTCATTACAGCTCTTTGTAACACTTAGCTCAGCTCTCTTTACCTCGCTGTGTGCCCCCCTGTGTGTGTGGTACATTCTGATGAAGTCGACTTTGTCTCAGAACCGCTTTGATTTGCCGTTTGGGATGCTGGTGAAGTAGTTCTTTAATCTGAGTTTGGAAATAATAGCGGAAGTCAAGCTTGGTTATGCAGCAGTCTTGTGCGAGGCGTTTAAGCAGTCTCTCGGTGTGTGGTAATCCAAAGTTTCTTATGAGTCGCTGATCAAACTCAGATAAAGTGTGATACCTTCAGAGTCTGTTGGTGATAACATCTCAGTGTCGGTTAGCTTCTGCCGGCCTTATTCCTGCTCAGTATCAGTTATATCATGTTTGAACTCATTCTGAACTGAGTGGGCATGTGGTTGGATCTGTGAACACAATACTAGGGCAAATATGTTGTTTTGGAATAGGATTAAGTGTTTTTATTTTTAAAAAGTAGATGAAAGTTGCATTTCGTATATAAAGTAAAAACACATTTGAGAAAAAGTAGTAACTGTAAGATGATTCTTTATGCTATCTTGCATTCCACAGTCGGCACCAATTAGCTTGTACTGATTTACAGTGGTGGATAGTAAACAACATTTTTACTCACGCTTACCATATTGAAACATAATTGTACTTTACTTGCAGT
>NW_011369945.1:5704445-5714947 GCF_000735185.1 Notothenia coriiceps
ATTTCTGAAGCGAATATTGTACTTTCCTCCATAACAAGTATTTAACGCTCATAGTTTTATATTTTTTTATTTGAAAACATACTGTACAATGTACAAATATCCAATTCAGTATTTGAATTATTATCTAAAATTGGCCTGACATTGACCATATAAAACATTAAAATGCCCTGACATGTATATGTTAGTGTTTAAAAACAGGATAATATCGTATAAAATATATATTATTATGAAGGGGGCCATTGGGCATATTGGATACTTGTACTTTTAGTAAAGTACATTTTTCACATATTATTTATTTACTTCTACTTAACCTTTTGCATTCAATATTTGTACTTGTGATAAGTATCTTAAGACCATAATATTTTTACTTTACTAAAGGATCTGAGTACTTCTTCCACCCTGCATTACAGATAACTGTTTTTACTTAATACGTTTTGTAAGGGGTTCAAATTTGGAATTCAGTAAAGGCATTAGAGCTGCTTCATCTGGCCTAGATTTATTTTGCTGTCTCCATGAGTTTCACTGAGGGTTGATATTAAATCAGTGTATTCTGTATCGACTGGTCCTGGACCTGTAAGTGTGATGCTGTGCTGGTGGTTTTGTGGAGGTGGAGGCGAAATGCTTTCCACGTTGGGTCTTATTAAGTTGCTTGTTAATGTAAGTGGTAAGCTTACATTGAGAAGTCTCCTGAGTGTTCACAGCTTTTAAGGGTGTCTGAACCCTGCAGCTTCCCTGTGAGGGCCGCACTTCTGATGTGCTGCATGCAATTAATGTTAAGTAAGCAGAATATCCCGCCTGCAGCCTGACTGCTTCTACTACATAACAGTTATTCATATTCTCTACATGTTCCATATTCAACGTTTTTTATAATATATTTCACGGTGATATAAAAGATAGTTGAGTGTTTAGGCATCTTTTTCCCTGAGCTGTGTTGGCTCATAATTATTAAGTAATTTAACACATTACTTTTTGCTTTGGAGTTATTATTTAGGTTATGTCATGACATCATCAAGTATTTTGTTATATATGATTATATGACTTAACTGTTTAATTTTCTCTTTAGTTTTAGTATTACTGATGCAATTCACTAGACTGCCAGAGTCTCAGAAAGATATTCATAACTGCAAATTACGTGTCCTCTAACCACTATTAAATACACTGAATATCTGGGTATATTCAATAAACGGCAAAATGTCTGAAAACGTATTTGCTCCTTTTGAAAAAGAGGTATTTTGATATATCCAAAAAGATGAGCATCAGGAAGTCCACACAATATTCACATTTGTGATGCTTGGCAGCAGAGTTGAAATTCCATGGTATATGTCAAGTTTGATTGATTAAAATCAGAACACGTAGCCTGAGAACAATTAATACCTATGATCAAATTAGTAATGAGTTCAAGTTTTCTGCATCACAGGGCGTAGTGTCTCCTTGATCTGTTAGAGCTGAGACTGACAGCAAATATGAGCCAAACAGTAAGAGATTAAAACAAAAACAGATCTTTTCTAAATAAGATATCTGCAATTTCTGGAAATGAAAAGCGATGTGATTCATTGCATCCATTAAAGAAAAGTAATTAAAACAAATGGTGCACCTTCACTTGCCAATGTATGACTTTTTCAGATTAATTCCCTAGGATTTTTAGGATACTTCAATAAGAACTCTAATTAGGGCCTGTCATTTTGGATATAAACTATTATAAATACTGCATTTCATAAAGCAGAAGGGTTGTACACTCTTCTGCTACCATCTGTGTAAACAGTTGTTACGCTGACTTAACGCTAAGCAGTTTGGCTTCTGCAGCCATTACCAGCTGGTGACTAATGGACCTAGCATGGTTGCTAATGAGAATTGACTTCTTACTGGGGAAACTGTTGCACTGTGTTAGCTGTGTGTATGTTTTTGAGCTTTAGCAGGTGATCTACACATGATGTGGCCAAGCATGTTTCAATCCCACGTATTGGAATTTTGTTCGGAATACCAATATTTCCACAGATACTGTAACTGCAATTGTAGGTTATGCCAAAATTAAAGGGGAATGCATGTACAAGTAATGGACAAAAGATCCAAAAGTGTCCAATACGTTTAGACAAGAAGCAAAAAACAAGGGCTTATCAAATCAATTGTGTGTGATCTATTCCTAACAGTATCAAACAGACCTGGATGTAAAAGTCACATTTAAGCTTTTGTAATTAAAGTGAAGCTCTAACAGAGACATCTTGTGACAGGGTGGATTTGAACAATGGGAACCCCCTTGAGTTCTGTTCAGGTTGGGCTCAGCTGATTGTAACTTCACAATCACATTTTGCAATTTGAATGATCTGGAATATCCAAAACATTTTACCCTTACAAATTGAAAGAAATGGTTTTATCCAGGAAAACATCAACACCGTCAGTAGTGATGAGATAACGCACTGCTTATTTTTTTGGATTAAACATTTTATTAAGGCCAGGCACATTTTTTGGTAAAAGAAAAAAACCATGGTTTGCTGATACAATTACAAAAAATAACTTCCGAATAACATTGCATTTTCCCTGTAAGCTTCGATTATCATGATTGTTCTTAGATCTTTGGTTTCCAAATAGTTATAAAGGCTGTTTTCCTGATAAATAAGTGTTTCTAGGAAAGGGGTTGGAATACCTTTATACTGTACCCTTCTGTGTTAAAATCCTCGTCATTAATTTGTATTTCCCCATATTTTTATTTCCTTTTTGTCTGTTGGTCCTAGTGACAGAGCTCAGCGTTCACATTCTCCACACGTCCACATCTGCTTTACTGTATGACTGACCCACATAATCTCTCACATGTGAAACCCTCAAGATTTAATCCGGCAAGTGCTTCCCTTTTCAATGCATGCAAATGTCCAATTTGTCGTCGCACATGATGTGCAATTAAAGTCAAATGTGTCTGTTTTTGTGCCAGACAACAACAGTTATGACATGCACATTCCAAATCGGACGGAAGTAGTGAATGGATTTCTTGAGGGGAATTTGCTGTCATAAAAAATGACTCTGCCAGGGCTAGTCCATGAAGTCCACAAAGGGAACCAGGCCACCGTTTAATCTGCGGTTCAAATCTGATTAACTGGCTGGGTGTGACATCTAGTGGTGAACACAGCTGTAGCATTGTGTCTGCTGTGTAAAGGTGGTTAGACAATTGACATATTGGTTGAATGGATGACAATAGATGGATGGATATATTAATCTTGGAATAGATGATGTGTGGACACAGAGTTGTCAGTTTGGAAAAGAGATGTAGGGAAGGAACATCTTTGTTCTCATTGTTGCTATAGACAAAAGTACAATTGTGGCTGAAATCAAAGTGACCTTTGCTTAAAAATAGTATTTTTCTTTCTGCAAAACTCAGATTATATTGTGGCAAGGTTTCCTTCTTTAAGCTTTAGTTTTTCTCGGAGAGGCTATCTAGAGTTTTAAAAGGTTATCGCCTAATTGGCCATCTACGTCATGTCAGAGTTTATAAGGGATGTACTCCATATTGTCCCTTCAAGTTGATCACCAGGCATTTTCCCAGCGAACTTCCCTTTTAAGGCTTGGGTCTAGAAGGCCCCAGCCTACCAATTCTGGTCAAAGTAGCTCTTACAAGTAGTCACAGATTCACATGGTTTACAAAAATGCTTCTGACCCCTGCCTCAGACCAATTTGTCTTGGTTGACCCTAACTGGGTGAATGGCAGCTCCCAGGGCCATGTGGGTACACTTGAGGACGAGATTGAGGTGGTAGGGGCATGTTATTCAGGTTGCTCCTACATGCCTCCCTGTGGAGGTATTCCAGAAATTAAATTAGTTTCATATAACGTTGTCATGAACTAAATGTATTTGGTATACCTTCTTGGCAGCAGGGCCACATTAAGCATATCAGAGAGATAGTTAAACAAAAAGGGATACAGGGAGTTATCACAAAGGAATTAAAAGACTGGAAACTCATTGGAACAATATAGTCCAGCTATTTATAATACAAACATGGAGGTCACAGGATATAGGCCCCATCTAAATACAGGAGGCTACAAGTTATATAAGCAGCAGTTGGTAATGTATGAGGTTTTTCCCCACGTAAGGACATGTAGAGTTCAGATTGATGTTTGAATGGACAAAAAATAAAATTCAAAAGCCAGTCAGTGCTATAAAGAGATGTATAGTTATTTGGAATCTATCTTCCACTCAAAACAGGAACGGGGTTTAGTTAAACCTTTCAAAGCAGTGTTGTATTTATTAGAGCTACTTATGCACCTTGATGCACTTTGATGAACAACAGCTAATGTTTGTCTGTGTCTAATACTTTACCTAACTTAGGTCTACACGTAGGTCAATTTGAACACAATGATATAGGTCATACATTTGGAAATAAAACCCATAACATAGATTACATAACCCTAACCCTAAGCCTATAGTGTTCGAGCTGCAGGAAATTGTACTAGGGTGACGATAAAAAACCTTAAAGGCAAGTAGAACAGCAAATGTATCGAACAGTGAAGTCTTTAGCAGGATTTCAGATAAATATGTATTTTTTTAAGGCACAGTCACAGACTTACACAGTCACTTGAGGCTTCTTACCAGAAGAGGGAGCTAGCTACATGTGCTTGTATCTCTTCTCAGGCACCTACTTTTACCAATAATAGATATTTCTCACAGAGGTATACATCACAGGTGTTTAAACTAAATTGATGGTGGATGTATTCCTCTTTTAGCATTCTGGCTCACTGGCATAGCTTACTTGGAAACTGAATGGACCTGAGCCAACCTTAATGTTATCAATATCACCTGTGCTTTTCCTACTATGGCATTACTGTGAAAAATGTATATTGTATATAATAGAAAACATTAAAAAAAAAATCAGGATTCTTTAGTAACAATAGTGGTCAAATGACGCATCAGCTAACATATTGTTGTAAATACTTTTGCAATTACGTGTACAACTACCAATTCGAAAAGATGATGTTTTGCTGTCCTTAAGATCCCTCATATAAAAAAAGACAACAATCCTTGTCTAGAATATTATTTTGTATTTAAAAGTAACAATTCTGTCTGAAAATACAGCATGTTTGGTGTCACATATTCTCATTGCCAACTACTCTCTTTGGCAGTATATTCTCCATTCACACACGGACAGTATTATATTTTATTATGTAGACTTTTCCCACCTCGTAGTAATTAGCCTTTAATATAAGAAAATGACCTCGGTGTAATGTACATGTACAGTGGATCAAAATGACACATATATCCAACACTCTAGACAGACCATTTCATTGGCATGAATCTCACTGGACTGGGCTAATTAATGGATCTAATTAGTATTTTATGGTTAAAAGCGGGTCAGTGGCTGATCTTCTGAACAACGATCACGGACAATGAGCATCACTGTGTTAATGTTCTCAAGGGATCAGTTCTCGTGGTATATGGTGCCTTATAGTGGTAGGAAAATGATTAAATATAATCTCATAAGTACTTTGAATAAAACATATGGTTAAAGCTACATTTTTATAATCTTTGTAAAGGGTTTTTGCTCTGTCAGACAATCGTCCCACTACTTCTCCTCCTCTGGAAGGTTTATTACCATAATAACAATTTAAAATCACCAAATAACAACAAACTATATGCTACCGCATAAGTACAACTGGCAGAATAATAACGATTAAATTGTGTAATTCATTAAATGACAACTTAAAGTGGACCTATCATGCTATATTTGAATAATATAGTGTAGGACCATACCTATATCAGGCATATTTATACTTTTTATTTTTCAAAATACCAAACAGATCATGCATTTTAGCCATTCCTCATTTCGCTCAATTTAACACTGTCTTTTCATGGGCTGATTCTGTGAGAACAGCACCATTTACAGGCCTGGCATATGTACTACAGCGTCTCCAGCGCTTTCCAACGGCAATGTCCATGGCTGTCTCCTCCTGATTGGTGGAGTTGGCCCAATAGCCGTAGCGCCACTTCTGTGACGTCATAGAAGTGTTCAAATCTGGATCAGTCTGTATCAGATCCTTTGCAGCCCCTTTTTAAGAGATTTGGGTATGGAGGAAAATAGAGAGGGTTGTGTTTTCTGACACTTGGTGAGTTCCCTGGAACACCAGGGACACATATTCATGTATAAAAGACGTACAAAAGTGCATTTTACATGATAGGTCACCTTTAATATGACTTTTCAAATGTGTGCACGTTATTTTGCATTTACCTTAACATAGTGATTGCATCTTAAACGTCATCGACACCCGTGATAAACACATGTTTTTGCTTATTTCGAAATAAATTACTCTCTGGCTGTGCATTTATGGTGTGTGTGTGTGTGTGTGTGTGTGTGTGTGTGTGTGTGTGTGTGTGTGTGTGTGTGTGTGTGTGTGTGTGTGTGTGTGTGTGTGTGTGTGTGTGTGTGGTTTCAAGTGACAGTTAAAAGGCCCATTGAAGAGCTCCATCTGGATGAATGACATATGAGCCAGTAAGTCTTTTTGTGTGTGTGTGTGTGTGTGTGTGTGTGTGTGCAATTAAACAGAGCAGTTATTGCTAAATTAACTAATTGCTTTACACCCACAGACATATTGCAAGTTGAGAATGATAAAATCCATACATTAAGACATGCATCTGTTTGTCTTCTGAAGAAGGAGAAAAAAGAAAAACAGGGCATTCAATCATGAGCCGGGAGACATGGGATATGGGGCTCAGACATATGAGCTCTGGAGACTGGGATGCATGATAAATGTTATATCTACCTATTAATATACCTTTGATAGGATATGTTCCTACCTGTTCATTTGTCCGACAATCCTGAGGGGTTAGAAGATAATTATGGCCTTGCACACAAAATTGGAAGAGTGGCACAGAAATATATATATAAGATATTCAACCCTTTGGGTATCAGGACATTAATGACTACTGGGGTCACTCAGATCCAGATACTACGCTAATGTAATATATTCTACCTGGAGATGAATACACTAATCAGTCCACAGTCTCATCATCAGTTGATGAACCTTTCCGTTTGAACGCTCAATGGAGTTGACCCAGAAATCTTTTTAGATTAACATTAACAGTGGAGGAATAAAGTTTTCTTGACATAAGTCGAGTTTCAGACTAGTAGTTCTCAGCTTCATTAATGGTATGTGATACATTGTCATTGGCCTTAATATGTTGTATGGCCTGGCCAGTGTTTGATTCTGATGCCAGGAGCTCTACTGTACCTCCTGGCATCAATATCACACCCTGTGGGAGCTCCTCGTCTCCTTCAGCCTCACAGCCATGCCAACTCTCACACCTTTGACTTGTGACACCCTCTTTCAGACACTGTCTCACACTGACCAAACACATGTAGAATTAAGGCTACTTTGATTCTATTAAATATCTCTGGCCATCACACTGAATCAAGATCAATGCGCAAGTCTCCAAATTGAGAGTTGCTGTGTCAATTTTAAAGAAACCGTAACTAGGTCGATTAATCACCACCCTGTCAGCTACAAAAGTACTTTTCATACATATAACTAAGTTACGAAAAAATATATACATTTCTTTCAGTTTTATACATGAGGTGTACGTAAATGAATAAAAAACTGAAACGTAATGCTAAGGAAACAAAACCTGGTTATGTTTAGAAAAGACACCATGTAATCAAAGTTAAAGGGGACCTATCATACAAAATGCACTTTTTTATGTCTTTTATACATAAATATGTGTCCCCGGAGTGTCGGGGAACTCACGCAGCGTCAGAAAATAAAACCCTTTCTCTGTTCCTCCGTACCCAAATCTTTTAAAAACGGGGGTACAACGAGCGGATACAGATTTGCTGCCGATATGACGTAATATTGGCGGCGGACCCACAGAAAGTTTCTATCAGAATCAATGCCTGACGTGTTTTGGACGTAATATGGTATTTGGAAGCCTCGCTGACACTCAGAGCTAACCTGTACTGTAGAGCACGTGCTTAAAAAGCAGAAAATAAAAAAAGGAACTCACCTTGTGATAAACCCGCAAGAGAAAAAGCATTTGAGCTCCATACGGTTTCAGAAATAATCTTTGATGTGGTTTAGAACAGGATGGCGTTTTATCACCGCAGAATTTAACTTTATCTCCGGTAGAATTCTGATCAGGCATTAGCTCTGCCTCCTCTTTTTTTTTTTTTCAAGCTAACGACCCAAAATCAGCCTTTCTCTAACAGGGCTGAAAAAGAGGGGTATGAGCAGTATGAGGCATGGCTACAATGGGTGATCTGTTTGGTATTTTAAGCAAAAAACTTCACAGACATGTTTTGTATAGGTATGGCCCTACAATATATTTTTTCAATATGGCATAATAGGTCCACTTTAAGTGTAAAACGTTGGAAGAAGAAGTGTACTCATTTTCTTTCTTTTCTTCTCAGGGGCTGGGAGTTCCTGCTGAGGGCAACGGAGCTATGAGGGGCTTCTGAAGACCTCTTGATCACATGGGTAGGATATCTAACTGTCACACGTTTTTCCCACATGTAGATTTTGTTCGCCTATTTCTATGCCTGCACACCAATAACACCTAGAACAGTGGTCACCAACCAGTCGAGGCAAGATCTACCTATTGCAGAATTGAGTGAAAAAGACAGCCCAGACTGTACTTCCAATTTGAGGCCTTTTATGTCGGAGCCAAGACAGTACACCGTGCTGAGTTAGAGGGCGCAAGTGCTGCTGACTGGGCAGGTTTGGGTCTTTTGTGAGGGCGGGGCAGAAGGCAATCGTCAATCCGTGTGTTCTCCTAGTGGTCGAGGAGTTATAGACCAAAGTGCTTTGACGTGTTTTCAGATTGTTCATTTTTGGTGCTGCAGACACAAGTAGACCGCTTATGGTCCGATGCGTAGGAACCATTGGCAGATCATACCGCATTATAAGACGCTACCAAGCGAGATTGAGCGAGGATAGTGCTGCGACATCAGGGATTAGCCACGCGCAAGTGGGCCTGCGCTCACGTTGATGAAGAAGGGCGAAGCGAGATGTAGCGAACTCAAAGTGGGGCACAGAACACTAGACGGCTCTCACGAACACTAAAATCTGGATCGAGATCGTAGTTGGTAAACGAGTTCGGTTCTTTGGACCAGCTGGGTTAGAGACGAGTCGCTTTTGTTCGTAAATTTCCAGAAAAGTGGACGGCAGAACGACGTCTGAACAGTTGGTCGATAATATAAGTACCGAAAAATGGAATTGGGCCGGCATAAGGTAAATCTTTGCACATAATGTTAATTAGTGCCATTGTTGTACCAAGTAAAACACATACAACATGCGAGGGCTCGAGTCCGCCCTGAACAAACTTTACTACGCTCATCTGGTGTCGACCGTTCGGCGCCCACTTTGAGTTCCGCTAATCTCGCTTCGCTTATAAACGTAGCGCAAGGGCCAGCACACTTGCGTGTAATCTGGATGTCGGCTAAGCTACCCTCGCTAATCTCGCTTTGCTTATAAGCGTAGCGCAGGCACACACTTGCGTCGTATCAAGACCGGTTACTTGTCTTGTTGTAGTTCTTGAAGTTACGACTTCCCGGTTACTCCTAGATACACAGTGTCAAACTTTCCTTGTCTCCTTAGTTGTGTAATCTTTACCCTCTGTTGCCTACTACTGGTCTCTCTTGATTACTGGACGTGTTAAGTAAAAACTCCTAGACACTTCCTTGTACTGTTGTCGACGGATGACCATAAATCGTATATTGGGTCGTTAACTCCCACCTTGTTCAAATGATCGCTCGAATCTATAGTAGTTTTATTACACACAATTAATGAATAACATTTCGTAAACTTGTAAGAAAACTCACCACAGTGTAAAAGTAATAATATCAACTCTACATATTGCCATTCATAGAATCTAATAAATTCTTATATCCACTAATTTTTAGCCGTGGCTAATAAAAAGTCAAAACCGTTGGTTTTAACTACGGACCAACGGTTAATTGTCTTCTTCATTCTCTTTTTCAATTCATGTCGGGACCTTTGTGAAATTTCAATCGCGCAACTCGGGAACGTTCTTGTGTTGTATTATTTGTACAGGTTTTCCCCTAGCTATGGATAGTAAAATTCTCAAAGTAAGTTAGGAAGTAATGTTAGGATTTATATTTAAATACATCGAATAAAAGGTAAACAAACTTACTTACTCATGTAATAAAACAACTGTCGCGTCTGTTGTTTCTTTTTTTGGTTGTAGAACGTATTTCGCGGTAAAATTGACACTCCGAATAGGTGACTTCGAAGTACGTTCACGTTGTAAGTTGTAATTTTGATCAATAAATTGTTGTTAAGAATGATTGCTAAGTTTTAAGATTGTTTGTTAAGAAACAGGTACGTAACGCAAAGTGTGCGCCTGCACTACGCTAAAAACCCCGCCGCGCACTAATGTACATTTCGTTACGTTTCTACGCCAACTACGGCTTACCAAGTGCCGCTATCAGTTGGTTTTCGACTGCGCAATGACAGCTCGGTACAGACCAAATTAGTTTAACCTTCAACGTGGTTTACTTAACTACGTTAAGTCTAC
>NW_011369945.1:5714992-5731613 GCF_000735185.1 Notothenia coriiceps
AGGGGTTACTGGCATTACCTCCTCCCTCCGCCCCCTGGCTCCTATCTCCCTGCCCGCAGGAGCGAGACTTCTCCGCTGCTTCTTGTTTAAGATGACAGGCCCTAATAGAAAGATATAGCCTATATTTTACCTGGCGCTGGCAGGGTGATCAGCACTTTACACACCGATTAACCCACAGACACGCAACGACTGCGCTTGTAGGTTGGGGAGGCGGGCCTGAAACGCTGGACCTGTGGGACGCCGAGGGTGAAGAAGGAGGTCACAGTGATTTAATTGAGAGAGAAGGTAAGATGGGACAGCGGGAAGCCAGATACAGAGAGATTAAAAAACCAACAAGCTGTATACGAAAATAAGAATAAGCATAAGAGAAAGTATAGAAGTCTGCTTTCTGTTTACTAGGCCGAGACGCAACCTTTGCTTATATCTCAATAGGTTCATACATATTTGATGCCTGACATTCTAACCGATTAACAAGCTCAACATAATGTAACCTTTAGGTGCTTTGAAGCACATTCATTTTAATTGGTGTTGGAGGTTGAAAAAGAAAAAAAAAAAAAAAAAAAAAAAAAAAAACAACGACTAAAACTGGTTGTTGCACTTGATCCGCATTTCATGAGGACTTCTGCTGGAGCTGAATTATAAAGGTATGCTGGAAAAATTAAACTGCATTGTCCAATCGACGTTGTGAGTGGGAATCAATTGGTGTCCTTGACTACATTTGTTGTATTTGTATGGGATTGTAGTTTATAGGAAGACCAATTCTGGGCATTGGCGGCTTACGGCTTCCATCGTCCGAGCACCGGCATGAAATCTTTCCAAGATGCTTCGCGCATAGAGACGAAGTCAGCGTTGAAGGGTGACGTAAGAAG
This sequence comes from Notothenia coriiceps, assembly GCF_000735185.1. Classification (NCBI taxonomy): domain Eukaryota; kingdom Metazoa; phylum Chordata; class Actinopteri; order Perciformes; family Nototheniidae; genus Notothenia; species Notothenia coriiceps. The sequence continues at coordinate 5,715,862 of NW_011369945.1, forward strand.
ATTTGACTCTTCCGGCCGAACTGCATTGTCGGGAGCGGAGCATGGCTTTGCAAGCATCGTGAGCATCAAAAGTTGAGCAATGTTCAACTTTTGATGCTCCCAATGCTTGCGAAGCTGGCATCAGCCAATCAAATCCCGTTTATGCAAATCCCGCCAGTGCAAGCGCTAGCCAATCAAACCGCGTGCAAGCTGGGAGAGCCAGACCGCAGTTAATTTCCTCATATTCCAAACGAGAAATTAAGGTAGCAAATCACCCGGTTCTTTACGACCAGTAACTATTTACCGGGATACTAACCGGAGGAACCAGGCATGGAGGGAGGTGGCAGAGACAGTGGGTGAAACTGGTAGGTTTTCGCCTGTTTGGGGAGTTTATATCCAGTTTACTTCGTTTTAACAATGCTATTGCTTTGTATGTCGGGGGCGGGAGATTCATTCGATTGGTTGTTGGTCGCGTTGCTCGCAAAAAATCGCCAAGCTTCAGACACGCCCAGCATCAAGATTTTTCAAGATTTTTTTCATGCCTGTGTGTGGTGGACGGGCCGTTATGGTGGCCCTATAAAGCTAAATGCCAGCAAACAGGTTGAAAAAGTTGTGAAACCATTGGGCACAAGGCACATCCCAACACAACTCAACCCAGACTGACCAACACCTTAATTAGACAAAAGTTACACCTAATTTATAATAATTATAGTGTCTGTATTTGAGAATACTGCTACTCTTTAAATGTTTCAATCGCCAGAATTTACTAAACCCAAATGTTTGTTCCCATCCTCAGTTTTTTTAAGTGTAGACTTGCATTAGCCCTCATTAGAAGGCTTGACTCATCACCCTGACAACAACAACACCACCATTTGACATCATCTGTCATCATTATCCAAGTCTCCGTTGTCGTCTAGGAAACGCCTCTCTGGTCAAAGTGGAATGACGGCATTGTGTAGAGAGACAAAAGACCTGAGATGAAACGAAACATCAATTATGCCGTATCTCAGTTTGATGTTTTGCAAGTCCATACATTTGTCATATTTTCAAATAAGTGCAATTTTTGGATTATGACAATATAAATTAGGAGCTTAATATGTGTATTAAAGCCGTGACACATGTTTTAATACATTCCTTTAATACTAATAGGATGTTGCCATGTTTGACAGAGATTAACACCATTCTGTTCCCTAGATAAAAATGTTGCAAAGTCTAAAAATAACATGTTTATTTTCAGTAGATCACAACCTAATAAGTTAATTGGAAAATGGCAACATTGTGTATATTTAATTATCTTGAAATACCAGGCTCAAGATGAAAATAATTGCAGTAGAATGATAAGTATTCGGTCACTTTATTGCAAGACAGAAGACAGACACACCAAACTGAATTGTAATTACATGTGTGGCCTCTTCAGGCTTCCAGTGTTCATAGAAAAAAAACAAATAACGAGCAAAAGAAAACTCGCCAACAATTGCTACACTGAATGAGCATCTGCTATGGTGAATACAGGCCTATTTAATGAACACTGATCAGTGTCCAGAAGCAATTAACATATTCCTAGAGAGAGGCGGAGGGTCTTACAAAGGGAAGAAGAGAGGAGGCGATTGCCAAGCCCACAGAAGGAGACCGCTCTCACCTGAGACCCAGCACAACAAACGGTGGAGGAAATTCACGGTTCACACTCTCAGATGACAGGAAATGAGGCGAGGAGGGTAGAAAAACAGAGGAAGTTAGGGGATGAAAGAAAAAAGAAGCAGATAAAGAGGCTGGGAGAGGGAGAACAGAAGGATGAAACAAAGGGAGGAGAAAACGTCCCCAGATGGCGGGGCATACGGTGAGATGTGTAGAAGACAAAGCTGGCGAGCTTCAGAGAGGAATAAAGGGACAGGAATGTGTGTGTGTGTGTGTTGTGCAGGACTGTGTAAGTGAAGGTCTTTCATCGCTCCTCAGAGAGTTATCACACACTTTAATGAAGATATTCACAGAAATAGACATCATATTCACAATGCGGGATAATCCATATAAACCCAACAATATATATTATTATATTTATTCTGATCTCTAGAATGTATTAATTGTCTTTATGTGTTTCATTTTAATTAGCCTGCAGAGGGCAATGAAACACTACCCGCTTCCCACAATGTGTTTAAGCTCATGAGATATTTCACACAGGAAAAATACACATAAGAATTGTTTTTGAGCTTTTTATTTGCCAATATATGTGGTTACATGCAAGTATATGCATCCATGTGTAGGAATATACATATGTTAGGTTTAAGGACTCTATCCTCTTGACTCATGACAGCAAAGAGTTTCTTGGCAACAAGGTTTGATCCCTTTTGAAATGCCAACAAAATGTAGAATGTTCTTCTTCTATGGCGTCTATTTCTCTCTTGTCTCCCTTTCCTTGATCTCTCTCTGGGGTATATTTACCAGCTTGGTGTGACTGACAGCTGTACTGTAAAGACAGAATCCCTAATCGATCCAACACTGATCGAGCTGCTGCCTAATTAATAATGGATCAAGTTTGGTCAACTGGAATGCTCTTAGGTGCTCTGGTTTGCCTAACTGGGAACAGATCACAGAACCAAAGTTGAGATAGAACATATTTTGTTATCAGACCCCATGTTTACTTTAGATTTATGGCAGGTTTTCTGATCTAGCATGTGTTATAGCAAAGCTAATTAACTAAAAATATACCTTTTTCTGATCGAATACCACTATATGGTTTAGGTTTTTGTTGCTGGTTTGGGATCAAAATGAATGTTTAGCTTTAATTTAGTTATGAAACATTGTTTGAGTTCAGTAAGTATTTCTTTTTTTTTAGCAGACTATTTTGGCTTCTTCTCTATGCTGGTCCCCCCACATCTCTGGGGTGCCCAAAAGTGGTCTTCATTAATCTAAAAGTGGAGAAAAGCTGAGACAAAAGGTCAAGTGGTGTCAATGTGGCCAGGAAGTGGTGTAACAGAAGTCAATTATTGATTAACCCAGTGTATTGATATGGAGACAGACACCTCACACTGTCTGACATCCAGCTTGTTTGTCAAGTGTGTGTGAATGTCTTCTATTTTTACTTTTTATATATATATAGTAAAAATAGAAGAGGTATTTTCTATTTTGCTATTGTATTCCGTTAGTTTGAATATGTCTTGTGGTCCCCGTTTGTGTCTAAATATTTATTTTCCTCTATTGAGTTTTTTAATAGAAAGTACGTACTCATTATAATCAAGATTTGATTGGAAACAGTCATTAAACACGGTGCAACGAGAGATCGTCTGTATCCTCACTGCAGCTTGAGTCGTTTAATGACACTCCAAACCAGATGGAGCACCATGCAGATCTAATTGTTAAGTATTGTCTTTGAGGTCACTGCTTGGCACTCATATAAATAAACATCAGCAAGACAGTCTAGAGACCCGTTCTGATCCATACTGCAAATGAGCCGAGGAATGTGGAACGTGATGGAAATTCGCAAAAAATTCCCACTTAATACGTCCAACCTCTGTCCTCTCCAGTAATTCAGCCAGAAAGTAACATGAGTGCTTTTGAGATTCTGAGCAGCTGTGCTTGCCAAATCATGTAAAGCTGATATTTTTTGACAAAACCCAGATGGTTTCACACCTGCAAACATAATAGGTTTCATTATCATGCAGTGAAATAAATTGGAGTCAACAACACATTGCGATACTAATCTTAACAGTAAACAAGCCAAACTGTTTCTTTTGGCTATGAATTGGCATATTTTGATTTGGTTGACATGCAATTCTCAAACCAATACAACATACTCAACATATTACAGGGTTTTATTTCAATATGTTTCCATAGGCAGAAAACCAAGTTGCATGATGCCAAGCTGAGCAGCTGTGAGCGTCTTGCAAACCATGCAACAACATTTAAGAATCAGGAAGAAGATCAGTGTATGAACAAACATGTAAGGCGGGGGGTTTGTGGGTGTGTTTCTGTTGAATTCACTAGACATCTGGCATCCCTGAACCTCCCTGCCCTTTATCCCAACATAAACACACACACTCAAACACGTACACGCAGACACACAGCCAGAACTGAATAATGAGGTGTCATGTCTCCCTCACACCCTGGGACCCCCCATTCACGCTTCATCCATTCACGTCATCTTCTAAATCCATCTCTTGTGCTGTAACTCTCCAGTGTTACATGCTCTTTCCCCCCTATCACACACACACACACACACACACACACACACACACACACACACACACACACACACACACACACACACAGTGTCAGGATGGAGGTCAGGTCATGGTGCTGAGATGAGACTTCTATTGAGAATAATTACAGTTGAGGATTGGCCACCCCCTGGTCTCTTCAGTATAAACATCTCCTATTGGCCAGTCTGGCTCATGTCTGGCCTACCAGCTGCCCTGTTTGTCTCAGTCAGTAAAAGCGATTATTATGACAAATTAAGATATTATTTATCATAGCAGATCATTTGACAGCAGAGCCGGCTCTAGCTGTTTGGCCACAATGGCCGCTATTGTCGAGTTTCTCATAATTAATACTCCGCATCTGCCTTACGTGCTCGTGTGAAAATAACCAAACACTGAGGTGAAAGGGGAGTCATTTTACAACTATTTCTGAAAAAGAACATGGGTATATATTTGTGTTTTGGTTATTTAGCGTATATGCAACAATTTGAATGAATGAGTCTTATTGTAGTGCTGCTTCAGGAGAAAGCTCACAAATGTGCCCTCGACTGATTGTGATGACTCATTTCACCCATGAGCTTTCAGACATTATCATGAGACCAACCAGTTGCTGTAACACTGTTGCATTTAGAAGGATGTCATTTTAAGTGTTTTTTAGAAGGGTAATGTAATGGGTTCAGCATTAAATAAAGAAGTGGTTGTGATGAGAATGGATGCACATACAGTATCGCATCGCGTCCCTACAGATTAAAAAGTACAGTGTCTTACAAAGTCCTCCAAATGTAACTACAGCATACCTTGTTAATACCTAAAGTTAGACATTTAAATGATAAATATTTGTCAACATGACTATCGGAAAGGATGATCATCGTAGTTGTTAGCATTTTTCTTTAAACACAAATCCACCAAATAACTTGTTTTGAATCTCCTCTAACACTTATCCTGTTGGTAAAATATTAAGCTTTTTCAACATAAAAAAATCTTAAATAATGACTTAAAACTATACTGAGTGCGAAGTTATAAGGATAGATAGATCTTTAATTTGTCATTTTACAGGTACAACGAAATTACAATGAACTCAAGGTGCCAACACGCAACAACAAGACAATATAAAAACATGAAGAAAATATAAAAACAACAAGACACTAACAGCTTTGTGTTCTTCCAACAGAGATTAGGAATGTTCCTCGTGAGCATCAACAGATTCCCTGTTTTCCCTTCAAAGTTACATAGCCTATAGACTTTTTTATCACATGCCAGTGACATCAATATGTTACAATCACGCTTCTATGGGCTATTGGTTGACCAATTTAACAGAGCTAGTCAACAAGCTATATCAAAAATATAGCACCTTTTGGAACAATAAAGCATGTAAACATGTCACAGTACAGGCACAAAATACAATATGAACCCGGAAATGAGCAGAATAAGGCCCTTTTAAATGAATATATTCTCAGATCCCTTTTCCTTGCAACACAAGGAGGTAAAGCATTCACAGGTGAAGAAGGGTTTGTATGGAGGGTAATTGATTCCAAACGAATGTAAATAGTGTGAACTATAATGCTATTAACTGTGATTATATTAGACAGCTATTTCAGGAGAGAATCTGCACCCAGCTGCGAGCACAGATGTGAAAGGAGAGAATTGAAGGAAAGGAAAGAGAGGAGGAGAGAAGAGGAGAGGGAGTGCTTGATTTAAATTCTGTTGCATGCAACCGAAGGATTTATTTAAGTCAGGCAAGCCATATATAGTCCGCAGGGGAATTGATGTTATTTATTGTGTCCATGCTCATAAATAAAAACTGTGCACTTGCATCTCTTTAAAAGGAAAATGGGGTAACTACGTGTGTTTGCATCCCTTATTGTTCTATGAAGTTGTGTGTCTTCTGTGTGCATCCTCCCATAACATCATCCATACAAACCATGCATTTACACACAAGCTTGCACATCCAGTACGTGTGTGTGTGTGAGAGTGTGTCTATGTGAGCGTGCACCCTCACCACGTCTTCCCAGCCCTCTTTCCCCCCTCTGTTCCTGTGTTGAGGTATCCTTCTTCTCTGTATTGTGATGTTTTTATCTGTGTATGATTGCTACAGTTCCCCTCAGCCAAAACACACAGCTCTCCGAAGGCACACACAGTGCCAGCTTTAGCCGCCCTCCGAGGAGTGCACGTCAATAAAATATGAGCCGCGGCATACACACAGACTAACAAACACTCATGCTAACCCACACAATATTACACACACAGAGGCCTGCCTCAGCCTGCGCATTTACACTGCTGTGAACATGAACACTAAGTGGAAGTTTGCACGCAAACATGGCGGCCACAGGAGTTACCTCAGGCCAGCTGCTCTGTCATCCAGTGAATCAAGCGTACCCTTGTGTTCCCTGCCCATCATCGCTGATTCTGATTTGACTGTGGGAGATGTTTAATTAATGGGCACCGTTTGTCCTTTTTATATCCGGGCCTGATCTTCAAGACCTTCCCATCACTCCCTACTCACAACAAAGAAAAAGGAAAGGGGAAGGAAGAGTGACACGTGTAACAGAGAGTGCTTCTCACATGGGAATGTGTTGCGTGTTGTGTTCGCGTGGGAACTGTTGGTGCAGCAGGCTTGTTTGTTGGTGCATCAAGTGACAGCAACAAACTTCATGTGAAAGTCCTTCCAGCTGAAAGGCTTTAAGTGGGCATCTCGGCACAGCAGAGGACCAGAGCGATGAGAGGGCACACACGGCATGCAAACGCACACAGGGCACGCACTCTGCAGCCGCTGACTAAGGCTTGTAAATGAGTTTGCCTCTGAACTGTGGATAGGACAAAAGAGGAAAACCGATGTGATCACGCAACAAAAAGGAGACCCTTGAAACTGTTTTGCCAAGCTTGGCTTTAGATGCTCATCTTCAAAGCTTTGGTACAAGGACTAAAGGGATGTAAGAGAGATGAAGCTTTAGAAAAACCAAGTTGGAGAAATATAGTTAACCAGCTTTTTTTGTATACAAATGATACAAGGTTTCTTTCCCTTTCTTTGCTACACATTTCCTAAAAAATATTCCTAAAACGCATATAAAGTCACGTTCAGTTTTGAAAATCAAAGCAGAACGACCTCCTTGGATCAATCCACGCCAGAACTGGACTACAGAGAATAATAATATCAAAGTGTCACCACATGTGTTTGCCTTGATCTCCGCCCTGCTGTCACTTGCTGGCTTTATCGTCAGGAATGGGACTGCCTCTGATCCCTTCGTACATGTTTAAGGAGCCCACAGAGAGCTCCAAGAGGGTTCTCTGCAATCAAATCACAACTCCCAGAACAACTCAAGGGTCGCCAGGTTCAATTTCATCCCAATTTACCAAATGCTCCACATATGGGCTCCATATAATCTAGTGCCTGAGGAGAGAGTCTTTGGTCTATGCGCACACCTTGATGAGTTCCTAGCGGCGTGAGACAAGGTCATGATCACTCATTGGCTTTCCACACTTTAGTGTCACACTTACTTTGGTTATCAAATGGTTTTGGATTATAATCTATTTAGTGTACACATTTAGTTAATCTCACCTCTTATATAACAGATGCAATATCTATTTATATATTCTAACGGTATGTATACTTAAGCAACACACCCAATTCATCTAATTTAGGACCCATTGAACAGCAGTAAGCTTTGCCTTATTGAAGTTTGAAGCTCTGTGTGCTGTAACACTTCTGTCAAACTTTGCTAATTAGTATTGACAATGAGAATTGGATTTATATTAATGGGTGTGTTATCACCTTAGATCCAGACTATTGGGGTATTTCATGGTCTGGCTGGGGGGACATCAAGCGTGGATTGACGTCGGCAGACCTTTATGAGCTTGATGCTCAGACGCAATTAAACCAGAGTCGATATGAACAGGGACGGTTTCCCTACCATGAGTAAAACTTTATAGATGACATCATTTTCTTATAGTTAATAATAGCTATTTTAAAAATGACTTATTGCTTTTGTTTACTAATGCAAAACTCATCTCAATACAGCTGCCACACATCTTTTTGCTAAACTTCATTCCTTCCTACCCATTTGTCTTCTGCATCTTTACGTCCCCCCTTTATTCTTTCACACCTCTCTGAGAATGTACAGAGGTGCTCATTAAAGCCATTCTTTATCATTTAATGAAGCCATTGGATTAGAGGTGATGCACTGACCGGTCAAAGGGGGAAAGTGAAGCAGGGAGTAGGGAATCAGCTGCTGGCGGCACCAAGTGTATTTGATCGAGTTTGTACAAAAAAGTTTGACACCTTTTATTTATTAACTTTTACTATGGAGACAAAGGATAATACCATTCTTCATTTTATAATTCTCCATGTTGGGATTAAACTGCCCAAGAAATGTGACAATCATTGAATTTCAGTGCTCCAAAAGTACAATGTTATCCCTTTATTGCATATCTGTAGTGCTCTATAAAAAAGAATGAGTACAACTTTAATACAGTTTATCACAATTTTCCCCTTTTTGACATTTCAGTTCATTTCCCCACACTGAATTGAAGAATGAGTTTTTTTTTTTTGCTGAGCGTGAGAAAATGACACCTCTTTCTGTGACTTTGGTTGACTCTGAGAAGGTGAGGAAATACATCTGATCTTAAATTCATATTCAGACCACATAATAAAGAGTTTTGATATTCAGTTTGAAGAAGAGCAGGACTTTGTCCTGATGTCGATACTCGGGGGGGAAAGGGAACATCAATGAGGTGTTGGAGCTTTTAAGTAGCAATGCAGGCTGAGCTTGTATCCTCCTGACTCCATCCAAGGAGACTGTACTGTTTGCAGCTAGCTGTGTCAACATTGAGACATCTCAGCTTAAAGAGACAAGAGAGCAGGCAGGCTAACTTCTCTTTGTGTTCCTCTTCCTCTTTGTTGCTTTTTTTTCAATTGTTTCCACTTGCCGCCATTAATTTTCCCCTTTTAGAAGTGTAGTTTGTTCTGGAAATGACATTTTCGAGCCTGACACCTGAAAAACAGGCTTGGGGTCTAACAGGTTAACCTAGGCCAGTCCCTCTTTCTTTCTGTCTGCACTTCTGTCTTCGTATGTCTCACTTAAACCATAGTCATTATGGACATCTCACTCACTTTCTTGAGGATTCTCTATTTGGATGGCAATTTCTTTCTTTTGTTCTTCTTTTTCTTGTACAAAGAAAAAAACAAGAGGAATTGAATCATTCAAAATTGTTTTATTCTAAGACTTCCTGGGTAGGACGGGTATTCCAGTCAGTCAGTTGACGCCAGCAGGTGTCCAAGCCTCCTGTTACCAACAATCAGGGAAACTGTGAAGCTTCAATTTGGCAATCTGTCTATGATGGAGCCATTGCCTCAAAACTGTTGGCTTCTCTGCAACACTTGGTTGTTTCAGACAAAGTAAAGCAATGAAACTATTTCAACAAAATGTAATACAAATAGGACCTCCAAGAGTGTTGATAAAGAATAAAACAATTTTAAAATAACAAATTCCAATACTTAGCTAGCAGGGAGAATGTCCCACTTGAGCCTCCGTAGAGCTCGACAGGTTTTTAGCACCAGTGTAATTAAATTCCTACAGACTACACAACTTGTCCTGATAATGGCGTGATCTAAAGCCATTATTGTGTCAAAAATGCAAATGACAGTTGGGCATAACAGCTTTTTCCTTTGTCTCACGCATTGTGTAGACACCATGACGAAACCCAAATAACCTTGACAGAAAGACAGCAGGTCAGAACATTCGAAACTTTCCCAATAATCTTTGCCAATCATGCAAAGTGGGAGAAACCTAGAACTTCCCCAGGGCTTCAATGTAAAGGAATTTAAGGTACAATGATAATTGAAGATGATTTAGTAACTCAGGCCAGTTCATTAATGGAAGAAGCAGAAGGCCGGGTCACATGCAGTGGTTGGCAGAATGGGATGAATTGGGGAGGTGAAGGAAAGAAAAGAGGCTGTACCAGAGTGAATGACCCTGACTTGGTCTCATTGTTGAACCTCAATCAACTTCTAGTAATCTTTATAAAACTGCATTATTAGCGCTTGTTCTGTCACCATGAAGGGCACAGCATGCTCTTTTGTTGCACATTCTGCCATTAATTATTTGAACTGTGCTTTCTTCTACCCTGTCTGCTTTTAAATCACTGCTGAGTGCACACAGTTTGACTGCACAAGACTGACTTCATTAGCCCACCGAGAAAAGCCACATGTTGGTTTAGTGAAACTGATCTCATAGACCATGAAGCCATGCTTAATGAAGTAGGGCTCCAAAGTGGGTCTTGCTTATCCAACCATTCCTCTATGAACATGACAATGCCAGCTGCTTAAGGCAAGACATGTACCGTGATGTGAGGCATTCATATTGTGGTATTTACTTATAGTGTTGGGAAGTAGCATTTGTTGCACTTTGAGAAACTTCTCTGTTTTAAGGTGCCAGGCGCCAGTGCATCCCTCAACTCTGTTCTATGTACATAATGCACTTTCTTTGCTGCTCCATTATTTTAAATTAGACACCAGCAGCTATATGGCACACCATGTATCTTTCTTGTAACCTCTTACAACACTGCTTTACATTAAAAGTTAGTATTGTATAAATAGAAAAAGTATTATTACATTTATTCCCTTTATTTTTTTGGTAATGTTGTTTTAGGGTGGAGGAGGTACGGTGAATGTTATATCAGCCCAATGTGTTAATGTCAGTATTAAATGAAGATATCACTTAATTACTGTTTTACATTTTGTACCACTTTTCCATTTAACTTTTTCTCCCCATCACGTCTTTCTGTATTCCTCCTCCTCCTCCCCTCTTCTCCTCCTGTCCTACTCCCCTTCCCCCACTTCTTCGTTTCTCCTGCTGTTTCTTTCCTCCTCGTGAACCTCCTCGTCTCTGTTTCTCCCGCCTTTTTGTTTCTCTCCCTGACGCTCTCTTCTCACGCTTCCTATTCTTTCTCTCGCCCCCCCTTAAAACGTTTCTTTCTCTCTCTCCTTCTCTGCTACCTCTTCCTCTCTCTCCCCCCCTTCCCCCCGCACCCTATAGGGATGGAGACTCAGTAGAATTACCATCCTCTTGATCTATAATTACCACACAACTCTCTCTACCCCTGGCTCTCTTTCTCCTTGCCGGCTTTCGTGCCAGTCTCCGAATGTACACAGGATACATCATCATCATTTAAACATTGTCCTTCCGATAACAGCCTCATCTTGTTTGTGTGAACAAATATATACGAAACGTTGAGATGTTCAAAAGAGGATGTTGAACACATACCGAATAACATATGCACGATAGCATGACCTATTTATTGGATGATGTTTCACGTCACGCCTTTTCACCTTTATAACAGGTGCTCTTGATACAAGAGATTGTTAAGTGTGACAATTTAGAACAGCAGCTTTGAACAGTAATGCCAACTGCTGATCACATTTTTCTCAAATTCATGATTTACTATGATTTACATAGTTTATCTATCATGCTCATCTTATGCTGGTGTAGTCAGCTATTGATCTCTTAAATTGTGTTGAGTATATATGTGCCTCTCTCTCTTGCTAATATTTGACAGCTTGGGTGTAATAGCAGGACTTGTACAATTTTAGGATAAGTGTGCATTTTTTTGCTGACATCGAAACATGCAGCATGCAAGGATTCATCATTGCCTAGTGCACAGAATAGAGTGCATCTTCTGCAGCATCTCTTGTGGAGACTGAAACATTTGTTAAAGACAAGACTGTCTAGCTCTCAAAACTGTCAGGTTATGGATAATAGACCTGGGATAAAAAAGGGAAACCACCGATTTTACACATCAAGATTTGTTAATGAATGTTAGGCAGCTCAGAAAACATTGTGGCCCTTGTTGCTTACAGCTGCGTATGTTTGTATTTCCGTTGTTTGCGGCAGAACACATTTGAAAAGTCAGAAAAAAGTGAGTTGACCAGACATCTGTAGCCCACCCCCCATCTTTGCTTGTGGCTAGCTACTCCATTAGCCGCTACTAGCATACCCAAACCTCCAACCAATCAACAAATTATTTTACCTTTTATCGTCATAGCTTTACAATTTGCACCATATTTACTTTTTCACTCACTAATTACAGGAAGCTACCATCCAATCTTACTGTTGAGAGCAATTGTGTTCAGTGTCTTGCTTAAGGCCACTTCCTGTGAGGGAGGAGCATAGGTTCAAACTGCCAACACTGAGATCAGTAAACAACCGGCCCTTTCTGCTGAGGCTCATCTGCACTTAGGTGAAAGGTAGAACAAAATAAGTGGTAAAACTGTACCAGTAATTGATAACAACTGTTGATTCTGGGAGATTTCATGTGCTGTGACTTGGGTGTCAGACAATTAGAAGGTCAGTAGTTTGATCCCCGGCCTTTGCAGCCAACATGTCTCAGTGTCCCAGGGCAATATACAGTACTTAACCACAAATTGCTCCCCTGGGCTACAGCATTGTAGTGTATAAATTGTAAGTCACTTTGAATAAAAGCATTTCCTAAATGACATGATATAATGAAATGATGCTAAAATAGTGAGGGAGGACCGATATGCCTGGAAACAAAACTGAATTCCTAAATCTACGGGTGTTTTTAGATGTTAGACACAATAAAATGAGTGAGACCTTTGTTTGATGGAATCAATAAAGCAGTGTGAAGCAGTGGCCTAACATAGGAGTACTTCCCCTCTATGGGTCCACACTAGCTGGCTGTTTCTAACTAGCCTTCTTGCTTGATGAAATGCGCCAGTCAGTCAGTTGTTTAACTATGATGAAATTAATAAGGCAGTAGATGAGGCAGCGAGGGTAAACACAGTTTGTAACCTACACTTCTATTCTCCTCAACATCTATTATTCATCTTCCAAGATGATTCTTTCATGAGGGCCGCTAGTTGCACATAATTCATAACGCAGGCTGTGGAAACTAGGACAGAGTGAGATACAGGCAGAGAAGGGGGAGGGGGGAGGGGGAAGAGGAGGAAGGATGAGAGGGCTGAGTGAGAAAGAGGGTGACGAAAAGGATATAGACAGAGAGAGTGTCGGGATGAGGAGGTGAGAGAAAAGAAGAGGCTACAGGATTTGGGTTTTACAGAAGTGCAATTGAATGAGGGGAAACATGCTGCAGAGTGTGTTCAAGTTCACGGAGAAAAAGATGGAAATTGGAAGATTAAGGGCATGAAAGAGGGAGAGAGATGGTGATAAGAGAAACATATAGGAGGGAAAGACACTCTCACTCTTTCGTGGGGGGGAAAAGAGAGTTTAAGACGGGGAAGCGGAGTGATAGACATCTCTATCAGGCGGAGGGGGAGGAGTCTGCACTAAAGAGAAGTTTATCATTGGTCCTTTGCCTTACCACAGAAAGAGGAGAATACATTTGTTGAAGCGTAACTGTGCTTCCTAGTGGGGAGACGAATGGCTTCCTGTCAATAGATGTTACAAGGGGAGTCCATTTTGGAAAATATAATAAGACTACAAGGTCTATTATCCTCATTATCTTTCGATTATGCAGCACTTTTAGTTAACGCTGCATGTTTCATGAAGTTGGTGAACATGTTTCTTCATTTGCATGTTTTTAAACACATTTGGGTTTTCATATTTGCATAGTTTTTAGAAATGCAGCCCATTTCTCCTCAAGGAAGTAATTTGGGCCTTTGCAGCGCCCAAATCGGCTAACATGTATTCCAAAACGCTGCCTGTAAAACTTGTTTCAAAACGTCTGTTTGGTATAAAACATTTCACTTACTGTTTCGTGTGACCAAACCTGCCAAAAGCTGAGAGAAAGACAGCAAGAAGGGAAGATGAAAATGAGGAGATAGGTAGGTGTAATTCTCTGGATGGAGAGGTGAAACATCGAGACAAAGGTTTGGACTGCTTCTCTTTGGTCTGATGCTGCGAGTGAAATTATCTGAATTCAAACATTATTTAGCATCTGTGTGATAGAGAGAGAAGGGTGGCAGAGGGACTGACAGACAGACGGAGAAAGAGGGGGAGATATCACAGAGAGAGTGTGCACTTTCTCCCCTGCTTTATAGCTCTGGGCCATGTACACTGGAGAAAGTCACGACCCTAAAGCAAAGAGCATGGTGTGAATAACAATGACTTTTGGACTGAGATGGAGCATTTGTGATAGTGCATGTGTGTCTCTTAGTCTGTGTTTGTATGCAGGAGGACGGGCTCGTGTTAACGTATGGAGGACAGTATTCCTTTGGGAGCTGAGCGGAGAAAAAAAAACAGAATGCTGAATTGCGACAATGACACCTGAACAACCCTGATACACAGCGAACCACCCTTGGAAGAAGTGCAAGTGTAGGGCAGAGCAAGGTGACCATGTTTAGAACTGGAAAAAGGCTAAGCATCTTGGCACCTGCTTCCATATTGCCATGCCATTGTGTTGGAAAGAAGTGCATAAAAAAGATTGGAGATGGAGATGTCCTCGAAACGTCTTGTTTTCATGTATGACAATCCAGCTTGAAGAGGTGCTCTCTTCAACAGGTTGAAAAAGAAATAGCAGCCACCATCTTGAGGTGTTGTAAAGCACAGACACAGTTGACTTATGTATCGCATCCTCCATATGATTATTACAAATTAGATGTACCTTCATACTAGGGGTTTCACAACTACCAATATTTACTAGTCGATACGTTTTTCAAAATAGCATTCGACTAGTCGTTACTTCATAATAAAAGACACACAAAGAGAGGTTTACAACTGTATTTTCTATTGGAACTCATACAGTAACATTAAACACTGCATTTTAATTTGTGTTACATGGCTGAGTAAATAACAAACAGTAACTGGACTCACCAAAATCGACAGCAAAAAACTCTTGTTTACATAAATGCCACGTAAATCCAGTGCACAACGCTTTATTCGCTGTCCTCCACGATAACGTCCACCTTTCCATATTTTTGGTTTGAACACCAACGCATCGACATGTGAGGGAAGGAGGCTTGACCGCTTTCGGGTGACAGTGTTGCCTGCCAGGGAAAAAACCCTCTCACTCGGGGTGCTTGTGGCTGGAATAGCCAGGTAGCTCCTCGAAAGCGGGGGAAGCGGTGCACGTTTTCTGCCCACCACTCCAGTGGATTATCCATTGTGGGGATATGCGGTGTCCGCTGGCAGTAATCCCGTAGCTCATCATCCGCATCACTGTTGACCCGTGTTTTCCACTGAACAGAGGCAAACGAACTGCAAGAAAACACGGGTCAACAGTGATGCGGATGATGAGCTACGGGATTACTGCCAGCGGACACCGCATATCCCCACAATGGATAATCCACTGGAGTGGTGGGCANAGCATTGTAAATGAGATTTTATCTCAATGCTTTGTTTTATCTGGTTATAAAAAAAGGTTAAAGAAAAAAATAAAAAACAAGTCAATGTAGGCTTTTCTAATTTGCGTCCATAAGTTAAAGTGGACCTATCATGCTATATTGGAAAAATATATTGTAGGGCCATACCTATACAAAACATGTCTGTGCAGTTTTTTGCTTAAAATACCAAACAGATCACCCATTGTAGCCATGCCTCATACTGCTCATACCCCTCTTTTGCAGCCCTGTTAGAGAAACGCGGATTAGATTAAAAAAAAAAAAAAAAAAAA
>NW_011369945.1:5731658-5764700 GCF_000735185.1 Notothenia coriiceps
TTTACGATGGTTTTGTGCAGCTTGTAAGAATACATACCGTCATGAAGTCTTCTACATTGGTTGAAGGTGGCACTTCACAGTCAACACATGTCAACATGACTTCATGTAATGCTTAGGTAGAACAACCTCTAAACCTCCTACAAATTTTGGTTGAGCAGAGCGCACAGCAAACCCTATTCGACCCATTTTAAAGAATTTCCCTCCCTATTCTTTGTGGTTCTTATTGTTCGATTTTTATTAGACGAAATTCCATTTTGTATGTTTATGTAGTTGGGGTTAGAGGATTAGTTGCTTCGTTGAGACGTCTCATGAGGCCCGAGTCCAAGATGGTGCACACTCTGTCCAGAGTCCTTGCCGGCCAGTTTTGTTCTCGGGGCAGAATTTTTACTTAGTGTTGTAAATATGTGTCTCAAGTGAAGGACTCGCTCGATCTGTCACTCAACCCGTCACAAGGTAACCAGCCAAGGGGAAGACCCGCCCTAGGTCCATCATTCAGTCAAACAACTAAGGTAGCAAACGAAAGTGTCACATTACACACCACACACCACACACAAAGACAGGGAGACAGGAATCGTCTAAGGGGGTTAGTTACCTAAGCCTCAGTACTGTCTCCTGAGAAACTGTCCTGTGATGAGTAAGGGGGATTTGTAGGAGTTGTGGTGTTTTGTAGCATAGTACCATAGAAATTGTCTTCAATTAACAAGAATAGCGAAATTACCGAAGGACTTTGAATTGGAACGTGGGGTTTAGGTCGATGATCCTTACTTATGTAAGAATAACTATTCGAGTTTTCCTGCAAATAAAACCAATGACGACCCAACTTGGGTTCAGGAGTCGGACGCCTTACACATCCTCTATTTGTAATTAAGATGTTCTGAAATTGATTGTAATAGACTTTTACATAGGGCCACTGAAGGGGACAATTAACTTCCTGATAACTATTAATTGTCTCTCTGGGGATCCCCGGAGAGAACCATAAGACGATCCGTCTTCAGTGAGTTACGTCTTTAGTGTTCAAATTGTGTGTAAAGGGATATATTCCACTGTAATTTTACTTATATGGTCTAACTTGAAAGGACGGTAATTGTGCAATGAAATTATGGAAGTTTATTGAGTTTATTATGAAGGTTAGCGGGGAAAACCAGAGTGGAGTGCCTGGTTGTGTGTATTCTGTAAACTTTGTGTTGATGACAGTAAGGAACCGGTGACACAGACGAGGGGTTGTCATATTGGAAAACACTTGTCGTTTGTGTTGAAATTTTGACAGTCACTTCCTTGATAGTCTCACGCTTGGACTCACGGTCTTTTGTCGTAGGAACGCACAACAACTAGGAGTCCGGGGGGGGGGAGTCGCCTTTTTGCGGTTGTTCCCGTCGACTATCCCTCCCCTCTACGCCGGTAAAGTAAGTTTCCACCTTGACTACTTGACTAGTCTCTCTTCAACTTGAGGAGACGACGGAGCTCTTCAGGGGGTCGGACGACTGTCGGCGAAGGCTCAGCAGACGACAACTACAAGAGCAACTGCTATCGGTCCAGGCAGGACTACAGGGAGGTACCAGGATCGGCTACTAAAGGAGCGGCGTGTGACCGAGGTCATCATGGTCTACCAGGGGAAACGGTAGCAGCCTGACGTACTCTACAGGAGACCGAGTGAGACATCTCCGGCCTCTTGGACCCCCACTCGGTGCATCCGGACTGCTGGAAGTCGGTCTGCTTGAGGCGACACAGCCGGAGGACGAGGAGCCCAGGGGGGAAAACCGCAGTCGTGGACAACCAACCTCGTTAGACTAATGGGTGGGGAGTTCAGATGCGAGTCCCGAAGACCCGGGCGTCCACAAACTGGGTGGGTACCATCGGCCGAAGTCTTAAGATTATTGACGGGTACACAGGTTGTTTTATTTGGGGTTGTAGAAGTCCACTTGATTTATGTTAGAGTTCTCGAGACTTAAAGACTCGTGCGTACGACACAATTAAATATTTACTTTAGGAACTCTAGGATAAATTTTTAGATTTATTATTATACTTGACGATTACAGAGACCCATTTCTTTTGTGATTACAATACCTAATTTTGTTGATTTTAGACTATGACCTGTTCACTTTATTAAAGGGGACCACTATGACGAGATGGGCAGTCACGAATCTATAATAGTTCGACTTTTTACATTATGTCTTTAGGTTGTATGACAGTAGTTACAGAAAGATAATACTTAAAATTTAATTTACATGTAGGGTTATTACTAGATTTGTCAGGTACCGAAAATGGAAGAAATGGTCCGATCAATGTCTACAACAGATTTAATTTAAGTAGAGTATGTAATATACAAAATTGAATCGACATTTATACAAGAAAGATGGTAAAGTTTGGAGTCAAATGAAATTATGGACAACTTTATAATGTTTTAACAAAGTAATGGTGTCCAGTGGAAGAGACCATAATAGTAGGACCTAATGAGAGAGTTTCATCGGGGAACCGGTGACTAAGACGTAGACACCAATTGGACAATATTGAGTTAAGTTATAATCTTTGTACAGTTGTAAAAAAATCCTTTGAAGCAAAGGAACCCCTCGAGGTTCTTATTACACAATCAGGTTTTTGTACGAACCAATCAGGTTAACAAAAAACTTAGTACGTCAATGTGACTAGTGTACGGCCGAAGGGTAAGTGTGAGTGTGACCAGTCAGGTCCAAGTTTCCAGTAAACCAGAGGTCAAAGTAACCGGTACACAGCACGGACGTCTCTGAAATTATAGATGATCGACCTCAAACATGATCAACTGTAGTTAACACAACTACAGTTGGTTACCGTTGTTCAAAAGAGCACAAGCGTCGTGGTAAAAGAAGTCTACAAATTGGTTTGTTTATAGTTATCTTAAATTTATTATATGCTTCGGGCGATCCTTTCGTGTTATGGATCTGTTTACAAGTACCGTTCCGTAACGAATTCAGTTGAACGTCTTTGCCGCGAAAACTTAATTATAAGGTTATTAGGATTATTATTAGTTAGGCGTAAAATAGTTAAACAATGGGAATTCACTTGTATGGAGTATTACAATTGTAGTCCTACAATTTCGATTCGAAAACCGGTTTAGGTTTGGTTAGTAATACTTGACAAAGTCTAGATGACCTCCAACTTGTTTGTTGTGAAAAAAAAAAGAAAAAAAAGGAAAAATTTAAGAAAAAAAAAAAATGGTAGTACGTTTGGTGATTGTATTAAAAGGTTAAAGTCGTAGTCCGGAACAATGAGGGATTTTAATGTAGGATTTATCCTTAAATCCTTACTTTCGTTTATACATTAGAAGTTTACAAGAGTTGTTTACCTCTCATTACGGTAGAAAACGATAGATCACTATCGGCGTTGTATAAATTTTTTTACAGTCTATATGTTTTTATTCGCGATTTATGAGAAAATCCGATTAGTTTTCACGATTTCGATCTGGGCGATTCGTCTTGTCGAAAAATTACCTCGTTAAATTAGATCTTTCGTCTTTCGTTTTGACCTGGAGCACAAGAACACTACACAACGAAGTTTTATGTTAATCATTTATAGGAAGGCATTCATAAGTCGTTATATTGATTAGGAGAGATCCTAATACTTTAGCGTAAGTAGAAAGTTGGGTCTTATTGATAAAAGGGATAAATAAAATCAACGTACTATTATGCCAATATTGCAGGTGGTGCAAATGGGTAATCGATCCAGTGATACAGCTTCTAATAGCTACACACTGTATTATTAGTCTACAGAACAACGGTTTCGTTCCTATCACTTTGACAATATAGAAAAGTCGTAACGGTGCTAGTAGTTAAATTTGTTAGTCCGGGGAGGGAAGGGGTTTGCCGAATTTCGTAAGCACCAGATGTGGTGGAAGACTAATTTGAGACCCGTGGTCAATACGACATTTTAGTAAACCGTAACTAAAGAGTCTCAGACTTCGTTCTGAGTCTTGGTCGGACAGAGAACTGAACAATATAATCTTGTCTAGTTACTAAGTAACAGGCGAGAAGTCGACATCTAGTCACCGTCTCATTTACCTCCATTTTTTCGCGACTAGTTGACTAGGGCCTACAGCGTCGACTAGTGGTAAAGGTAGTCGACTAGTCGATTAGTTGGTGAAACCCCTACTTCATACTGGACTGTATGTTTGAGTCTGACTCCATTTTGTTTTGTCCAGACACATTGCAACATGCTATCGCCTCCTAATCGTCTCAAACGGACATTTGGGCAGGACCTGTTGGCGATGTCTTTTAACGCATTGCACCTTTCAACGTGCAGATCAACACATGGTTGTCATGATTTTGGTGTTATGTTTCTCGGGTGCCAAACAGAAAATACTTACTAAATGCATAGTCATTGCTTCATGGTTTAGTTATTCCGCACCAAGACCAGTTTAGTAAGAGCCCATGGCATTGTAATGCCATGCACTCTGTGGTTTGCAAAAGCTTCCTGATTTATACAGGTATGTAACAATAAATATGTTTAAGTTTTGCCATGTCTTCATCTCTTTTCCATTTAATATGTTTACACGTATTATTCTATGCCCTGTATTCTATTTTGAATGCATGCATATTGTATAAGTCCTCGCCTATGTGCTACGCAATATGAAGACACTGTTCCGCATTTGAATATTTTCCATTTTCTGTTTGTGATAATGTGTGTGTGAGACACAGTGAAGCATTAGGGAAAGTGCACTGTGCTTTTCGCTCATATTACAGTGTAAGTTACACATAACAGCGCTGAAAGTAAGCAGTGTCAGACTTCCGGTGGCTTCACTGAATGCCTTTAAAACAAAGCAATAATTACTGTGATCAATAATCCTACAAGACAATTAAATAGTCTTTAAATCCTATGGGAAATAGGAAAATATACATATAGATTTTAACATGTAGCAATCCTGCATTATATCTGCAATCGTAGCTTTAATGATGTCTAAGGTTATGCCAGGGGGCTGTAATTATTTATGTTGGTGTTTTTGGGCTTGCTATTAAATTATAATTTGACAATGCTTTCATCAATAATTATCAAGGACACTCCTTACAGTAGGTAATCTCCAAAAGAGGCGGATCTTGGGGTCATCGTGGGTCATTAATCCTTAGAAAAGGTCACATGGAGAGACAGAAGGCACCTTAGGTCACGAGTAAAACTCCAACCTTCACTTGATTCCTCCTGTGTCATTTGAGAAGTGCTGTTTCCTCCGTCATTTACCTAAAAACCCTCGGATCTGCACTCAGCTGAAACTTTAGAGGATCCTCTGGCTACCCGCGTACCCATTTGGAATCAATAGCAGGAGACACTGCCGCTTTAAAGATCAATAGAGGCACTTAATGGAGGCTTTTGGTGAGGTCTTCTTTTAAGTTTGGCGCTCTATCCTTTTTTGTATTTTTGCAGAAAAAAAGACTGAAGGTGAAAATATATAACAACCAATGAAAATGTAAAACTAATTCAATGTATGCAGAGGTGTATGGTTTGGGATATACATCTTATTTTTTTCATTATACTACACTCTATATTTCACGTTTTATGACCAATAACCAATGCATTGAAAATGTGACATACAGTAATTGTCTTTGAAATAGAGTTGGCTGCCCTCCAAACTCTGCTACAGACTATAACCCCAGCAGGGCATGTCTTGCACTTAATAGGGAGTGAGAACACAGCTTTAATGTAATATGCTAGGTAAAATAGGAGTTTATTCTCTAAACCTCAGATTCATTTAAACATCAGTGCATCCACACTCGGACAGGAGAAAGAGCTGATGGCGAACACCATGCTGGCTCCTGCAGGGCTTTACTTGGTTGAGCTTTAGAGCGAAGATTGTAAATGTAACCACTAAGAACACT
Source organism: Notothenia coriiceps (assembly GCF_000735185.1). NCBI lineage: Eukaryota > Metazoa > Chordata > Actinopteri > Perciformes > Nototheniidae > Notothenia > Notothenia coriiceps. The sequence continues at coordinate 5,737,496 of NW_011369945.1, forward strand.
CACATTTTAACTAAGCAAAATGTGGGCGCTGTAGATTATACTGATGATTGGTCTAATGAAGTAACAAAAAAAGCTGTATCAGAGCGACTAACACATATAACAAAACATGATAAACAAAAGACATGATTAAGAAGTGTTGATGTTTCATTTATTGAGCAACCCAGTGTCAACCTCCTGGTTTGAAAATGGGAGAAAATGCAGAAGTGCGTTAAAATCGCATTGTTTTTTTTTTTTAAATAAGTGATTACAGTGAAGACACATACAGGGTCACAAATACAGACAAAAGAGAATCTTACGAAATACCAATTGGCACCTAAGACATCCGAACAATATAACATGGACTCGGACTAATTGGTGTGTAGTATGAGGTTTGTGTGCTTGTGTTGTTGTGCATTTGCGTGTATACAGATGAGGGCCTTGTGTTTTTAATTTGGAAACATGCGTTTTTTAAGTTGCAATCTTTCAGACAGCCAGCAGGGGGCGACTCATTTGGTGCAGAACAAAGTCTGAGTGTAAAGAAGTCAATGAAAAAGTCTCATAGTTTCTAGTCTTATATATATCCTATATAGTCACATTACGAGAAAAAGAAAGAAGTATAAGGGGATTTGCTTTAATGACATGAACTTCTAAATGTAGAAAAAAGTATATAGCCTACAGAGCTTCTTCATATCACGGCACAGTTGCGTTGAATCGTCGCCTCACTCTCACTTTCAGCTCTTTAGTGGTGGTGTGTTTCTTCTTGCTGCATGATCTGCTTGGCTTCTCTGTCTTTGTTGTCTCTTTCCCTCTGTTTCAGTTATTTTCTCCCTGATCCCTGTGTAGAACTAGGTTGGCACCCCCTCAGAGGAAACTTCATGTAGCATTTGATATGATGACTCAGTCGTCAGAAAAAAAAAACTCTGTTCCCTTCTGTGTGTATCAGTGAAGCACATGCACAGTGCAGTATATGAATGTGTGTGACTGAGGTTGTTTTAATGTGTGTGTGTGTGTGTGTGTGTGTGTGTGTGTGTGTGTGTGTGTGTGTGTGTGTGTGTGTGTGTGTGTGTGTGTGTGTGTGTGTGTGTGTGTGTGCGTGCGTGCGTGTTTGCGTGAGTCTGAGTCTGGGTACACTAATCGTAATTAGTTGTATCCTGTATCAGGCTGTGAAGTACAGACTCTGCCAAATGCCCTGGGTGTATGTGTGTGTGTGTGACTCTCCATGCTCTTTGTTTATATCGGGGTCAACTGACATCACACTTCCTGTGCACGAGTATTCCCTGTCTGGCACTGTGTTTTCGTGTGTCTGTGTTTGTGTGTTTATCCTTAATGAAGCTGTCACCAAACCCAGTGACTTTTCACTCTCGCAAAAAATATTTTATCTTTATTTTACCCGCTCCACATCTCTGCATGATCAACAATGTTCTGTCCCATGTCTTGTCGTCTGTTTTTCTTTGAACCTACTGTACCTCCTCTCCTGCTTCTTTTTGGTTTGTTATTTAATCTCTGACTTAATCTAATCCATCTCATCCCTTCACCCCTCACTTTCAATGTCTATCGTTTAATTTTTTGCTCAGTCTCTCCCTCTGCCTGACGCTCAGACTCTCTCTGCCTCTCCTCCCTTTAGGAATGGAGGGATTATGGAGATGAGAATGTGTATTGTTCGGGACAGGCCCTGTCTGTGATCCTCTGGTTAAAAAAAATGTCTCAAAGCAACAATCCAAATGGAGAAAGCTGCATCACCAGGATAAACAGCGTGTGGCTGTCAGACACATGCAAACACACATACCCATTATTATGCTGCTGTTAATGTAACCTCATATTCAAAAAGGCACAGACAGCGAAATTCATGCATATCAATCCAGGTATGGGTATACTGTATACGCACCAAGACTTCATTTACATACTTATGACAGTGAAATGCATACTAAAATAAACATATGTAAACAAACACCTCCAGCTAACAAAGCTGTCAGAGTGGCATAAATTGATGTGGCAACAACCGTGGGGGTATCAGACCACATGGGGCGGTTATCTCTCCCTGCATTAACTCTTTTGAAGTTTTGATTTCCCTCTCCTCGTGTGCTGCTGTGCACGTGGGAGAGGAAACAAGGGAAGCAAACAGACAGAGAAATTAGATGTAGTGTGTTTTATTTAGTTACAGTTACAGGCTCCACTCGTGTTATGCTGTATTTTGTAATCCAATATAATGTTGGATGATTAAAGACGATACACAGAACATTAATCTATAACCTTTGTAATTAGGTGTGGGGCTATTCTAAAAGCCATGAAACTGAATGTTATATACAGGAAAATAACAAAACATAAAAAGTTAAACAAATTGTACGCATTCACCATAATTGGGCAAATGATAAAATATGGAACACCACCTTCAAAAAATAAAAGACAAAATGGGGTAAAGTGAGTTAATGAACTGTTAGAAATGCATTTGGTAGTCCCTAAAATGATTGAAAAAAGAGAAAGCAAATAAAAAAAAATGACCATGCCAGCTCATTAGAGTTTGCACAGAGTTTTGTCTGAAGTGTCTAAGGAATTTAATGAGTAACCTTCTCACAAATATCTCTAAAGCTCAATTGCATTCCTTTTTGAGACGGCCCCTTACATCAGCACACAAGTTCAAGTCAAGTCATCAAGGCTCCAATATCAGAACCGTAGGTAAAGAATAAAGCTCACTCATGTATAATATATGAAAAGTAGGAAAATAGAATAATTCCCTACCAAAACAGTCAACAGTGTAACAGGAAGTTGATATCAATGTCCTGGCCACAGTGTGTCTTTTGGACTTAATTGCCTTATGTTAGACTCAAGGCCTAAATGTGGCACTTCCATTTAATTCTACTCATAATGACTAGTTAGTGTTATTGACACATTGGATCCATGGTTTGTAATACAGATGAATGTTCCCCTGGTGTTCAACAACTCTTTGTGCAACAGGAACTGTATAGTAAATCGGTTTCTGCATAACTGACTCGTTTTATGAGAGCGTTTTGTAGCTGCAGTGCAGAACATAACGGAGGGCGACATAAGAGGGTCCAAGCTGGTATGTGAATTGTTGATGAGGCATTTAATCTTCTTCTCTGCTGTTCTTGTCAAAATGATGGAAATGAGCATGACATTGCAATTTGGTTTACATATAAGGATCTGTAATAGAATCTGGCATGCTTAGACTTTAAATTTTTCTACGCTCAGACACGGTTTAATTCCACATGCACCCCTAATTAGAACAAGTAGAACCATCCATCTGTCCATTTTCTAATCCAAATATCCTGTTCAGGACACACACACAAACATACACAACCAATGGCAATGTTCTTTGTTGTTTTTGTTATTTATTAAGAACATATTGGACAGTAAATTGGAAGGAGAGCTCATCAGCCACCTCTTTTATACTCGGGTAGCGAGGACGGATCCCTGCAGAGGTTACATCGAGGGGATTGGAATAAGCTGAGAGAGGAGTGTGGACTGTTGTAGCTGTGAAACTTTATTATTTTATGCATTATTCCTGGTCCTGTGCGTATCTAATTCTGTTAATAATGGAGCTTAGATGTTGATTTTATTGCAAACCGCACTGCACCACATCATTGTGCAAAGTCAGGGTAAGGAAATGTCTCAGCTATCTTTGCGGAAAGTAGATCAATAAACATTTTATTTTAATTTTCTTGGTTTAGATTGTCTGTATGTAATGTAAAAGTTTCATTTTTCTCAATGTAAATACAGTTTCAATGTGCTACTTGCCATTTTGCCGTATTAGTAGTCCCTGAAAGACCCAATTCATCTCATCTGGGTCAATGAAGGTTCCAATTGAAACCAGTGGTTTCAGCATTTTTGGGCCAGGGTGTCTCCCAGCACATGAAAGAAACATAAAGCCATGAGGCCTTTTTATGTCTCTTTTCATTGCTGTCCTATATGTCTGGGTGCAAGCTGTTCACCCGGCACCGCTGCAGTGTGGCCAGCTGTGCCGCTGCTCCCCTGGCACCAGACTGACGAGGTCTGATGAGACCAGATAGCGTCGTAACAGTGAGCTTTTTAAGTAAAAATGTGTTTTGCATCCCAAGTAGCTTAATTTGAATAATATATGGGTAATATAATGTGTTATGGCATATGGCATAAAGACAATATCAGAAACATGAGAGAAATCACCCTGTTGACCTTCAGGAATCCTTGACATGGCAAATAGACCGGTTAGTTGAAGCAATGGATTTCATTGCTGAAAAGACACTCCTGGAGAACAATTCCGTAAATAGTTGAATTATTTATTGTAGTGTTGAGTGTTTTCCAAGCCAATTCTCACCTTCAAAATAACCACATTTCTTTATTTGCCCTGTAGCAGCTTGTTCGACTATCTGTAAAGCAGCTGAATGCCAAGTAATGAATGACCTCTTGAGCACAACAGCCGTAATTTTTGAGTGCAATTTGAATCCAGTGAGCCCATATACAAGCTGCTGTGAGAGAGCCTCTAAAGTGTCTAGCAGCTGTAACAGCTCTTTTCTGGCAGGCGGCATACAGTCACAAAACCATCTGTGTCTGCGGGCATCAGGCAGCGACACTAGCACTACACGTATATATGTCCGCCTTTACACTGGCATAGTACCATTAATCCTCCACAGCCAGGGAGATAGAACAAATGCATTTTTTCATGCTGCTTAAAAAGTCAAACAGTTAAGTACTGGCTCTGTCTTTTCTATTTTGGTTCAAGAACATTTAATATTTTTCACATTACATCATCAGATCAAGTGCAGTTTCAACCCGAAGTGCTGAGACGAATATCCTCATCCTTCTTATTTCTGGCAATAAAGGTGGATTGAAATAATAAAACTGCAAGGCAAATAAGATCAGTTTTATTATACGTGAAAGAAGAAAGGGAAGGTTTCAAAAGCAATGCGGGGAGGTAATCTGCTGGAAAAGATAGCCCCTGACCTGGCTATAGTGGCCTTAATTACCGGAACTCTTTGCTACACAAAGGCGTGATGAATTCATTTTTGCAAGGTGTGGAAAATATGGGTCCCATGTGGAAACGACAGACAATCCTGGATATGAGATTGGAGTTAAATCCCAGACTGTGACAAATTGTAGTCTGTTGTACTCAGGAGGCTCCCTGCATGACGTACAGTGCACGTCCACCTAGCTTAGCAAATGTGCCTTTTGAGGGACATTTCATGGGTTCATTGTTCATTGGAGTCATTTCCACTTTCTTTTTTTTCAGTATTTATTGTAAGAACATGAGATGTGCTGTCTGAATTCACACCTTGCATTTATTTTTTAAAAGACTTTATGTCGATATGTGTTCAAATGGCTGGTCACTGAGGGACAGTTTAATTTATAAGAGAGCTAAAGCCTGTCTCTTTAACTTTTCAAATTCACGATTTGACTTGCTGACCCCCCCTGCCCAATGGGCCCAATTTTCCACCAATGATGTTGCCTCCTATAGCTCACACCTAAAAAAAAACTTTGCAGATTTTAACTGTTCTGACTTCTCCTACTTTATATTCCCAACCCTTCTTCTTTTCGCTGTAGATTTGATAACGTTTGGTCTTAAAGAAGCTCAAGATGTTAATAATAATACATGGAAATTCTGTAGGTGCATCCATGACACAAAAAGGATTATATGGCAGATACACAAGTAAAAACAGGTAGTGCTACACTTTTTACAATAAATAGTGGGGAGTAAAATGTTTGGAATCAGATTCAGTAAAAATATTCAATTTTAGATAACATGCTTTTACATATTCTTTTCTGGCAATTGGTTAGAAGTTCAACAATGTCTTAGCGGCTCGCACCAGGTTGTAGCACAGTATTCTTTTTTGAATGTGTGATCAGATATTTGGCAATAAGGGTTAAAAACTTAGTATATAGGCATATCAGAGTCATGTCACTTCCTAATAATGAATTCATGGTTAAATAACTTGAACACCAATTCGTTTATTTCTGCAAATTGTGTACATTGAAATAAATACACATCATGCTTAGATGCCAGTTAGCTCTTTTTAATCCATAAAGATATATAATACAATCACAATAAAAGGTAATTAGTCTTATTTCAGGTTTCTATATCTTATGCAATTGAGGCAATTTGTGTTAACCTTTTTTTAACAGCTGTCCCAAGTCTCCACATTGGGCGTCTGTGAAATGATAATGGGGGAAGGTGTGAGGGTGTCTTTTTATAATGGAAGGTGGGGCTTACTTATGGAGAAATTAGGTGATACATTTGAAATGAGTCAATCAATTGCAAAAATAGATGTAATATGTGGGCCCTTTACGTGTGTCATCTTGTCAACAACAGCTGTTCATCTCCTCCCATCAACTCCCCTCACCTCAACTTATGACTGTAATTATGCACATAGGTCTACAAGCACTGGTGGGAAATACAAAAGACACTCGTGTGGGACTGGAAGGCTACTATGATATATGTTTATTCCCCAGGGAACCTCTTTCACACTTTCCCACCTTCATCTACACGCACGCACGCACGCACGCACGCACGCACACACACACACACACACACACACACACACAAATCACACCTCTATAAAGGCATGCACGTTTATGTAACATTCAAATTAAGCCGCATGTGTTAGCAGGGGGTCGCTATGGGAGATACATACTGGGAATGTAATTCTGTAGGAGTTAGAGGTTTGTGAAAAAATGACAGATGTGACTGGTCGGACAGAATATGCGTTTTTTTATATAGAATAAGGTTTCTGATGCTTGAATAGGAAAATTAGTCCAGATAGATACTCTACTATCACCAGTTATAAACACATGGAAACATACATATCACTTTGTCATTAGCAATCTTAGCTCTTTTATGTGCAATTATGTCACCACTGTATTGCCACATTATACTACATACAGAGATCTTTATGGTTACGTTTATCTGCAGTAAACTCTATTGATTGTATTTATTTTTTGGGATTCCTCTTGATGCAGATACTCCTGCTGGCATCAATTGATAAAGGAAGCTACTAAGCCAAATGAGCTTGTAAGGAAAATCTTTAAAATCAATGTGTTGTGTGGAAAGATGTTTATCGTTACTAGCCGGCGGCTAATAAGTATTTTGACTTAGGTGATTGTCAATTCAAGGCTTTGTTTTGCATCCACCTCATCCCCTCTGAAGCTTGTTTGGGGATGATTTCCAGCCCTTTGTAGATTATTACCTGTATATCGTATAGTCTTACTGTATGAAGTGAAGGAGTTCCATCTGTTTGGCAGAATTGAACTGTAGAGACATTGTCAAAGTAGTGGAGTGTATCCACACGTTCTCTTGGTACCTCTCAAAATCTTATGATGTACTTCAATGTACAAATCTGCTGTTTTCTCTCTGCCTCATTCCTGGAAACCTAAAGCTAGGGATGCATCTGTTTGTTATATTTTCCAAAAAGATGGTATTTTGTTGAAAAGGTTTTACCTAGAGACTGAGATAGACAGAGATGGACAGAAATGGTAAAAACAAAATAAAGAGAGAAGCCAACATTATGCTAACACTATTGAACTGAACAAACATTTCATTGGATTGCCCTAGACCCCCAGGGTGTGTGTACGTCACCAGCATGATGTGGAAGTTGTAGGTTAATAGGAAGAGGAAATACAGGTCTATAGGAATGGGATGGTGTGTGTATGCTTGTGTGCACTCATGTGTCCTCTCAAAGGGCTCAAATGGTGTAAAATATAGATGGCGGCCTAAAATGAAATGCTCAAACTTTCCTAGATAAAAAATCTACATTTACAAGATTAAAAAAAACTGCATATTCTTCAAGATTCAAGCGGTAAATTAAAAAGGAGAAACTGCTTATTTGTCAAGTTTTCAAGGTTTGCACTTTGCCACATCATCACACCCCAGACTGCTTATAGTGTATTATATGCACAGGATGAACATTTAACAATAAGGAAATATAAATATATATTATTAGCATATTTAAGCTCAGAGAAGATTCAATAGTTTTTTTCTGAAAAGTGAGAGTTTTCTTCTTCTACATTATATATGCCACTTTAATCCCATACAATGAATTGTGATTTTTCTTTCTATCTGAATATGAACCCTGTTTCACCGCTTTAATCTCATTGGCCTGAATATGATATCAAATGATTAAAACCCCATGTATATATTTCTTAATTCCCATTATTGAATTGGAACATGAGCCAAGCTGTGCTTACATTATATATATATATAAAGTATGTATATATATATAATTAAAAGAGCCTTTTATTATACGAATGAGGATGAAGAACGGTGGATAAGAAAGGTTGGCATACAGTAGGAGCTAAAAATGTACTGTACGTTTTCTTTTTCTAGAAAAAGCTAAGGGGGAGTGAAGCAAAATGGCAGAAAAGTGCAGGGATGTAAGTGGGGGGGGGGTTGCTGGTTGAGGAGAGGGGTTAGATTGGAGGAGACAAAAAGGATGAAACAGATAAAAAAGGCAGCGAGAGCGGGGCATGCCTTTGGGAAATGGAGGCAATCGATGGAAAAAGATGCCAAAGTGTTTGGGGGAAACAGAAAGGGGGAGGATTTGAGTTATATAACTTCAAAATGGCTGCCCTGAATTTTAAAGTGTTCTGTATTCAGGAGCACACACACCCCAACCCAAGTTGACTCGCATCTAATCAAACCTCAGACACTGTCTCGTGTGAACCCCCTGAACCTGAGGCCCAGCAGAAGCAGTTATGCGTCACATGATGTCACTAAGGCATGCTTGACAACATTTATACGATGAGGGATTTCTGTATGGTAAATATTAAGGGTTCTGTATCAACTCTAATAGATACATTTGATCTCACGTGTCTATGAAATGTGTTGAGCGATTGAGCAATAGATCTTTTTTTCTTTACTTCAATTTAAATCCAGCTCAGAAGAGTTTGGATTTTGTCTTTTCTTAACATTTTCTTTGAAAATCAAACCAACAAGCAGAATTTACCTGACAGCATCTTATACATGTTACTATAGTATCTACATTAAATTCACATTTGGTATACGGCTATATTTAGATATAGTGCACTTTTTTCCAATATAGGACATTTATTACATAGAATATAAGAAAAGGGTAAGAAAAATAGAAAATGTTTCCGTTATTGCCGATTAAAGGAATCCACCAGTATTCATGCCGTGGCTGTTGCCCCCTTAGGAGTTTTTTTTTTCTCTCCACGGATTGCACTTAGAATATGTTTCCCATCAGCCCCTTCTCCCTCTTTTTCATTTAAAGTATACATTCTGTAGGTCCTGAGTTGGGAGATAAAATGTGTGAAAAGAGAGCTGTAGGATTTGGAGCAGCATGCAGAGGGGAGCAGCCAAAATAGAGAGAGAGAATATCAGCGGCGCTGCCTGCCAGCCTCACTGAGCTGCTAAGCAGGGCTTAACGACGCCCAGGGGGTTGTGTATGTGGGTCTACGGCGTGCATGCCAGTGTAAGTGTGTGTACGTGTGAGTGTGTGTAATTTTTTGGGCCGCTTTCAGTCTTTATAAGCCCAAAACAAGAGCTTCATGTTTGGGGGTCAAATGGAGGCCAGAATCTGAAATGTAGAACTTTGTTTGAGGGATGATAACACGTCAAGTAGTTAGTACACTGAAGAGGCAACTTTTTTTAACAACGGCAAGATGATGAAATAAAGACGACCTTGTTAAGTACTTAATTTCTACCTCCTATGGAGTCTAGTGCATGATTTGCCTTGGCTCGACTCGATGCAACTAATGTATCTTTTCTCTATTTCGGGTGATTGCTCATCTGATCTCCATAGCGACAGGATGTAAAACAGCTGAATCCTGTAATCGGTAACTAAACAGGGAAAATGCACTGTTATTCAATATGCAATTGTGCAGTTTGTGGGCTGCCATTTTTAACAAATCTGGGTCAAGTAGATAAAGAAATTGCAGTTGCTATTGAATATTGAAGTTATACTGTGACGGTTATCTCTGACTAATCATTGGCCTGGTGTGTTTTTACCCTTGATTTATTGGCTTAGCTCGCTTGAAACCTTAACCAAGGTGACCTAAAGTGCAGTTAGTATCCACCACGTTTGTAAATGGAAAACCAAAAGAGCAAAGTTGAGTTGCGTCAAGCAGTGCCATACTGTACCATGCAGTGGAAATACGGCTTTAGATTACATGGCGCCATATGGTGTCTTGCTGACTAATCTTACAAAGAAGGTGTTTTTCACTGCCGAGACATGTTAGACTGACAGGAAAGACTTTCACAATTAGATCTGGTCAGATTATGATGTCATCTCCAAGATCACCTCTTGTGTTCTCAATGAACCGTCGACAGGACCAACCAGCAGGAGTTGCAAGATATTTTTCCGAGTTCCCACTGCCATCACATCCTTTTCACGTAAGGTATTTTCTCTCAAAAAGCACAGGTGTAGCTTACAACATGCATGATGGCTCTTTTTATTTTTAATTGCTCCAATAAACCCTGCCAGTGAGCCAGCATGCACTATAGCAGGGTTCTGCAATTGCAATGGGAATGGAAAGCTGCCACTATTCATGTTAGTAATTAGACACATGCTTTTCCTGCTATGAAATGCCAACATGTCTGCCAACAAAAGAGGTCCATCATTCTCTCTTGGAAAAAACAGGTTTGTAAACGTTTTCTCTGCCGTGCCACCCAAATATAACTCATTCAGGCTCTAATGGTTAAAGCTGTGTTAGACCCAACTTGTTTCCAGTTCATTTAACTTGTTTAACTGTGAATTAAGAAGCTCTGAACGCTGACAGCTGATTTCATTAAGTTGTCATATCAAGCAAATTAAGGAATAATGGGAAAGAATCAGGTATGGTTAGTGAAATGAATGGTATTTTTACAGTTTAAACCCTAACATGCTGATGGCTCCTGGGCCCCAGAGGAACTAGCATCTTAAAGCATCTGATTCAGATAAATAAGAGCAGACTTTTATCTGCAGGCCTTAACACATATTGGCATTCTGGAAAATCCAAGATTTCCCAGCATCAGAGGCCAGCTGGTCAAGCCCCAAAGCTGATTATTTTGGGAATGGGGGTGCAGTGATTGTGTGTATGTGTGTGTGTATGTGTTTGAAGAGGGGTGTAGGGATTCCTCAACTCAAGGCCCATTTCTCCCCAGGGCTGGCTGATCTGAAGGAGTAGGAGTTATTGATCACTTCACTATCACACTCCCACAACATTTACTATTTCATAGAGGAATCTGTCACATAAGTAAAAAATAAGTCAAAAGTAAAATGGCAATAAAATGTGCAATATTCCAACAAGGCCGTTTACTTTATGTGGGTTGTTTTACCCTTCAACTTACTACATTAAAATCGGGCTAGTAGTTTTCACATATGTTTGCTGACAGGCAAACAAAGCTGAAAAACAAAGCTTCCTTGGTGGATGCGTGTAAATGAATTATTGCGTAAAAATACTATTGCGTTCATAATAGAAACCTTTTGAAGTACATAGTAAAAGCTTATATATTTCAACATACAGTAGACATGATATGTTACATTGGATTTCTCAAAAGACAAGAATACGACAATATAAATGTAAAAAAATCATGTACGTGTGCGAAGTGTTCTCAGTTGGGGGACTGGGTCAGTTTTGACTTCATCCTTATGCCACAGCCATATATGTCCTTACTGCCAGAAACAAGGTACCCCCTGGTACAAATGTGTGTGTGTTTGTGTGTGTGTGTTTGTGTGTGTGTGTTTGACAGAGGGGGGAGCTGTGTGTGTACTCCACTGCCCCTGCCTGACCTTGCTCTTTCATTTCCTCCCCTACTGTCATGAGTGGGCAGACACAAAATCACAGCTGACTGTTCAGCCCTCAAGGTACCAGCTCATCTGATTGCACAAACCCTAGGTTTTGGGAAATGTTGCTGCTGGGTCTTATAATGAAAAATATAAAATCCTTCAGTCATTTTAGCAGCAAATAAAAGGGAAATATAATGGGTAACATTTATTTTTGAAAGACATGCAGATTTCAATTTGAAATAATAATTGTTCAAATCCCAAAAATGCATGATATGACCCTGGGTCGCCTTTATTTTTCTCATACTGCCTGTGCTGCAGCACCTCTTTTCACCCTCTGTCTGAAACCAGAGCCCAGTCTGCTCTGATTGGTTAGCTGGCCGGCTCTGTTGTGATTGGTCAACCGCTAAAAGATTTCCCGCCCCTTAGCCTATCATGTACAATGTGACGAAGCACTTGCCAAAGTGCCAGTGTTACTTAGTGATGTCATTATGTTACAGAAGTAAACAAAGGACTATGATGGTGCTTCAGGCAGGGGGAGAGTGTGTGGGAGAGAAACTCCCTCTGGAGGGAACATTTGGAATTTAGCCTATGCAAACCATTTACATTCAAAAAACTATAACACACTACAGTAAAGGGAACAAAAATAAAAATCACATGAGGGCCTCTTTAATATTTGGGTTGACTGCTCTTATATCGTTTTTGGTCACCAAATGCAGTCAAAAAACTGAATGTAACTTGCCCAAAATGTCTTTCACTAATACAGATATTGACATGTGATTTTTTTACAACATTGGTATCACCACTGTTATCATGGGTCATCAGGTTTTTGATGTTGAATGCAGTCAGATAAGAGGTTTTGTGTATGGTTTTCTGATGTATCCTTGATCATGTATCTCCTATTTCGTAGTGAGTTCCTATCTTTACCACCTGCCTTCAAAGTCAATTAAAAACTAATACCATCAAACTTCATTGTAGCAGATCTTGAAATAACTAAAACAACCCAAACATAAAAAAGAACAACAAAAACACATCCCTGAAAAACAGAAAAACAAGATACTTCACAGATATCTGACTTGGTCGGGGGTGGTTTGAAGTTTGGGGGTGGAATTTTTATTGCATTTTTTCTCCGCAGACATTTTCATAGAATTAAGCCGACGACACCTCCACGAGACAACAACAGCTTCTGGCATCCCAGAACCACCTCCACACCCGCTGTCAGTGCTGATCAGACCCCTACATGTCTACAATACACCACCACCAGCACCACCTCGGCAATACACCTATGGTTGCTAGCAAGTGTTTAGCATTTAATGTGAAGAAGGAAACATCTCAGTTTTGGAGATTTTGGAGATGCTTTAAAAAAAGAGGAGATGGGGATTTTAGCATCTATTGAGGTTGACAAGGATGGTTGCATTTGCACAGGGTAATCACCCAGAGCCCTCAGTGATCAACTTAGTTGAACCATGAAGGATGAAAAATGGGGAAAAGCTGGGAGAATGACATAAAGACAAATAGAGAGGAAGACAGAAAGAAAGGCTATAGGAAAGAGAGACGTAAAAAGAGACAAAATAACTGTGTGCAATTACTTTAATGTGAATTACAGGCTCAGTTAGATGGTATGAAATGAGAGAACAGAAAGATTGAAGAGAGATTGAGATCAAAGACAAGATGCAATCACAGAATCATCCAACATCATCTTACAGATTTATGATGCCATAAATATAAACTAATTGAACACACTTTGAGGAAACGTGAGGATAAAACACTCCCTAACGGAGACTTAAAGTGGCAAGAGTGTTTTTACTTCAACATGTATTTAACAAGAAGAAAGCAGACAAAGAAGACGAAGGCATTCACAGTTATGGTGTGAAGAGTTGGCAGAAGGTATATGTGTTGGGGACGGGGGTGGAGGTGTATATTTAATTCATATTCACACTTCATAGATGCGTGCACCTACACTGTTATATAAAATTATCAAAGGAGCCTTTGTGGGCACATTTAGTTTACTGTTAAAACATTTGAGAATAAATAATTTAGGTAATTACAGAAGTGTATTCACTTTTATATTATTTTTGCACTTATTTACAGATATCTGCATATCTCTGTCCCAATGTGAAGAGTCTTCTTGAGTCCAATGGCATCACAGGGAAGACCCGGATGTAATTCCATGGTTTGGCCTCAATTTTGTTTCAAAATCCAACACTTTTAATAGGTCTCTTGGAAAAAGAGATCTATGGATCACAATTAAATGGGGTTTGCCTCAAAGCTTACTTCACAATGCAGTAAATTCGAAAAAACAATAATCCTTTTTTTTGTTGTTGGATTGACTGTTAAGGGGCCTACACACCAAACTGACACCAAATGACACGTCCTGAACAGCCAATCAAAGTGATTTCTTTGGCAGACGGCCTGTAGCCGACAACCTCCCGATTCAACATGTTGAATCGACTGTGGAAGGTTTCGGCAATGCCGAAAAGACATGACGGGGCGGGACACACCAATCTGAGTAGGGCGACAGGACGCTCATCGACGGCCAGACATCTATTGACGCCAAAAATCGGCTTTGTGTTTAAAGACCTTTACACATACAAATAATTTAAATGTAAATTATACAGTGTCATTACATTGTGCCTTCATTCTAACAAAATGGGTATCCAATTAAGAGTAGCCTACAGTATGAAGCACTTTACCGTGACTACACTTCAAATTCGCCTCCTGAGGTGACATCGGTTAAAAGTAAAGACAACAACAAACAGTGAAAAGGATTAAGGGAGACAGAAAATGCTGCTTCAGATGTTTTTTTCCAAATATCAGATAACAGCTTTACGTCAATGATTATTTAAAAGACTTCACGGCTCATGTCTAATCTCTTTCTACTGAGTCCTACCACTCCTAGATGACATGTTATTGCTCCCTATATGGAAATTAGTTATGCATTCAAGCAATAATTATCCTGGAGTGTAGGTGACTGTCCGTCAGGGGTCCATTAAGGAATCATTTTCAGGGGTCCATTAAGGAATCATTTTCATCAATCAAAAAAAATACTTACATATTTGTAACAAGGTTTGTAAGAAACAACCCTAACTCGTGCGTAAGTGCAATGTAAGGAGCTTGAAAAAGTAATGTCGTTACATTTGGAACGAAAGAGGAGTATTGGACTATCATTTGGGGTTCACCTGTGGACACAGTGATTGGAGAGACCTGAGCTTCACTCCGCCCCCCTCCCTCCGGCGGGCTGCCCGCCTCCCCAAACCCAGAGCGCACTCCGCTCTCACTTGCTTCCTCTACCCGCCGCAGAACATGAGCTCCCTTCTCTCTGAGCGGACGCACACCGATACAGATGGTTTCATTACGGCATCCCGCTTCATGCTGACCGAAACTGCTGTTGTTTAGGATAGAAGCTCCCCCTGCCCTGTGACCGGTTGTGATTTTTGGATGCGCCATGCAATCTCGCTGGTGGAGTTGTGGAATTCGGCTGGTGGCATGGACGTGGGTTTGGAGTCTGGCGTTGCACGGAGCATGGTGCATCCCCGCAAATGAAGGTAAAACACGCACGGACACTTTGGGGTTGATGACAGTTGTTCGGTGACACGTCTTTGTTTTAATTGCCACTGACAGGCACGAGTGGAGGTTAAGGGTCGGTGTCTGGTGCTCCAGCCCCCCGGTCTCTTCTATCCTGGCTGACACGGCTCTGACGCTGTCTTACCGAAAAGGAGGTCGCCTATACAATACATTTAAGCAGAGAATGTTTATGACAGCTGTGTCCCCGAAGTGTTTAATGACTGTTTGTTCCGAAATAGTAAAGGCTGAGATAAAAAGAGGACCTTTGATCAGAACATGCGTCTATCCAGATAACCGGTCCTTGGAGAACCGACAGACGCACAGTGCGCTGCAGACATTCACTGTGAAGATCTTAAACATCTTCCGTTGCAACTCAAACTGCTCACTTGACGTTGAAGCACCCTGTGGTGGTGTTATAAAATAAGGTTTCTCGTGTGGAATTCCAATTTCCTTGCTTTGGCAATGAGTTTTAATTTACCTCAGGTTTCTAATAATAATGTAACTTTAAGCGTTTCACTGAGATTGAGATTGATTTACTGAGACTCTGCATTCCCTTTTTAAAGCTTATTTTTGGTTCAGTCTAGCATTCTGTCTTTTTAAATATTCGCATTGAATCCTTTTAACCTCTGATACTGTTGAAATGGCTGACAGCTAGTGAGTTCAGACTGTAGCTTGCAGTAAAGCTACTTATCTTGTCACATATGAACAGTTTAATTTGGCACCCCCTCGTAATTTGGCACAACATTTCCATAATGGTCGGTGCAAATTGGGATATTTTGATGTCTGAACTAATTCACCTTCAGCCCCCTGTACTACATATAAAATATGGACATTTACAGTGTTGGTTAAAAACAAGAAAAAATATAATATTCCAACACTATTGTCCATAGACTTGGCATTGTAATGGCTAAAGATGAGTGTCATTGTTTAGGGCTATTTAGAGAGCATTTACATCCATCAAACTGCTTATTCTTCACGTGGCAGATTTATTTGGTCAAATGTACAATCACAAAAGTGTTTACCAAAGTGTGACCACTCAGGGGTCCTGGAGTGGTTCGCAGGGCAGCCTTGGGGCACCATGTAGAAGAGTTCAAGTTTACCCATGTATAGGTTCCTGTTTGGGACAGTGTCCTCTGAATTAAATAACCTCCCTAGGGATTTGTATTCTGGGCTTTATGGGATATAGCACATCAATATACTGGTGCAAACTGGCATATAGGTTCCCAAAAGGTGTGAAAAGTCGACATAACTTTAAAAAAGTGTTTGACATAAAATCCACGATAACTGAATACTCATAAGGTTTGTTGTCTGCAGCAGAAATATCCGTACTTTAAAACACTTGAATTCCTGCCTTGTTAAAGCCAAGCTTGAGGCTGTGAGAACAAATCAATGGGAGACTGAATCACAAGTTTGTGTTTTGACTCCAGTGATGAAAACAGATATGTCCTTTATATACGCCTCCACATGATCCTCTGCTGTCTTTATTTATCACACCTATTCTTTGTTTGCTCTGCAACACTTATTTAACATCTATTGTCTCTAAAGTGCTCCCAGTTAAATTTAACTGAAAAAAACATGTGCATAGACACCTTTCTTAAGACGCTTAAAGAGCCAAAGGCTGCAATCTTACGCAGATTTTAGATTCATTTGGCTCATATTTGCATTGCATTGGATAATCATACACTGCATGCATAATTGGAGAGTATGGTGAAGCCCATAATTAAAACAGCCAATATTCTCTCATTGGGCTAATTTATTGTAATTGAAAAATTAGGATTAAACAATTTTTCGGATCTTCTTAAACATCTTGGGAGGAATCATTAGAGACATTTCCCACTTAGCCATCTCACATTTTTGTTTTAGGTTACATGCTGCATAATCTGTCCTCACATCACACTGCAGACTTACCTCATACGACTGTTCCAGGTTGAATTGTACCTTTCATTTGCGTTGATATACTACAAGTGTTTCCTGAAGTGAAGGGGAAATAAGTGAACAAAGAAAACTCCTGACACTTCCTTAATTATATTAAAATGACCTGCAGTACGGTTTCTGCGCTAATGGCAGACACTGAGGAAAACTGCACACACTGTGCCACTTTGATTAATTTCCTCTCTTGAGGCTAATCCATTCTTATTTAAATCGATCAATTTCTGCGAACATCTCCTCGATGCAGAGCAAGGTGCCTCACATCTGTTTTAGAGATTGTCATTCTGTTCGATTAATAATAATAATGTCTGGCTAATGAGGGGTGTGTGAGCAGACACTTTAGGGAGTCCATCACTTTTGGTTTTTGTGGGTAATGGCGTTGATCAAATGAGGGGTGGTAGATACAGTTAAACGCTTTGAAAAGAAGTGCATATCTGCCCGCTGGCCTGTGGATCTGTTTTAGAGAGACCATTAAGCCCGGAGCAATCCATGTAAATGCCACGTTCAAACATTTAAGATGGAAATGCGGAAATACAAGTGGTTTGATTTAACCATTGGTTTCAAAACTAGAAGGTAAGATATGGCTTCAGACAACATTGTAGGGGTCACTGAAGTCAAGTTGGACCTTAAAACCATCACCGTATAGTACTTGACAATAAAAAAAAAGCTGCCTCAGAGCAGATATTCCGTTATCAATCAAAAAAGAATTGTATTCCCAATGCTAAAAATCCACTTACTTTTGAGCACCCTTGTAATATTTAGAGTATCCTTGAAGTAATGTCACCTTTCATTTTATGGTCATGACTTTTAATAATAAGTTTTGTAGATCATTGTCACGGCTGAGCTCCAACTTGTTAGGTGGTTTGATCCTTAGAGAGAACGCTAGAGAGTAAAAGAGGTAACGTATCCCTTATGATCTAGTTCAGCATCACTTATCTGTTCTTTATGGCCTAATTAGTTGTCTAATCGCCTCCTAAGGACATCTTTTATTTTTCTCTGCAGAGCAGCGGAGACAGTAAGACTAGTGGAGTGTGTGTGTGTCTGTGTGTTGGGAGGGGTTTACACAGCGATTGTGTCTCAGTTAGCTTCCGCCTCAGATTATATTCTGCCAACTACGGATGTTCTATTCTTTAGTTGACAAGTCAAGGTTTATATGGATTGGCGTTTTTATGACATGGCTTATCAATGAAATAATGCACTCAACAGCTGCTTTAAGACATGGATTGCATTTATGATACTTAACCTTTGGACGATTGATTTAATCTCTTCCATTAAGTATTATTGTTTGCTCTTCATTAATGTTTCACAGGACTTTCTTGTTGGCAGTTCCAAATAGAAATACACAAGAACTTCTTCAAGGCTTAGTTGGAAAGATGATCACTGGTTTATACCAATATGCCTTGTTTGTGATGCTTAATTACATTCAAGGGAAAATAGAAAACAGATATCTAGTAATGTGAAGTCCATTGTCCTCTGTAATTAGCTGTCACTCACAGTTTTTCATTCGTCAGAACACATCTGAAAAGTGTGAAATACACACCAGTTATCGTGGATGAGGTGTAGGGCTGCTCAATTAATCGTATTTGAATCGCAATTACGAACAGGGTTGCAACGATTACGAAAACAACGTAATCGAAATAAAACGATTATTTTTTTATTATTATCATTACTATTTTTTTTTTTTTCAAATTAATTTTTTGATGTATTGGTTTTTCAGTTGAATTATACTTAAAGTTCAGGGTAATGAACTGTTAAAAACATAATGTTCACATTTTTTTCTCCAATAAATTGATGTTTTCAAAGTAAATGGCTAATCGTTTTCGATAATCGTTATATCAATTATTGACCCAAATAATCGAGATTATGATTTTTGCCATAATCGAGCAGCCCTAATGAGGCGTTGGTTAGGCATCTTAGATTTGATAGGGAAATAAAGTCACATTATTGAGCACGTGTTTGCATATAAGATGTTTTGAATGAGGCCCCTTTGCATATTTTTTCTTTGTAGTTTTTTTATCCCAGCATTTGAGAGCTTTGTGGACCAAGTTATGAAAACAGCTACAGTTTCAAATGAACAGTGGTTAAAAACCTTTTACACAACTTCAGGAGAAAGAGTGCCTGTACCAAGCCCCTTAACTGGATATACCATTAGAGGAACCTATAAGTAAAAGCATTCCGTTGCTGATCAGAGTTGCACTACATCACAGAGGGTTGGCTGTTGCTGTTGTAGACAAGCCCAAACAACATATACAGGAAAATGTCTGTTCTTCTAAGAAGGCATTCTCCATGTCCCTTGACTGTGTCCTTGTAAGATTTGAAAATATATGCTATACTATGCTTTTATTGGTGGTTTGCTCAATGTTTTGCTCAAATTACAAGTAGATTGACATTGGAGCAACCAGTTTGACTTTCTCTCTTTTATTGTTTGAGCACACTGTGACAGACTAAGAACAAACCAAGCGTTATCACAGATGAGATAAAGAAAACTGAACTCCGGCCTGACAACTCAAGTTTAATTTATGACAGTGCATGTCGTTGCAAACTCAGACGGGTTTTAAAGCTGTTGGAAGACAGATACAACATATGTTCACTCATGTGATTGACTGTGTTCATTGTCTGTGAAAATGCTGTCAAGGTATTTTTCATGTAAATGCAGAAAGAAATACCATCCAGTTGATTAAACGTACTTTGGAAAAATTGTTATTTAGTCATAATTAACATTTTTGTGAACAGAAAATCTGTGGTAAAACGCATTTTTAAAGTTTTTCCCAAAACTCTCCTCACAGTTTCCTGTGGGATACACTTGACATTTACAATGGGACTTTGTTGTGAAATGAGCATTTGGACACACGGATAATACAGAACTCAGGAGACTACATCGTCACCATTGCTGGAAAAGATGAGAAGGAAACATGTTCTGAGGAGTGCACTGGTTAGGATATTGCACTTGCTTACATCACAAGAAAACCTCTCAGACGTATCCTTTTTTGTTTTGATTTGTGTTTTTTTGCCTAAACTTAAGACTTTCTTTGTTTTTCTTTAACAGTGAACCTGCTGGATTCTCGCTCTGTGGTGGGTGACCTAGGATGGGTGGCCTATCCTAACAATGGGGTGAGTACAATCATTGTAAGATGGTTGAATTGTTGGCTGCATTTGGCAAATACCACACATTTATATTTGTTCTTGGTTGATGTTGTCAGCGAACATAATGTCATTATTTCTTGATTGGTTGTCTTTTTATAAACACATAGTTAGTCTTGTTTAGACATGGTTGCTACTGTAGTACTAATACCATTGCTATCAAACCACAACAATGCTTTTTAAAATATTGTTTTAGTCTTTCAATAGTTCCGTAAGACCCAGTAACCCATCATCAATGATCGAAATGAAGTGACCAAATAATTTTAAACTATACAATTATAAGCCCAGGGTTAGGGTTAGGGTTAAAAAACTGCTACTGTTGGTAAGCACAGTTGAGGTTGTAAACTCACTGTATGACCAACGACACCTATGACTTTATTATTTTACACTCAAGCCCATTTATTTTATCAAGGTTATAGTTCATTCAATTTCCAATCCCTCTCAGTTCATTATCGGGGTCAATTGAATTCATGAGTAAGATATTGAAAGTCATGATGGAATATATTATTCTCAAACCAGGAGTTGAGTTTCCACTACCAAGTATTCCCAGGGCGAAGGCTAATAGGAGAATGACTTACTGGAGTTGGGAAATAGTTGGAATTATGTATTTTAAAGAAAAAAAGAACTGGTGTTTAGTTTAGAAAATGTATTCATGTATTCTGGAGTTCCAACACCACCTCCACTCGTTAGACAGTAATCTGCCACCTTTCCTGGGAACAATTTAATTCCCCTAGCTCCGGGGGATTGATTGTGTTACGGTTGGTTTTGTGCATCTATTTTATCCACATGGAAAATCTCTCATATAGTCACAACTGTTGGCAAACATTCAGCTGTACACGCCAGACCAATAGTGCTGACCGTGGCGTTTTTTCTCGTCTCTGGGTATTCAAATCACAGTCTGCTCTGTGGCTGTATGTAGATCTGAGAGATAGTGCTGACAAAAGCAGCTGTATGCGCAATCATATTAATGAAGGTGTGATTATGGCCCGTGGTTTCCACAATGCAAGTGCATAAATAACTGCATTCAGGCTGGACGAATAGGAAAGAAAAGACGTGATAAGGATCTCATTATGACATCCTCTCTTATTAGCTGTTGTGTTTTTATTCAGCTACAGCTTAAGGTTATTAAAATGTGTTTTTGCTTCCTTCTATTAAACCTGTCTGACAATGAAATGACAAACATGTCCCATAAAATAAATAATTGAATCACTGTTTGTCATTTTAAATAACAGATGTTATCAATGAAGACCATTATAATTCCTATCATGTTCAGAATATATTGGACAGAACCCAATCTGCAGCAAGCTCACACACACACACACACACACACACACACACACACACACACACACACACACACACACACACCCCCCCCCGGTGGCAGCAGTCTTCCGTGGCTAAATAAGATGTTGAAGAGGCACAGATTTTTTTTTGTCTCATGTTCCAGATGGTTTTTCCCATCCCTCCTTTTCTCCTCCTCCAACCCCCCTTCGTCCCCATCATCATCTCTTCTGTCATCCTTCACTTTTTTTCTGGCTCAGTTCCCATCCTTCCTTGTCATCGAACATTCATCTTACTCCTTATCCCCATTTTCTTCTCATTCTTGTAATCTCCTTGTCTTTTTATCTCACTATCTCCTTTCTCCCAGAGCTTCAGTGTGATTTTGAAAGATTTTGAAAGATTAATTTAAGCAAAAAGCCGATTGAGTAAAATAAGGGGTTTTAAAAAGTGTTTCAGATTTGATGGACGACCTTGAAATGTTATGACACATTTCAATGAGCAGCATGACACTGACATAGTAGCTGAACTTGAAGACTGTAGATTAGGTTGTCACTGAAAACACTTCTCTCCTCTTCTATGACAAGCTCCTTGGAACAATATAAACGAAATGAAAAAGTGTCCTTTTTTAAGTCTACTTCAGAAGTCTGTCTTGAAGTTATAGCAAGCAGGAGGCCAGGGTAAATGTGGCTATGAAGCCTACCAGGTTAGTTGAACAATCTGGAGACAGGTGTGTCAGAGGTAGAGATTGGAAAAAGACGAAGGGCTGCAGGCAGTCAGACAGCAAAAGCTTAAGACGGACAAAGAGTGTCAGAGAGAGCTTGGAGAAAATCAGACTCGCTGTAACCCCTCGAGAACAGCATGGGCAAGGAGCTTCTGATGAACCATCAAGTTAAAAGAGGCAATTTGTCTCATTGTTGGTAGCATTAGGTCTGATGAGGTCGGAAATAGTTGTGTACAATGCAATAATTACAGCTTGAAGATTTGCTGTAGATTATTCACAAGTTGTTTTGCTGAATGCTGATACAGAAATGTTAGGACGAAAACCACCAACAAAATTCAAGAGCGTAACACTTTATTTGAGCTATAGTTGGAAGACTCATGAGTTGGTAATAATTGGAATGTATGTTAGTTAATGAAAGGCTTAGCATTCACATTAATGTAGTGATGGAAAGGAAAGGGGACAAAGGGGATACAAATAAAGGTGAAGGAAAAAAAACAAAAAAAACATAGCCAAATGTTGTTTTCTTGCCCATTTTGGACCATTTGGCTGTCAAGCCTTTGTCATCTAATAACTCCATTACTTCCTGTTCCAATTGCATTGGAAAGAGTGCTTGTTCGTAGTTTTTGTGAGCTGCCAATCACATGTAATTTGGTGGATGCTTTTATCTGCTGCCTCCTCAAGCATCTTCAAGGGACAAAAATACAGAAAGAAAAGTCAGCATGAAAAGATGCCGTTAAAGAGATGGACCCCACAATATGGATCATTTTAGTGTCCATCTATCTCAATGACCCCCCATTTTGCTCTATCTTTATCCCTGCATTAGTAGGCAAAGTCCACTGGGCCTATAAGGACGCACACCAAGCCGAACTCAAAGAACCTCCCACTGATAAAGGATGGCTGTTAAAATGCTTTTAAATGTCTTGTTTTGTGCAACTACACTCAACCACAAAAAGTTGTTGGTCAGTTTACAATCATACAAAACAGATAAAAGCAGCAACTTGGCACATGCTAAGCACAGCCAAATAATACTTTATATTTTCGCTTTTAAAAAACGATTTAACTGAGGACTTTTCCTAATAGTTGACAGTTAATTATCTGACAACAAATGGACTAATTGTTGCAGCTGTAACTGCGACAAATATTGATAATGCAATTTAATTGGGATTAGTTTAAACATTTTAAAATGATTGATCCCCAGTCGTAGTTGTGGTTGACATATTTGTCCGTGTGTAGTACGGATAATGCTGCTTGGTTTGGCCTAGTGTGTCTTTGAATATGTTTTCTTATGACATAGTAAAACTAAGCTAAAACAAGAATGGTTGACGACAGCATTAAGATAACAAATTGGAGACCCCTAGTGATACAGTGCACATTGGCACTTCTGCACTTAAAGCTGCTCAGACTGAAAGCTGATGAGCTCAAAGAACAATATCAAGTGCTATTAAATATTTGTCTGACAGCTGTATCTGCCAGCTGTCTGTCTCTCTCCATTAAATCAATACCGGCTGAAATCGTTCATCATTTGGCCCTACTTTCACAACAGGCTAATGTTTGTGCGATAAAACTGAGAAACTTAAAATTGTGAAATTGGTGTAATTGGATAGTCTTAAGAGTTAATAAGAAAGCTGTCTTTCTTCGACTACCTAGCTGAGTCAGCATGTTGAATAGAGCAAAAAAAAGGGCAATCTAGCATCCAAGGTGCTAAGCATATACTCAACAATGGCCTAATTATGGCTTTTTTGGTTCAGGATCCTAAACTGTCAGTCCCTAATGATTAAGAGAAGGGGCTCAACTGTTTGTGTTAGAGATTTGTTGTTTTGCAGCTTATATGCTTTTTAGTTGACTTTTTTCCCTCGTTACACTTTACAGAACCATGAAGGTAGGAGGACAGGTTAGGCTAAAAGAGACAGGAGAGGAGGATTATATGAGAACGTGGAACTTAGCTTTAGAAGTTCTGACAGGAAGGCGGGAAGAAGGAGAAATTGGGGACAAGGAAGAAGACAGGAGGAATTTAGGAGCTGCAATTGAACATGGTTAAAGGGAAAGGAGACCAAAGGATAGAGGTATAGGCTAGACTTAAGATTAGATAATTAAGAAAAGAATAGAGGACACAAACAAATGATGATAGACATGGATGATGTGAAAAGGCATGAAGCATGAGAACTGGGATCTTGGTAGTTATTGTATAGAGGCAGGGATTGGGGGTAGAACATGGGGGAAGGGTTCTTCCATGGATAAGGAGTGAGAGGGACAGTTCTGTCACAGTGCCATGACGGTCAGCGGTAATGAGCGGTAATAATAAGTTGGAGACAGCTTTATAGACTTAGAGCCAGGAGGCCACTCAGCAGAGCCACATGGGGTCGGCTGAGTTGTGGGACACGCGGACGCACAGCACACCCACACACATTGTAGTCAACAAAACAAACATGCACACTAATGAGTAGCTGGGAGGATGCCTGTAGGGACAGTTCAGTTTGGAGGTGAAGTGGAGAAAAAGGTGGTGCAGAGTGTAAATACACACTAGGGCTGTGGGATCAGGACTAAAAGGGATGATACTAAGAACTTCTAATTATTAAGACTATTCATTACCAGTGATTGAGACTGAAAACGTTCAATGTGTTGGCTTCTTGGTTTATCAGAGAAAAGCAGTAATTCACCCAAATCACAACAAAACATTTGTTCTACTTTTCTTTTCTATGCAGTTTTCGTTTGCCGTGTCAATGTGTGAGATATTTGCATCGTGTACAACATGATTTGAGCGAATGACATCTTGACCACCCCTTAAAAAAAAGATATCAGAAACATTCCTACTAGGAAACAATGTCCCAAACGTCACACTATGTGATCTCAACCATTTCTATAGGAGCTGCCCACAGCGAACTGGTCATTATCCTGAGAAACTGGGATATTGTTTTCTTGGAATTGGGTGAACTGACCCTTATGAAGAGGTTGTGAGAATTGCATGGTAGTGAGTAGGGCACACTGAAGCTTTTGAAATCTTTTTTTTTTTAAACAAATGGATGTTGAATTAAGATAAAGAGGCTAAGCCTAACTTGTTGTACTGTAAAATTAACTCCAAAACATTTATTAGGGTTTAAAATGTTGACTATTAGTGCATGCTTTTGCTTCTTCAGTGCCTCATGATAGCATGGGTGGTCCTGACCCTACAGTGTTAGTATTTTACTCGTTTAACCAAGCCTTATGTTTGACCTCAGGAGGCCCCTACTTAAATCCAAGTACAATAGTTTAAAACACTGAGTGGAATAAGCACTTGATCTTCCAATAGAGCAGCTCATGCCTGGAAAACCATGCTCAAAGTTATCCCTTAGCTCTGCCTGTCTTCTGTACCAAATCCGACCATTTCTCCATAAATATTAACTTTTGGTTAATACATAAAACGGGAATGGAGGCAATGAGTTAATGAGACGCGAACATGGCAAGTGGCAAACAAAAATAACTGTGGGAAACAAAATGCAGCATGTCCAGTGTTGATACTGATAGTTGTTAAGTTCTGAAAAATAAGGAACGGGATCCGGTTGTCTTTGCGAGCGTTGCGCCAACAATAATACAGCTTCAAAATGCTAAGGATGGGTGGGGGGAAAAGTTGTTTATTTGTGTCATTTTTTATCCTTACTCCTTAGGCTACTTGTAAGAAATACAACGATGAAGTAGGAATGTCATTTTGTTTCATCTCTTTAAAGCTTTAAATGTGTGAAATCCGTGCTTAAACTAACATTAATAGTGTAGTTAAAAGTGTGTGTGTTTCAGTGCTCTTTTCCAAGGGTATTTATATATTCACAACCAGTTCCATCATAGTTTGATGACTGATCAGTTGAATGAGTTAGCTTAAGCAAGAGTGATGTCAATCAACATTAGCAATCAAACAGTTAATACAGTAAAGCTGCACAGTAGGGGACTTCTCAGTGCAGACAACAGAAACCACGCTTTCTACACATACTGAATATTTGCTCCCAGGCAAACTTGGAGAAGGTCGCCTCTTTAACTCCCTGCTGGACTAGCAACAATGATTGGTGTGTGTATGTGTTATGTGGTGTGTGTGTTAAGCTGTGTAAAGCTCAGAGCAGGCTCGCAGATCGGTGTGATCTAACCAGTAAGAGGCTTAATGTCTGCACTGGGACTGACTGGGCTGGAGTCTTGGAGCGATAGGAAAAAGTCACACACAGATCTGTCTGTGCATATACAGTATTCTTATGAGGACCCTGGACAAACTGCATTTACTTTAACCCTAAGCTATGTCTAACCTCTACTCTCAAAACCAGGTGTCAACCCTGAAACAGCCTTTTAAAAAGTTGGAAGGTTTGTGGAAGTGGCTTCAAATTGGACTGCTAAAAGATTGAAGTATAAGAACACACTATAATCATATCAACATGGAGGCATTGAACAACAAACATGCTGTCTAAAAACACAGAACTATGAGCCAGAAAAAGAAAAGTCAGACTGAAATAGGGAGGTACGAAAAAGACAGATGGAGAACAAGACAGAAGGTTTTACACAACGGCTACAGCATTGAGTAATATGGGCTATTAAGCTATAACACCAGATCATAGTCTGGTCCCTCTGGCCGTATTACAGTGACATGATGAAGCGCCTGTATTAGCCATGGGAGAGTGCTAGTGATGCAGATAATAGCCACGTCCCAGGAGACCTGCAGATGGAATTAATGCTGCTGTCTGACTGACACACACACACACACACACACACACACACACACACACACACACACACACACACACACACACACACACACACACACACACACACACACACACACACACACACACACACACACACACACACACACACACACACACACACACGACGACGACGTACGACGACGACAGACGACGACGACGTACGACGTACA
>NW_011369945.1:5764740-5766902 GCF_000735185.1 Notothenia coriiceps
CTCTGCAGACCGTTTACATGCATACAAACCTTCATAACACACAAGGGGACGAGTAATAACCGGAAAAGCATGACATGGGACCTTTAAAGTAAAACAAATCCACAGGTGCAATTAATACTAGATAACATAAACATAGAAAGAGTATATAAAATGAAGTTCCTTCCTTCCTGTGGTTTTAGAGCACAACTTCAGCTGGAAACCTCATATCACTCATGTAAAAGCAAAACTGGCTAAGACTATCGCAATATTGGGAAAAGCCAGACACTTTCTGATTTCCTTGCCACTGTTAAGCCTCTCAACAAGGTTACTGGCTCATTCTTAGTCATTTCCCATGGTTCTCAATTCTCTGTTTGTCAGTGTATTTCGTAGTGTTCCAATACTAGCACAGATTTGACAAGACAGTTTTTCGCATTTATACCGTTCAGTATACATTTTTCTCTTTCTCACCTGCATTTAAAAATACTATGAACATGTTTTAGTAAACTAAATCCTTTTTTTGACAAAAACAGAGAGAAAAATCTGAAATCTGCCAAATTATGATATAGTCTGAAATGATTTGATGAAAACATTTAAAGAAGATTTCACATCATAGCAAATGTTATGTTTTGGTCAGGGGTGGTGGAACGTAATCAAAAAAATGTGTTCAAGTACTATAGTATAATTTTGAGTACAACATTTCTCAAATATTTAAATTTAAATGAAGGTCCAAGGTACAAAGCGATCAATGTATCCTATATTTTACAATTGCCAAAAGGGACTCCAAAATATGAATACAACTTTATTCATTGGAATTTCGTTTTTCTTCTTTGTAACCCCATGTATTAATGTAAAAATGCTAAGATCCCTAGTTTAGGAAGCATAGTACTAAACTACTTAGGTGTATATGAAGTAGTTAAAGCTAACTCCACCTTGTTGCTTACATATTTATCAGAGCCCAGCTCTTCTTCATGTCATATAAATCATCACCATTACCTTTTTTGGCACTCTCTTAATAATCTCCCTCTGTTCTTTGCCTCAGTGGGAGGAGATCGGGGAAGTAGACGAAGACTACGCTCCCATCCACACCTACCAAGTGTGCCGGGTGATGGAGCAGAACCAGAACAACTGGCTCCACACCAACTGGATCCTGACGGAGGGCGCCCAGCGGGTCTTCATCGAGCTCAAGTTCACCCTGAGAGACTGCAACAGCCTGCCCGGGGGGGTCGGGACCTGCAAGGAGACGTTTAACATGTACTACTACGAAACGGACGAGGGCGACGAGGAAATTGACGGAGAGATGAACGATGGGACGGGGATGACGGAGGAGGTGGACAGGGCGATGAAGGAGAGCAGATACTTCAAAGTGGACACCATAGCCGCTGATGAGAGCTTCACAGAGCTGGACCTCGGGGACCGCGTGATGAAGCTCAACACCGAAGTCCGCGATTTAGGCCCCCTGACCCAGAAGGGCTTCTACCTGGCGTTTCAGGATCTGGGGGCCTGCATCGCTTTGGTCTCGGTGCGTGTTTTCTACAAACGCTGCCCGTTTTTGGTGAAGAGTTTGGCCGAGTTCCCCGACACCATCCCGGGCTCAGAAGCCTCGCAGCTGGTGGAGGTGGTGGGCCGCTGCGTCAATAACTCTCTGCCTTTATATGAGCCTCCCAGGATGCACTGCAGCACGGAGGGCGAATGGCTGGTGCCGATCGGGAAGTGTGTGTGCCAGCCGGGATTTGAGGAAATCAACGGATCCTGTCAAGGTAAGAGGGAAAAACTTGAGCGTGGAGTACTGCTTAAACAATCAAAGTCAGTTAATGATTGATACAAAAATGGTAATTTTCATAGTCATTTATTATTATTCATTTATCCAACAAAAAAGCTAAATTAATAATTTGGCGTGAAAATTGCTTTGTTTTGACCCCCTTAAATCACTACCCAGTGTTAGCATTCTGGTCTTTCTTTAGGTTTGAGGGTGCACAGGCCTGTGTGTTTGCTTGTGGGTTGCTGTCTTCCTCCAGTTGTTTATTTTTATACCCATGAACATGTTTGTTTTTAGTATTGTGTGTTTTGAGTGTGCGTACAGATCTGTTTTATTCTTTTACTTAGAGTGTTTCTCGCTGTGTGTGTGTGTGTGTGTGTGTGTGTGTGTGTGTGTGTGTGTGTGTGTGTGTGTGTGTGTGTGTGTG
>NW_011369945.1:5766945-5798314 GCF_000735185.1 Notothenia coriiceps
TGTCATGATCGGTGTTTTATGTTTTATACTTGGACTTATACTCGTATTTATCCCGGGAAATTATGAACTCCCGTGTGCAAAACTCGATTTGATTGTATACCCGAAACTCATGTCTTCGCGCTTTGTATTATACAAAAACATTATTACCTCCATATAAATATCTTAAGTCTTGTTATCACGTGTATGGTTGAGTATCTGCACGTTTTAACTTTTTCGTTTTCTATTAGAGAGGAAGTACTTGAGAAGTTGTCAAACGATAAACAAAAACCACTCCCTAGTTAGAAAATCAAAGTAACGGACTGTGAGCTAGCCATTCCCGTGACACACTTGGTATACTTTGTGACCTCCCATGCTTTAATGTTCAAAAAGTGCATCACCTCTTTTCCCCCTCAGTCCGAAACCAGAGCCCAGTCTACTCTGATTGGTTAGCTGGCCGGCTCTGTTACGATTGGTCAACCGCTTAGAGATGTCCCGCCCCTTACCCTATCATGTACAATGTGTTGGCCCGCTAGAACATAGGAGCGGTGTCACCATGTTGCAGAAGTAAACCAAGGTGTCCAGTCAAGGCATTTCAGGCAGGGGGTAGTATTAGCCTTTGCAGGCCATTTTCTTTAAACGCACAAGAAAAGGGAAAACCCCAAAAGCATAATTGGGCCTCTTTAATACACTAAATATTGCCATGTCATTCCTGTGCCACAAAGCCTGTATGATTGCATGCATTGGATACTTGACTCTGAGAGGAGGCTGGTTGGTGACGTGCATGGCAGAAGTGGTTTTCCATAGACTTTGTCATACAATGCCTGCAGAATTAAATCATCGCCTTTTTTAAAACAGCACCCCCCTTATTAGCTCAGTAACTTGTAATCACATGGTAAAACATAGAAGCTGTGTAACAAAGTGCGCACTATCTCGAGCTTAACTTAGTCAGAAATGGAGTCTCTGTGGGGAGATCATTAGCAGTAGCTGCCAGTGGCCTGCCCGGAGTCATGCTGCCACCGACAGTACAGTCACATAGACTGTCACATATCTGAAGCTGACAGGGCTAAAATATAACTCTGGTGTTCAGCAGTCATACTCAAGAGCTCATTCTGTACTGGGTATATCAGCGCTGCATGGCAACAGGTTTTGGTCTTGAGTATTTAGAAATGATGACTATATTTGTGCAGTTTCGGAAAGCGACCTGTGTTGTGTGTTGCACATAGACTGCATGGTATTGCACCACTGGATGAATAATATACTTATTATGTAAATACCCAAGAATAAAAAAGCGTAAACTTCAGAATTACTTATAACACAACAGGTACTGTGGATTGATTACAAAATAATGCAATCTTGTGACTTTTTGCTGTATTGGACTTGTCTTACTACATTAATGGACATATGATTTCAACTTCTTCCCCAATAATATGATTTGGTTTTAAAATGGAAAACTTTTCCTACATTTATGCCTAGAAGCCATATTATTTTTGGTGTTTCCTTACTTAGACGGAAACATTCAAAAATACTATTGTTGCTATTTTAGTTTGAAAGCTCCAGGTTTGCTTTCTAGTCCTGACGGAAAGAACCTGACCCCTTTAAAAAAAACAAAAAGGATCACCCTTTGTTTTTGATTCTTCACAACGTGTCTTCCCTTCGTCATCACGTTAAACTTCTCCATAATAATTTAAACAACATCATGACTACTCATGGTTAACATATGTCGCTGACTTTGTTGCCAGTAATTCTCCAATAACAGGTTAGCTATTAGCATAATATCAATAAGGCTAATGCTAAAATAAAAAATGTGGACTGCAGTTTCTCTTTCTCTTAGAGGATGAATCACAATGGCCGTGTTTAACATTATGCCTTTCATACTTTAGCATGGTAATATTGTCAAGTTGACATTAGCTTGATCTAATATCTATAAGTACAGCATCACAGAGCTGGCTGTAGACTTTTAGTCTCGGTTGTTCTTAAGAGTATGATTCTTTGAAGTAAAGGGAACATACTTTGATGGTGCCAACATTCATACATTATTTACCGTACATCAGCTGCATTGCATCAGCAGCATGTCAGCAGCGTGTGCACTGTCTGTGTAGACTGAGGTGCAGTTTAAGAAATAGTATGTGTTTTAAGAAACTCTACACACTATGAAATCAAGCAATTAAATGAAGATGAATTTATTTTAACAAGGATATTGACAGTATTTTGAGTAAGTGTATATTTTTTGGACGAAAATGTGATGTATCAACATTATCATCTGCAAACTGTGCAAATATGTGTCAAAGATCATGGAAGAAACCATGTTTCCCTTGTTTTTAAGTGGGAAGACGCTTAATAATTGGAATTCACAAGGTTTTGTAGTTTGTGTGAAATCTGTTTCCACTTATCTATGGACAAAAAAAGAGAGAAGAGCTTCTTGTAGGCCTATAGACGGCAGCGAAGATTACAACTGTTTTTTTGTTTGAAGAGACATGAAAAAAAGGCAGCAAAGTATTTTCTGGTGTAGACCAACCAAGCATAAAAGAGAGGGACAAAAGTGGCATTCCCTTTGTACTCCTGTTCACGGGCTGTGAGACCGCTATTTTGTTGACACTGATCAAATCTGCCTGCATGTATTTCAAGAAGGTAACAGCACTGTTTTCCCCGTCCGGTAGCAACAGAACAAAGTTAGAGGTGCTTTAACTGATTTCCATTTAAATGATTTCACACTGTTGTGCATACGGTGAAGATGAAGTTGTGTGATATGCTAATTTTCCATCCAATGGTTAAACGTTTTAGAATAAAAAAAACATCTCCAGTGCTCACAGATTGATTGAGTTTTGTGTATAATGGTCCTCTAAAAGGAAGTCAACAAGCTCAGTAGAACACACTCCCAGCAATTAATGAAGATTTTTCTTTTTTTCCAATTTTGCATGCAGATGAAACTGATCTTTGAAGTGTCTACAGAGAGAAACATGGCAGGACTTCCTCTCTTTCTTCAGCTTTGTAACCAAACGTGCTCGCTGCTTTGGAAAACACTTTTTCATGTTCATTTCAATCAGCAACGGTGGAATTAAGTGTTGAATTCTCTTTGTGAGACATTTCAAACGTGCCTGGAATACATACCCAAGCAGTTCTAGTATTGAGGCTTTTTATATGTGTTTGGCTGTCTGATGTTCTGGTACTAACTATCCAGCAATATGGATGTGAGAACATGTACCAGGTTTTTAATTTCCACTCTATTATGTCAACTTTACCCTCTCTGTGAATGTCAGTGGGATGTTCTAAAGGGTAGAGCTCTTTTGAAAAAGACTCCATTGTTAATAGCCACGTTATTTGATTGCCTGTTTTGTTGTGGGTTTTTAAGCATGTAGATTTTGTAACAGTGAGTTGCAGGTCATACTACATTACAATGTGAGAGAATACGTCTATATCCTGGCTGGATTGGCTGCTTGTGCCGCCTAGTAGAGCATGATTTAACGCAGCCAGTGTGAATGTAGGACAAAACTCGTTACGGACAGCTATTTCCCCCCCTCTTTGTCTTTTTTCTTCCCGTCATTTGTACATCTCCTGTTCTTTGTCTCATTTGCTTTCTCTTTTTTTTTCAGTCTATCCCCTCCTTTTCCTTTGCTCATTTTGTCTTTAAGTGACTGCCTATCATTCATTGTCTCTCCCTCCTTCTTTATTTCTTTCTATTCCTCTTTATTACTGCCACCTACATCAGCACTCTCCTGTCGTTTATACACTTCTGGCCTCATTCTTCTCCTCTTTAAGTCTCTGAAATATCCCTCAATTGTTCTCCGTCAACAATACAATTCTGTCTTATTAGCCTCCTTCCCTTCTCCCATAAACTCACTATGTTGTCACGTTGGGGAAATATTGGAAAAAGGCTAAACATACATTTTCCAACAACTGTACAGAAATGCATTGTTGGATTTGGGTTGTTATTCATTGCTTTGTTCTGCTAGGTATTTTGTCTTAACTTGAGTTTTTTGTTTATTTACATGACATTATAGGAAATAAATGACCTGTTTCCGTATCATTTGTTCACGGTTAAGAGTCACGTAGACGGAAAGTGAATATATTCACATGTAAAGCACGTGGTGGTCCTGTCTCGTTACGGAGATTTATGATTTTGTGTTGGGTGACATCTAAAGATATTGTATGTGCTTGTGTGAGATGTATAGACGCAGGCACAACTTTAGCTGGGATAATTGGTGGTAGCCTGCAGCACTGTCAGCACAGAGAGAGTGAAGAGAGAGGCATGGGGGAGGAGGGGAGCGCCTCCGTGGGTACATAGATGGATGGAGAGAAGGAAAGATTGGAGGATTACGGAGAGCAGAAGTGATGGCAAAACAAGGGGACACAAGATAAATGGAAGGTTTCTCGCCACAGGGTGTGAGGGCAGAGAGACGCAGAGATGGATGAGTGTTGTTTCAGTGGTGATTGCGATAAAGAAAAGGATAACTGAGGATAGAATTGGCCAGATGGATGAGAAGGAAGGGAGGGGGGGGGACTGTAGATTGAGTTCAGCCTCGCAGATGTGATTCAGGCTGAGTGAATACTAGAAAGTATGTGAGAATAATGGCTGAAAGGAACATTGGAGTAATGTTTGAATTGAATGTGGAGGAAAAAGATCTGAATGGCGTTTGAGAAACGTGGCTATTTATGACATTTTGTACATCGATGGGAGCCATTTTCTGCCATTTACTACTCATTTGGGTTTGCTGAGCAGTTTTGAGCAGGTAATATGACAGTATTTTCAGGCCATTATAGGAAACATTTCATATACATTAAAGAGCCAGAGGGGAATGGGGGTTCTATTTGGAGAGACATAGAAATTCCTTGATTGAAGTTGTACATTTCTGAGAGGAAAAAACATTGATATTCCCTGAGGAAAAAAGTGGTAAACCTAAAAGAAAAAAAACATCAAATTTACGAGGAAAAAAAGACGTAGCCTACAAAAGCTATTGCCCCACCCAAATCAGTATGTCATTTTCTTCGAATAGTACGGATGCTTATGCTGAAATCACTAAGCTAAAAATGTAATGTTCTATTGCTGAATGCTACGCAATGTAGTTGTCCATAAGTAAACCTCTATGATGTGTTGAGGTTGTTCCTACCTTAAGAGAAGTCATGTGGTTCTTTGACTCTTTATGACTATGCTTTGTGATACATTTGTGACTTTGAACTAAGAGAATATCCAAGTTGGTTTATCATACATTTACAAGGTACAACTCTACTTTACAACTTAAGGATATTTTCTCTTAAAGAGGGCAAATAATGCTCATTTTCACGTTCATATTGGTATTTTATGTCTCTATTGTGACATATGTACATGCTGTAATGTTCAAAAAGGTCTATTTTTTCACCCTCTGTCTGAAACCAGAGACCAGTTTGCTCTGATTGGTTAGCTGGCCGGCTCTGTTGTGATTGGTCCACTGTGAAGACATGTCCCGGCCCTTAGACTACCACACAGTGTGTTGAATAGTGGTTGGCCAGAACTAATGTAAGATATTTGAAAGTGAAAGCAGCATAGTATGTTTGCATTTGCAAAAAAAATCCTTTGAAACCATACAGAACATTATAATGTTAATTATATAATAATTTAAATGACTGTTTGAATGATAGACTATATTTGGAAATAGTGCTCGTATAATGGAAGGAGAAGCGAGAAGAGTGAACAATAAGGGTTTCTTGAGTGATTCAATAATTGCGTATGATAGGAAAGGAGCTAAGTGACACACTTGAATGATGGAATAAGGGCTGGATTTAATGTGGG
This sequence comes from Notothenia coriiceps, assembly GCF_000735185.1. NCBI lineage: Eukaryota > Metazoa > Chordata > Actinopteri > Perciformes > Nototheniidae > Notothenia > Notothenia coriiceps. The sequence continues at coordinate 5,772,689 of NW_011369945.1, forward strand.
AATAATGGAATAAGGACTAAATTATATGTTCGGAAGTTGAGCTGAATGTCATGTTGGGAAGATGAAATAAAGGCTGAATGGAATCCTGGGATTGACAGCTTTGTGATGTTAGAAATCAGGCTGAGATGAATTCAAAAGAAAATACTTGGAGGTATAAGATGGGCAGCGAAGTAGGGGGAAGTTGTGGGGGAAGTTGTGGGGGAGGGTTGGTAGAGAAGAAGAAAAAAGGACGACAGAAGATGAGGAATACGAAGGGAAGAGGACGACTGATGTTATCATCAATTAAAAGAATGGTGTGGCATGATGAACTGCTGCTCAATGGTAGGATAATAACACCGTAGGGTTTCGTTCCTCGAGTGTCGCGTAAGTGTGTCATGGGTAGTGCTGCATTTCCCATGGCAATACTTTGTTTGGGTGTCAGGACTCCCCCGATGTTCCTCTGTTTGCCTGCCTGTCAGACGTCACTGCAGCACATGTCAAACTCGATCTGGTCACGGTGCCGGTGGTGCCATCACAAACTCTCTCTCTGGCAGGAAGCTTTCTGGCTTCTACCTCGAGGGAATTATGAGATAGCGAACAGGCAGCTCACACTTGCAATGTGGGGCTTGTGGTGGATGGTGAATAGAGACTTACAGTAGCTTGCGTAACAGAGATTGTGACAGCATCAGCTAATTCGAAATGATTACCCGTGTTTGCTGATAAGGATCCACTTAGTTCTATAACCTCTTTGATTTATTGTTCTTTGTGCGGAAATCTGACTTTGACTTGACGGAGATCCAAATAGATTTGAAATGTTTTCATAGACTTCTGTAGAATGGAGAATCTTTCTGCTTAATTGACACCGTTTTAATATAGCATTGCACCTTTGTGATGTCACAAGCAATGTATTCCTTTTGTGAAAGATTTGGCCCATTCCTCAGGGGATTTACAAGACACAGTAGTGGAAGATATCTCCCAGCAATCCCCTGTACTTTTTAATGGCTACAATTCAAGGAAAAATGTAACTTTTTATTTACTTAAGTTTCCTTCTAAAGTTGCCATCATATCTTTAATGATTGTATTTCTTAGCAAATGGGGATGAAAACTAAATATTTAAAGACTCTACTGTTGATAAATATTTTCTAAACTGTATTTTCTATGACTGGGTTCCTCGTCAAAATGACAGTAGTTAAAATGACAGCAGGACAAATGTAAACTTTCCTTTAATTTTTTCATTTATTTTCTAATTTAACCATCGTAAATGTTTGATGATTGTACTGTGTATATAATAAGCAAATCAATATACATGTTTGAACCGCTGCCATACATGAAGGCCTATTAGATTTATCCTACATTTTGATTAGAACTAACTGAACTTTAATCACGTCGCCAGTCAGATATTTGCCCCCCTCTACCTTTTGCATTTTATCATTCGAGTTATCAGTATTCAGAAAGGCTTACTCATCCCTGAGTTGCTCGAGCGACAGAGCAGCACGGTGAATGATGGCGCCAAAATCTGCAAGTGGCAGGAAGCCTTTTTGATTCCGTCATCTCCTGAAATATGAATCGACTGGATCTATTGCCGAAAGAGCCGCCATTCATCTTTCCAGATCCTGTTCAATATGAAGCTGCTGCTCCTGCTGACTTCTTTCACTACATTCTCTCCTCCTCCATCTTCCTCCCCACCCCCCTCTCCATCACCCCATCATCTCAACGTGGCGATGCTGTCATGACAACTAAAGTGCTTCCTGAGTGCTTGTTGGGTAAACTGACTTTCCCAGAAGTGCTTCCTCCCTTTTTACCCTTCCCCCTGCTAACGTGCACACATATTCACATGTTTTTTTTATACTTGCGAGGGGCGTTCTTGACACAGCCAAGCCCCCCCCATCTCAAGACATAACCAACATACCTAGGTGCTTAACCCCATTTGCCCCAACCTTGACCCAAACCTAATCCTAACCCTCAAACACCCCTTTGAAGAAATATGGGCCAGTCACAATGCCCTCACAAAGATATAAACACACACACACACACACACACACACACACACACACACACACACACACACACACACACACACACACACACACACACACACACACACACACACACACACACACACACACACACACACACACACACACACACACACACACACACACACACACACACACACACACACACACGCACACATTCCTGCAGTCGGTGAAATATTAATAAAATGCTTCACTCAGCACAGCCAGCGTCTTTCCATGAAAGCACAGTGGTGTCTCTAGAGGTGGCTGCTAGGACTGGTTGGACTGGTTGTTGTGGACCCTTTCGTTGTATTTAGGTCAGGTGACACGTTTCTCAATGATTCAGTTTCACAGCAGTCACACATCAGCAATATGTTTTACTTTGTAGTCTCTCTAGGAGTCTGGAAAGAGGAGATGGTGGGTTCATGCAGACATAGTTGGAGATGGAGCATGCATTGTGTGTGTTAATGTGAGATAGGCAAAATGGTATTTACTGTGTCATTTACTCTTTACACTAACTATATCAATTATCAAAATTCATGCATGAACTGATCACTTAAAAAATATCTTTTAACAATAACTTTTGTTGTTGTTGCTATTTTGGCCAATTATTGGTAATGATCTACTCTGACCTCAAACTGATCTCCTATTAGATTGAAGGAAATGGTACACCATTTAAATATCTTATGACCCCCCTAATTCCCCACCACACTGCATATATTGTATAATTCATATTCTTCAAAGCACAGTTTACAGAAAAAAACATAACTAATTTGTTTAGCTAATTTCAAATAATAGATTAATCGTTGAAGTACTGTAAGTTTTTATACAAAACATGACAGAAAATGCTTTTAATAGCCTCTCTGGAAATGTCCTGCTTTACACTGTTTTGCATCACGTTAAACCGATACATACTATATTTGGGTTTTGGACTGACAAAGCAAGACAGACACTTCTTGTCAAACATGGATCGACATTTTATACTATTTACACGACATTTTATGATCAATTAATAAACCGTGAAAAAGTAAATCTATAATAAATAGCAGCCCTAGAAGAATATATCGCCGCTGTAAAATGATCTCAAACCATTAAATCCTGGCTATATCTTTTCAAACGTCAGAGAGAAAATTGTATTTCAAAACCTGTAAATAACCCCATCATTTCTTTATTTATGGAGCATCTGGTGAATTGAAGGCATGAATTATACACAAACCACATCTTCAAGGGAAATAGAACAATGTAATATAAATGTGCACACGTAAAAAGATTATTTTATTCATTCTTGTATTTAAATAGGTCAAAAGAAATGTGATTCACCACCATTTTTATGCACACTCCACATGTCTCACGAGTATTTGAATGGCGTGACATCCTGACCCTTTTTCACCTCATTTATGCGCTTGCAATTTGTGTTTGCATGTGTACATCCATCAAGTAAATAAAAATGCCTTTAATAGCAATATATTATGTAGTGTCATTAATATTTAGCATAGTTTGACACTTGACGTATCGTTATGATGTATGGGTTATGTTTGACCTCCGCCACCAGACTCTGACCGGGCCGATAAATTGATTTATGTTCGAAAGCCATTGTGAGCAGTTTGACCTCTTTGTGTCAGCTTGTGGCCTGAGAATAATTGGGTGCTGAACAATGACCCTCCTCTGCCACCCATCAGACAGGAAAACCCCATTGACTGGGTTGTATATTGTTATGGTATTATCACCTGGCTGTGTTTGTGTTCTCATAGAAGCATATACAAATATGAGCGTACTTGGCCACATACACACAGTTATATTACAATAATGCATGAAGGCATGACACCATCATGCATGCACACACACACAAACAGACACACACATTCAGTGTTTATGTTCCTTTAGGCCAGTAGCTCGCTGTGGGACAAATACAGGAAGAGGATATTTACTGTGTTTCCTTGCCTGGTTTATTGGTTCACAATACTATCTGTTCACAGAATAGGCATTGTATTGAAATTCAACCGTTCCATTTTTGTGTTTCTGCTGTCAAAGTTTACTTTCATGTCAATCCTGATGATTCTGTGTACAGCTGGAAGAGTCACAGGAAAAGAGGAAATATAAGTGGATGTCACGTAGAGCAAAAACTGTGCCATTTGGCTTTTTAGTCATATTTAGTAAAATCTTGTTGTGGTGGAACGTAGCTGCAGTAAGAATGGTTTAAGTGTAGTTACTCAGGAAGTTTATTTAGGAAAATGTTGATCTGGCATTTCCTTGGGTAGTTGCAATGTATCTTCTTCATAATTCTACTCTCCTAAACTATCATTCAAAACCTGCAAAAAAATTGCATTACTTTTGATAACAGTATCGAACATAATACATGAGATTGTTAGAAGTTCCACTTTAACCACTTACAACATAAACACGCTACTTACCTTATAGTTCATAAGTAGGGCATTGGGAAACAAAGAGGCTGTTTCAAAAAGTGAAAAATAATGTGTGTTCCCATCCTGTGAATCAGTTCTTTCATGGTCCATATTACGCCCTTTCAAAAAAGCTGGCAAATCATTTTCCCAAATCCAGCTTTAAAACACAAATACACATTAAAAAAACAAACCAATATTTTCGTTGCATTTTGCATCTGGATATCAGAATAACACAGAAACCAAAATATTCAAGTGACTTGTGGGAAAGATGTGGAGCAGATCTGAAAGACAGGCAACATAATTCAACGCATTATTTTTCAATTATCACACTTTTCTCTTGATACACAGTATGGGGCCTTTAACTTCTGTTTTATAAGCCCCTCCCCCCTTTGGAGTATGTCCCTCTCCCTCTGCCTTAATCGCTTTCTCCCCCTAATCCCACCAAACGACAGCCAGTCATATAAATCAACATGTTTACAGTGAAATGTTTCCAATTAAAGAGGACGCTCGTTAAGAAGCATCAATGGACACTGCTGGATCCTTAATTGCCTGGGATGCCAGTGTGTGATGCATATTAATTACGTATTAACCACACACACACACACACACACACACACACACACACACACACACACACACACACACACACACACACACACACACACAAATGCATAAAAGAGCATTAAGTGTGTATTGCATATTAATTACCTATTACCCTTTGTGCTGTGCTTTAAGTGCTGCGTGGCATCAGAAAGACAGCTTGCCCAAGGGCACACACACACACACACACACACACACACACACACACACACACACACACACAATACCACCAACGCGGTCTACTCACTTGCATTCACAATGAGGAATGAGCCATTTCAGTCAGCCAGCCATGACCATAACTAATCTCACCACAGCAATTGGTGTGTGTCTGTGTGTGTGTCTGTGTGTGTGTGTGCTCAGATATGAAGATTTACGTGTGAGTGGGAGTGTCTTTTAAAGATTATTTAACGAGTAAAGCACCTGATCCAAAGATCTAACAGCCTGACTGTCCTTGCATCTGGAGAGCCTTCATCGTAGGACATCTATTAAAATAAAAAATGAAAAGATGATTCAATTAAAAGAAGAAAGTAGTCACTGAATAAGGAGATTATTTTTAACGCTTTCCAAAAGTAGTTATGTTTAATATTGTATCGGCTTAAAGGTTGGAGTGTATGGTAGACTCTATTATAGAGATATATTATTCATTATTGAAAATGGTTTAATACATTTCCTGGTTTTGCTAAAAAACAAATTGGGAATGTCTCAATCAACTTATTTGTACAAGTATACAGCTATGCTACCAGCTTAATTAACACTGCATGTTTAGCTTAATGCTGTATGTACAGTGACAACATTTTTATTAGCATTTGTTTACCGTTCCCCCTTCTGGGTGTTTAGCGTGTTAGCATGCGGACATTTGTTAATGACGCGCAAAGTATGTTCTTTTTTGGGGGGAAATAACCTTTCATTCAGAAATCTTTGTTTGAGTTCACATTAATGCTAACAGCTTAATTCACAATGTATATATATATTGTTTTACATGCTATACTCGTGTGTTTATCAGCATATATTAGCTAGCTCACTTCTTGGTACGTAGTGTGTTAGCATGCACATATTTCCTAATGACGAACAAAGTAGCTGTAGCTTATGGTAATTTCATTATTTTTGCTATGATGATGCCTTTACCATTCACAGAGCCACACAAAAATAGAACTCAAAACGAAATGTTTTCTTCATATTTAAGTATACACATTTGACTATATGTATGTCTATCATTTCTATTAACAACTGTTTATTTCGCTGTGGCGGATGGTGTGTACAGTTTTTTGTAATCAGTTATTCACATGTGCACTAATTCAGTTGCCATTTAAGTGGCATTTAGTCAACTTACATGTTTTTGTCCTATCTTGTCCTGACAGCCACACCATTGGCTTTAAGGCCTACCCTTCAGCTTTTTAGAGTCCATACTGAACACACACTCTCTTTCACTCTCTGTGGCATTTTAATCGCTTTATCCTAGTTTCTGCCTTCAGCTGGCTGCCCTGACCTTCATGTCCCCTTTTGCCTGCATGTGGTACATCTTTAAAATGGAGAAAAAACATAAAAAAAGGCGCATGATATAACCATGTAGTCACTCACACTCATGCTGTCAAGTCATGTCCAACAATACATGCTTACAGTTGATTACCACACATGTTCATTTTTCCTTCAGAGCATGTGTAATCTATGTAGCCTGAATGGAAATTAGCTAGAATTAATGGTAATAAATAACCTAACATGTACACTGTTGGTGCGTATTAGTGCACTGGAATTGGTTTTCATTAAAGTGGCATGCGATGGATTTTTTTTTCACACCAATTTGCACATTTGAATTGCAAATGTTTATATCGTTCTCATGATCATGTGCAGATTCCAGCGGAAATGGGTGCATTATATTAATGTAATCAAAACCTGTCATATAATCTCTGACACCACAATATTAGCAAATGTGCATTTGTCTATTTACATTCCTACTTCAATCAGGCTGGCTGTGTCTTTATTCAGCAATGCAGTTTGGTTTTTACATATGCCACAATGAAGTTTACATTTTTACTAATCCATTGTTTAATTCTCTAGGATTGTATAGTTACTATATTGCCTCATATAGTTCCTGTTGCATGTGGAATAAATACTAAGTAGTTACCCTCTGCAACAGACAAAAAACTCAACAAAAACTCCAAAACAATAACAGGACATCCATAAAAGGAGCCACTATAATACCATTCTGTGCCCACAGCATGCTGTTTGATTGACAGGTGGTATTTGGTAGTGCAGCACAGGCACAAAACATCATGTGAGAGCTAAGCACCAAAGATAAATATATGTACAAATAAACATCAGTTCTCTGTGTGTGTGTGTGTGTGTGTGTGTGTGTGTGTGTGTGTGTGTGTGTGTGTGTGTGTGTGTGTGTGTGTGTGTGTGTGTGTGTGTGTGTGTGTGTGTGTGGCTGGCTGCCACCCAACTTTTATTGCTTTGACCATGGGGGGTTTTGGAGGATGAAATGACTATGGCAATAAATCTGTATGCAACCATAAATGTGCACGTGGTGGCGGGCAAAGGCAGACAAAGGATCTGGTGTGTCCTACTGCCCTGAATGCTGCAGACCTTCACACGCACAGGCACACACACGCACACACGTAGAATGGAATGAGGCTGTACATCATTGTTGGCTTCATCGAAGTATGAGGAAGTAAATGGAAATGCGTTGGGATCCATTTTACTGTATCCCACGAAAAATGTAATGGCAGCAGCAACAAAAAAAGTCCATCTTTTCACATCTGAAAAAACCTAACCCCCCAGGGCATACAATACTGTCCGTGTGCTGTTGAGCATGAATTATGTCATCAGCTGTATGACTATCTGCTCATTCAAAATTAGGTCATCTTCACAAATGCCTCCACATCTTAGTAATTAGGGTTTGTGTGGTAACATACATGCCAAGCACATACGAAAATACACAAGACTTATTTTATTTGTCTGTGTGTGAATCAGAGGTGAGACACGGAGCGATTCAGGGCAGAGGGAGAATTTTTCAGGCCTAATGTTCCATGACAAAGGACCAAGGTTCCGTCAAGGGGAATCAGAGCCATTGCCGCCAAACGCCTGAAACACACACACACACACACACACACACACACACACACACACACACACACACACACACACACACACAAATCTCCCCTTATATTCCTCCTTTGTCTCATCCCCTCTACTCTTTTTCTCACCGTCCTTGCTCGTAAACTTGTCTTCCTTCTTCCTTCCATCTCTCCCGCCATCATTTCCTTTTTACCTTCCCCTTCTTTCTCCCCTTGTATCCCTTTGTCTTCTTACCTGCAGTTTAATTATGTAGTTGTTAATCCCAGTTGCAGCCTGGATGGGCTTTACAGCAGGCACATTTATAAAACAACAGCTCCTAACCTTTAAGCCCTTGGAGGACAAATACATCGCCTCTCTTTTGTCCTATACTCCTCTCCCTCCCTGTCTTCTCCTTAGGAAACATTCATTTATCTCTGACTATAGACAATCTATGGGCATCTTTGCAGCCCTTCTTGTAAAAAGTCAAAACGCATCATAATTAATTCATCCTCTATGTGTCGATTTGTATCTGCATGGGTGCAACGGCAAAAATCAGCAGGAACAACAATGCGACGATAAGTCAGTCATTGATTGGCTTTGGGGCGTAACCATGGAGACGGAGGTTGATTATGTATGCTTGTTAACAATGTGAGTGTGTAACCCCGCTGTTTACCTACTCCACATAGATCTGTCTGAGCTGAGTGTATGTTTGTGTGGGAGGAAGAGAGATTATGTCTGTCTGTTTGTATATGTGTCACATATTGGTTTCTCGGTGGGGACAATGTTGTGCAGCAGATGCACAAAATTCTCAATAAGGTTACAGTACATTAGATTGAATTTATCCAAAGCGACAAACAAAACAAGATTCCTGTGAGTGCATTAGCTTTTTAATAAGCAAAAGCACTGACGGGATGCTCCACGAAAGGAAAAAAAAAAGTCAGAAAAGTGTTTGTTTTTTTAAGATAATACAACTTGAAGACGAGAGCAGGGTTTCACCGGTTGGATAAAAGCAATAATCCCTAGAGGGGAGATAAAAAGACATAAAAAGGAACAAAGAAGGAAATACAAATGCGGCACAAACTAGGTGACAAATGATTCTTTTAAATTCAACACCGGTATCTCTGATGAGGAACCTCAAAACAACCAGAACCATTCAAATGGCAAATTGTTTTTGGTTTTGATGCTGACCTCCTTTTCTTTCAAAGGAACTAACCATGCTGTCTTGCTTTTTCTCTTCCCCCACTTTTCTTTTTTTACCTCTCTGACCCTCTTCCCTTTCGTATTTGTACGTCTCCTCTTATCATCTCATCTCTTCTTTATCCAACCCCAAACACTCCATGCCACCCGGGCCCCCCCCTCCTCCTCTATCAGTCTGCAAAGTGGGGTTTTACCGCTCGCTGCTGGAGTCTCCGGCCTGCAGTAAATGTCCCCCGCACAGTGTGGCCAGGCAGACGGGAGCCACCGCCTGCAGTTGTGAGGATGGATGGTATAAGATCGACTCCGACCCTCCCAATATGGCCTGCACACGTGAGGATAAAGCTCCTTTATATTTGCACATGCTTACTGTAAGTCTTATTTACCTTTATTTTTGGACATAGAGTTGCAGAAATAACATCACGTTTTTAAAGTGTGTTGACTCTTTTACAAGACGTTGACTTTGGGGCTCCTGAGGTAGAGCTGTCGTCCACCAATCAGAAAAATAGGTGGTCTGATCCCCAGACCCTGCAGCCAACATGTTGAAGATACATGACCCTACATTTGTCCAAGTGGAATCCAAAGCCATGGCAATGTTTACGGGAGCAATTCAGGTTTAGATATCTCTCTCAAAGACCAATTTCCACTGACCCTCTGATTGGTAGATCAGTCATTAAGCCCCTGAGCCATAGCTGCCCCTTGTACATGTATATGTTGAAGCACTTTTAAGAAAGACTAGATAAGTGCCATATAAATGCACTCCATTTACCATTAACATGATTGGTCCTTCTTCTCTCAGGCCCTCCATCAGGTCCACGCAACGCTATCTCCAACGTCAACGAGACCAGCGTCTTCCTGGAGTGGTCCGTCCCCATGGAAACGGGTAACAGGAAGGACGTGCGCTACAACATCCTGTGCAGACAGGTCCTGCCAGAGGGGAGGGGCTTGGAAGAATGCGGCCCAAACGTGCGTTTTCTGCCCCGACGCGTCGGCCTGTCAAATACGTCGGTCATGGTGGCCGACCTGCAGTCACACACCAACTACAGCTTCCTGCTGGAGGCCGTCAACGGGGTGTCAGAACTGGCAAAAGAGCACGCCAAGCAGTATGTGTCACTCAATGTGACAACCAATCAGGCAGGTATGTTGCAAGCGATTTGTCACATATGTCAATACTTGCTTTTTCTTTCCCACAATCACAGCCACCCCATGAGTTCTCCAATCTGCACTACAGCTGTCCTGTTGTCGCAACGGAATTTCACAACAAATATCTCCAACTGACTCTTTTTTTCCTTATTGAGACTTCCACAGACCAACCTGATGTGTCAGATTCCTGGCGCGAATATCTGTGTCTGAGAACAAAGACGCCAGATGATCATATTATAACAGCATTTGTGCAAAACGTCGCTTCTATTATTGTTTTTTTCTTGTGTGCCATCCATGCTGTGAATGAGGGAACATTGCACAGTGGAAAGCTTCTTTGTTTTTGCTTTTGCATCCAGATTTGTCATTGAAAAAGCAGCTTGCCCCCCTCGACTAGTCGGTGCATTTCATCAACAAGATTTGCAGGAATCTGGGGCGTAGTGAAAGCGCTTGATTTGCAGGCTGCTGCTGCTGGGGTGTGCGGTGTGTTGTTTGGTAGCAGGTGTCATTCTGCATGCCTATCAAAGTTTAATCAAGCTGATGACATTTTATTTTTAGAATGGGAAGTGTAATCAACTCTGAGCAAAAAAGAAAACTTGAGCTGGTATAATGTGTTGTAGCTGCTGGCAATATTCTGTTATCTGCAAGCCAGAGTGATTTAGAAAATCTGTGTGGCTATAAAGTATAATTGAGCAAGGCACTAAACTCACTACACTAAAGTGAGCAGCACAGTGGCCAAACATAAAGACCACTCTAATATTAGACAATGAAAGACTCCAGCTACTCCCCATAGCTGTAAATATTGGAATGTTTGCTGGCTGGCTGTTTTTAAAATGGAGATAAAAATTCACACAGGCTTTGGGAGACCATTTTCATGTTTACGGGAGTTGTTTTATCTGCTCGTAATGAAATGGTAGCACACGGTGGAATGAAATGAGAAAAATACAAGATTAATGCTTTCCTTCCCAAGGCTTCCATCTGTAGAAATATTTTCCTGAAGGACTGTGTTTGTTCCTGTTTTTTTAACAAATGGTTAATTGGCAGTCAAGTCATAGTAAGGAGTAGTGGGATGGGCAGGCAGATGGTGGTCTGACAGTGGAGGGTACTGCCGTCCCTTTAACTGTGTTGTCATTGTGGCTGTCAGCAGACTGAGTGGATTACACCACCCAACAGCACCCACATTCAGTTTATTAGAGATGCAGCTTGATTAGTTATCCAGTCACTGGGCCCAATGGAGATTAGGGATTACAGATTAGATTACACATGGCTGGCAGAGTCACAGACAGGAAAACCGGGCTTCCCTTTGGCATGCATGTGATACATGCCAGGGCATTTCTTTTTTTTTATTCTAGTGATATTAGACAGATAGACAAGCTTACATTTGAAAATATATTCAAAAATATCCCATACATCCAGGAACTGTTGAAAAAAACATCCACATGTATTCCCAAAAACATAACTGAAGTGCTGTCAAGGCCAAAAGAAACATTTGTTCCTAGTGGAAGAGTAACTGGTCATTTATGAGTAAACAAGTTAAAAAAAGCCCTGTTTGTAAGGTTAAAAGTTATGAAGCCTCACAAAGGAGGTCAGGTTAGATTAGATTGATTTTATTGATCCCAAATTGAGAATTGTTTTTGTTATAGCAGCATGTCAACAGGGCATTGCACATATGTTCATAATAAAATAAAATATAACGGCAAACCCTCTGACGTTAAATCGGGAAAACAAAGTTTTTGCCATGATTTTATTCCATTTAGTGACCGATAAAGCCATTACAGAATAGTATAGTAGCATATTTAGCCAACGATTTAACATCATATTATTTTAACTCTCTTTCGCTGTGCTTTTAATTATGCCTATATGGGCTATAATTTCAAAAGTGTTCTTAAGAGACTATAATAGCAATTGACTCAATTGTCTTTTGGGGTAATCATTTTATTTTCGGAAGGGTAATAAAGCAAACCGATGATGAAAAGAAAGATAAATACTTGATTGGATAATAAACCGAAGCATTGGAAGCTTGTTTTAAACAGCTGAGCCAGCCTGATGTTAGGCTGTTCCAAATGTCTAAAATACAGATTGCAGAACATGTGTGCAAACATATGTGCTGACATGCAAATGTTTAGAAGGTTCAGTCGAGTCATTTACACTTAACTCTAAATACTATAAAGTATGTGTTGTTAAAAAAAAAGAAGGTATTACAACTGTAAGACTGCTAATTTCTCACCTGTGGTGTTACACATCAGTTCAGTTTCCAGATGGTGTCCAGACTGTTTGAGTAGAAACGTTATATGAATATTCAATAACATTTTTAATTATTACAATTTCTCAAGTTATTATTTCTGATCCATTGGGGCCTCTTCAAGGGTCACAATATAATGTAAATGTAGGGTGACTGACCAGTTGTCCCACTTTTTGACAGTCATCCGTCTAAAACCTGGCTTTTATCCAATGGCTGTTTAGCTTTTCACCATAAGCTGTTTCGGATGTTAATCAATCAACAACGGCTCGAAATGTATTTACTAATGAGTGTAGCCGGTGGAGGGCGATTCCCAGAAATGTCTTTGTGACATTTACCATAGTTTCTTTTTCAGTCATGCATGGACTGGAGATGAATACGATTTAAAGCAACACTGCATGAAACTCACAAGAAATGCCTGGCTCAAGACAAATATTGATCTATGGATACATTCTTACTGAAACCAAAACAGGATAACCAAACAGAAACACATAAGGTTTTAGCAGCTGAAATAATGAACATTTCCCACTCGGTAATTTTTTCAGACTTAGACATATCAAAAAAATACGGACATGTTGGCGGATGATTGTTTGTTGTAAAAATGAATCCGCTCAAACCGAATATATTTAAGTATTTTACTATTTTTGTAAACAATAAACCAAGTCAAGCGTTGTCAAAAATACTTATAAGCTAATAGTTTCAATATCATTTTTTTATTTTTAAGGGTTCGATGAACAAACAGTATTGTTCCACATGTGGCTTGTTGGAACCTGGTCACCCTATGATACACCTGGAAAGATAAAGCATGAAAACTAAATTAATTAATTTTTTTGTAAATGTCCCCGAATATTTACTTTTTTTTTTTACCCCTATAGATCTCCAGAAATATGCAAATGAAAGGATCTGATAATGAAAAAGCACTCTGCTCACTACTCAATGACATACATTCACAAGTAGCAACTTCTTAATATTAAGCTGAGCAGCACTTACGCTACTAAACTAAATGTACCTGATATGACTTATGATCATATCAACTTTTGCTCCCATCTTGCTTCAAGTTACTCCTCCCCAAATCCATTATAGTGCCTGGTGAACATATCCAGTGTCATTGACAGATGTTGCTAGAAGTTCTGCTGCACTTTTAACCACCCAGCCGTGATTTCGAGGTGTTCACACCCTGAGTGCATTTATAAAAATCACTGTAGCGAGGTTAGGACTTCAACCACCGGTGGTCTTTCCTATCAAATGATTTTGCAAAGTAATCCTAACAATCCTGTTAACAATAATCCTGAAGCATTACTCGTAATGAACAGTTTAACACCCTGCCTCGCCTCTGTGTCACACATGTAATTACCCAATGAGGGCTTTGATGAGCGCTGTAAACATCTGCGTTGTGTGACTTTGCTTCTGCTTGTGAGGGTAAAAGGGTTGAAAGAAGATGGAGGGACGGAGGCGGTGGGGGGGGGAATCAGACAGACAGAGACTGAGAGAAAGAGGATCTGCCGTTTGATGTGTGGGAAGTGTCACATTCCATAAGGGATCCGTGAAGTAGGTGATTTCACAGTGTCCCTGCGAAGCCCTGCTGAATAATAAAGTGTTGGTACTCGTGGAGAGGAGAGGTGAAAGGCAGGAGGGAAGGTAGAGTTAGAAACTGTAAAAGTAGTTGGGGAGGTTGTGATAAAAGGTGAGGGAAGAAGCAGTAAAGTAACAGGATATATATATAAGGTTCACAGTTGCTTTGTGTTAATTCAAAAAACACTTAGAGGTGTGGTGTAGCTGGGCAATTTAATAATGGAAGTCATATATGTTGCTCCACTTTGGTGTTTTTGTAAACAGAAAACACATTTTTGATAAGGTAGCTAGCGAGCAGCCACTATTAGGTTTACTATGAATGTATTTAAAGTTGCCCTATTATGCTCATTTTCAGGTTTCATAATTGTATATTTGCCTCTACTGTGACATGTTTCCATACTTTAATGTTCAAAAAGCTCTTCCTCTTTTCACTCTCGGTCCGTTAGCCATGTATAATGTGTTGGAGCGCTACCCAACTGAAGTGCAAGTGTTACATCGTGATGTCACTATGTCGGGGAAGTAAACAAAGGACTACGATTGAGGAGGGGGGGGGGAACTTTGGGATTTTAGCCTTTGCAGACCATTTACATGCACTAAAAGCTATAACACACTACAGGAAAGGGAAAAAGCATAATATGGCCCCTTTTAAGAATCCTCCCGTTAGTCTCTTTATTTTAGATATGTCGTCGTGCCTTGTGAATAGATCTTTAAAATGAATAAACTTTATATTGAGAACATACATGAGAAAATGTCAATTCTCAGTGGAAATCAGAAGAACAAATAATGTACTCTAATTGGCCATTAATCGCCAATAATCACGGACAATTCAGTCTTTGCTAGTCAATGATTATTATTTATGTGACAAATGACTTCCTGCGGTAGCTGCTCCCTGAGGCCTTTTATTTCTGCCTGTTTGTTTCTCTTGGTGTTCACAGTGTGGGAGCACTGTGTGGTTACTGCACACTAAATGCTCCCATACGTTATGTTTGCTGTTGTTGGCTATTAATCAAATGAAACGTGATACATTACCTTGTGGGTGGTGCCTTACTTTTAGATATATAAGTGGTGTTTTTTTTTCTCTTTTAACTGAGATGAATTGAGCATGGAACTTCTATTGAGTTATTTTAACCATCATATTGGAAATATATCATCTTTAGAGACATGTGTTTTTTGGAGTCTACAATTGTCCTGTTTGAGGTCATTTGTTGTTTTTAAGAAGTTAAACTTTGATACTTTCTCAAGAAACTTTAGTAAGTTTGTTTTGGGCGTCTGATTTCTTCATTATTGTCAGTGTGGTTCAGCCATTTTTTACTTTGGGTGTGACAGCTCAAATGTGTTTTCTCTCAAACAGGTTGAGAGGAAGGCGTTAAAGAAGATAGATGAGACACTTTGTAGCTCAGTGCAGAGAAGATATGTGAAAGGATTGTGTCTTGGAAAGAAGCTGACTGTTGGCCACATGGTCGTTGTGTTCTTCAATTTGACTTTTAGCATTCAACGTGTTTTGATAACTTTCCACTTGCTGATATATTCTTCTGTTAAAAATCCACCTGCTTAAGTTTCAATATGCTTTTTAAATGCATTATTGTAAATTAAATAGTATAAGGGCAGTGAAGCGATGAGGGGAGAAATAAGGATCGATCATTCAATAAACAGCTATCAAGTGGTGATTACAGGACGGGGGACCAAGAGGATCATGGGAAATCAGAAATACATACAGGTCTGCTGTTTAATTAGACGACTAACTGACTACTCGATTGATCAATTATAATTAGCAGGGAGAAAATTGCGTTTTTGGCATCTCAGGTATGGAGATTCCCTGCTTTTGTGTGTTTTATACCATATTACTCTGAAACACTTTAGATGTTGGACTGACAAAACACACGTTCAAAGACGTCACATTCAACATTTGATAGACCAAATGATAAATCTCGGAAATGATCTGAAGATCATCAGTGAAAATGATCCGGATTTGCAGCCCTACCCCTGATACGCTGGTCGATTGTTGGTGGGGGGGCTCGAGGGGGGTGCAGTTTATATTTCCCTTCAGACATGCCCCTGACCCATAGGCCAAAAAAGTGTGTCAATGTCCTTTATCTTTCTGTTACAACTTATGAATTCCTGATTGTGAACATTTCTAATGATAGAATGTAATATGTTCACGTGTCAAATCACAGTTTCAATGAATGAGAGTCCCATAAAGTGAGCAGGTAGGTAGTGAGTATAACAAAAAATAATATGAGAGTACTTTACAACCCTGATAAAGCTATCTCTTTCTATCCCTGTGTCTCCTATCTCTCTTCCATTCTGTGGCTGTGTCTCTCTTTCTGTCATTCTCCGGGGGTAGTTAAAGGATAACAAAGCCGATAGCTGAAGGTCTGTATTGATTCTGGGGATGCTTCAGACAGATTGTGTTCTGAGAGGCTTATGTTCTGCACGGTGATAACGGTTGCTCCTATCTGAGGCCAGAGTTGTCACACTGCAGGGCTGCACTCCCTTTTTTATTTTTAACCTCTCTCAGCATGGGATGGAAGTTTTTAGACAGGAAATGGCACCACGAGCATTAGGAGTGAATGTGTGTTCTGTATTACCGTACTGCAGGTGCTCATTAGCAGATGTAACACGCACGGGAAGTGTTTAAAACAGCGAGTGTGATTCCACTATCTTCCCTGAGGCTAAAATAAAAGTGTTGCTGGGGCGCTGTCTAAACACTTTCGTCATGTCTTCCATTCTTTGTCTCACATTTTTTCCTTTTTTGTCTACCTTCTCGCTTGTCTTCCATTGTCCTCCCCCTCCTTTAGCACCCTTCTGTCTCCTCCATCGCCTCCCATTCCTCGCTGCCACTGCGTTTCTCAGATTCGTCAAGTTTTAAAACACTTGTTTGTTTAGTCTCAGTCGCCAAGTGGTGGCAGTAAAAGTTATCACATTGTGTTGACTAAAGCGTTGCGTTGGGTGTTATCTGTGGATGTCATACGGTAAATGCAAGATTATAGCTGAGAAGAAACAGGCAGAAATGATCTGAAGACCCTTCCTTTTGTTTGTTAATGTGCTTTAAATATAGACTTTAGTACAAGTGTCTTCGATGCACAGAAAACAACACAGTAAAAGTGCATTTTTTTGCATCATTTCAAAAATGATGGTAGCTTCAAACATGCACCTTATGCAACCTAAAAACTTAATTTTTTCAACTTTTTGAAAATAATGTTTTTGAATACAAGACCAAAAAATATGCCTTATTTTATGGTATGTCTTAAATCACTAATCTTTTTTTAAACATGAATTGAAGGAATATATAAATAAATATGATAATAATTAAAAACCAACAACATATTAAACTAATACTTGAAATACCTTTTTTAATTCATAAAATGGCTATTCTTGTGATATTCTCACAATAAGAAATGGGAATGGAATGGATTTCTGGAATGTAATAAATGGAAAAAAATAAATTAAACAGACTAATCATTCAAGTCATTTGTAGCTTCTCAAATGTCTGGATTTGTGATTTTAACATAATCTGTTAGGTATACGCTTTTTAGTTTTGAAGACATTAAATCAGGTTCTTGGAAATTGTTTGTATTTTTCATTCTTTTCTGACATTTATTAGCAGTTAAATCCATTATCTAAAACAAAATATTACTTGCAGCTTGACTTGTTAAAATATAAACACATTTTAGTTGTGCAATAACACATAAGGTTTATTTATACGACTCTAAATCCTAAGTGTATATACCAGATTCCTTACATATGAACCCTTAAGGCTTTGATTAAATATAGCATGGAGAACTGCATCCATTTTTGGAGGATTTCAACTTAGATGTTGGTGTATTGTTACCCGTTAAGCTGCTGGGAAAGGAAAAGAAGCCCTCTTTCATCATCGCACCCTAGCATTTATACCATTTAAACATTGAGTGTGTGTGTGTGTGTTTGATTCGGTCTCTGGTTTCAGGCTTTTAAGATGTTGCAGATAACACTTCTGTGCGACCATCCACTCAGGATACAGTTACTCTGTTTGTAGCGATGATTTATTCTCTGTGGAGTTCTGCTGATGCTATTGAAACCCAAACGCTGTTTTGCATTTTCAGTAGAGGCATATACACACATACACACACACACACACACACACACACACACACACACACACACACACACACACACACACACACACACACACACACACACACACACACACACACATTATCAGGATATTGCCTGAGGGAGCGTTTTACCCAGTGAAAAGCTCTTTATGTGTCAGAGACTCTCCAACTGTCCCTCTGAGAGATTGGCCCTCAGTTCAGGTTACAAAAAGATGGCTCTGTGATTGATGCAAACAAAAGCGCTCACTTGACTTCAGACTTTTCGTAATAACATCTTACAATGAAAATGGAAACTTTGCAAAGACTTAAAAGCGAACAACAAGTACTCTAACATGTCTTAAAATCTGGATACTGCCAATATCTGTCCTGTAAAAAGCCGTGTGGCAGATGTGTGGAGTCGTAGCTGACTTCATGGGCTCCTATGCCAGCCTCTACTGAATAGCCTGGTATAAAGGGATAGTTTAATTAGGCACAGGTGCACCTTGTTGCGAGATTGCAGACATTTTTTGGAGGCGAAGCTGCTTGGATCCAGAAATAATCTCAGTTGTTGAGTCGCAGCTCAATGGACTGCGCCAAATAACCTCGGAGGAACTTCGGTAACTAACAAACATGAATTCCAAAAAAGAAACTCTGGGGGAAATATGTTGTTTTCTTCACCTAGTTTGACAGAAACATAAAAGACACATGTACATCACATCATGTGACATAGTGAACCCCCTCCTTCCCCACAGTCATTTTCCATCTTTTCGTCTTTGATCATCAGTTTAATATTTCATAATGTACAACAACCACAGAAAGAGTTACAATTTGCTCTGCGCTTGTAAACATGAAAGCATGAGGAGTCCCTAAAATACGTTTTTCTTCTAGATGCTTATGGTACCCTACATATTTCATAAGCATTTCTATTGTTTTAATCGCTATTCATTGCAATTGTATGTTAGATTATGTTATACGATAAGATAAGATGAACCTTTATTAATCCCCGAGGGGAAATTAAGTTGAACAAAGCAGCAACAGGGTAAGCGTGAAAAAACAGGACAGCAAAGATTCACACAGATTAATAAAACATTTTTTTTTTTAAATAATAATGATACATTGGAATAGAATAATGCACTACAAATACATGTTGGAGCCTGAAGTTGTATTATGTCTCGTGTGTCTGCAGCGCCGTCTCCGGTGAGTGTGGTGAGGAAAGGTGTGACGGGGAAGAGCAGCATCGCCATTTCTTGGGCGGAGCCTGACCGCCCCAACGGCATCATCCTGGAGTATGAGATCAAGTATTTTGAAAAGGTAAACAACAGTTTGAAAGAAATGTTCGTCTAAGAATTTGCTCTGGTCTAAGGCTCACGTTCTCATATTCTCAAGTCTCTAGGTTTTGTATGCACTCTTAAGCTTAGTTTATTTAATATACAGTAAACCAAGCTGGAAGTATTCCAATCCAGCTTTATAATTGTCCTTTTGGGAAACTACCACGTAAAATAAATCCATACAATAAAGTCTGCATATAAATATATAATTGTGATTAAGATTTAAAGTACTTTTTCATTTGGTGTTTATGGTCAATGCTATGTTCGACTGAATGCACATTTTTGCGCAGTACCACACAACAACTGTATACTCAGTTGTGTATGAAAATATCTGGTTTAAAGTTAGTTAAATAAAGGTTATAAGAATCCACTGTTGAATGGATTTATGCTTTTATCACCCCTGTGCTCCACAATTGAAAAACTTTATATATTTGCAGAAGCGCAGAAACGTATTGATTAAGATTAGTTAAATTGGCCCTCAGAGATACATCTGAATAAACATTGAATTCATTTTTATTTTACTGTTCCCCCAACCTTGACCTTACACAGGCTCTTTCATGTGGCAGAGAAAAGGAACACTCGGATTAAGCTCTCTTTTATAAAACTAAGACTTAGACAGAGACGGCAATTTGATGCTTCTATTCAGGTCATTGTTTCCGTGCCCTTCCTCTTTTCTCTCTTTAGTCCTCCGATGTCTTCATTCCTGGGAAGGTCAGAATACATGTATACAGGGGAGCAGAGCAGAGCAGGGTTTGTGGTCAGTGGTTAGCTAATGGCTTCTGGCTAATGGAGGGGCATTTAGCTGTGTTTAAACCTGATGCGGTTACAGTTGTGAAATTGATCCTTACACACATGCAACCACACACACACACACACACACACACACACACACACACACACACACACACACACACACACACACACACACACACACACACACACACATTCAGTGCTGTTGGCTAGCCCTACACACGCACGCACACACACACACACACACACACACACACACACACACACACACACACACACACACACACAACACACACACACACACACACACACACACACACACACACACACACACACACACACACACACACACACACACACACACACACACACACACACACACACACACACACACACACACACACACACACACACACACACACACACAGTGCCTATCATAAGAAAAATTTGCAAAATCTGAAACAAAAAAACATTCTAGAATCTACAAAATCTGAAACAAAAAAACATTCTAAAATCTCCAAATATGTTAGAAAAATGAATGTATTATAATAACTTCCCCTTTATTCTACAGGAGCAGGACTCCAGTTATACCATTATAAAATCCAAGGAGACTGAGATGGTGGTGGAAGGCCTGAAGCCCTCTTCAGCCTACATCTTCCAGGTCAAACATGGGTTACAAAATGTTTTTTAAAAAGGAATTGATTAATAACAGTTTGCAGAAAAAAGCCCTTTAGTGTAGTCTGAGAGGAGAATATATGAATAAGCAATTAGAAAGACATTTTTAAATCAATGTCATGTATAACCAGTGGTGGAATATAAATAAGCATACTTCCAAGTATTGTTTTTAAGCACAATTACATGTTTGACTTTATGCTCCTTTATACTCTTCCTTATATTCACTATTGACGACAACAGAAACATATATGTAGTATTTCCCCTTTCCTTTAGTGTATTATATACTGTATGTTTCTCTGCGTGTCAAAGGTACCTTTTCAAACATTAAAGCATTTAAACATGTCATAGTAAAAGAAGAAAATGCAAATATTAACCTGAACATTTGCATAATATGGCCCCTTTAAGTATATTTTGCATATTTCTATACCTTCAGTTCTTTTAAACCATGGTATTTCTACTTGTATATTAGATTTTAGTTCTTTGTTCATCCCTGTGGCTAAAACATTTGAATATACAGTATATAAAACTATGGTGTGATATATTTGTTGCATTACAGGTGAGAGCCAGGACCTCGGCAGGCTACGGCGCATTTAGCCGACGTTTTGAATTCCAAACCAGCCCTTACTGTGAGTACACCTCAGAGAGAGAGCCTGAGCGTATCATTTCAACTTGTTCACGACTCCCATAGACTTTCTAGAGGCTGCACCAACAACAGATCCCAGGTGTGCTTTTGTGTGTTTGTACTATTTGTGTCTTATCCCACCTCATCTCTTTGGCAGTAACTGCAACCAGTGAGCGTGCTCAAGCCTCGATCGTGGCGGTGGCCATCACGTTGGCTCTGGTCCTGCTGGCGGTGGTCGCTGGATTCCTGCTAAGTGGACGGTAGGACATAAATACACACCAGAACGAACATAGACACAACCTGGGAAGCATGATATCCAATCTCTGTGCAGGTGTAAGACAACATTTTACCTAGATCAGACATTTTCACGAGTTTTTATCATGAAATCCTAGAGAAATTGCAATCGAAGATACTTTGCTTTTAGTACAAGCCTCAAATGTTGACATAATATATAATTATAGTAGGGTGATGCGTAGAGTTTCTTGAAAGACCTACAATCTTTGAGCAGATAAGGGGTCTTTACATAGTGAAAGCCTAATTTCTTTGTTCTTCAAGACATGCAGCAAAGGACTCGTGTGGTATGTGTATATACAGTATAGTAATTTGTCCTTCGTCAGAGGCCATTCCTTTGTCCTAATCTGACCTTTTGATGACTAACAAAATGACCAGATGTCAAATCTCCTTTGTGACCCAGATATTTCTGTGTTGAAAAGTAGCATTATGGAATTAAACGCATTGGCTTGAGGCCTGTGTGTAAGAGGTTAGGATTAATTTTGGCTTTTTTAGGTTGTGGCTTCAGGGTTAATGCTTGATTTGTGAATCAGGAGGTCCTGAATCACAGAGGAACAAAGCACGCAATTCATGAATCCACAGTGCCTTGAGTACATTTAACAATGCCTTAGTGCTGGCTCTTGAAACTTAACATAACTGTCATCACAAACAAGCAAAAAGCATTATTTATTTACATGTGTTTATTAATCAGAACATTCACAATAATCATGTGAAATCAGCAGGGGGGTTTACTCCGGTTTGCATCTGTCTCACTTCTGTGTGTAGATTGCTACAACGGGGGGATATTCTGTCTTTTTTTCTGTCCAACAAGCTCTTTGACTAATTTACCTAATTAAGCTATATTTATTTTACCATTTTACAACACTAACACCTTCTAATTGCAAGAGGTGCCAGGTTCACGCAAATAAGTGTAGCTTTCACATTGCTCCATATATTACACTCTGTGTTCGTGTTGTATTTGCATGCCTCCAGACTAATACAACATTCAATTAACCTCGTCTTGTAATTGCTACAAGCATATTTTAATGTGATTTCCAAACATCAACAGACAGTATACAGAAATGCACGGTGGCCGTCAGGTGCAATCGCAAGATTCCTTCCTTCCTTCCAGATCTAACTCAGCTAATCTACTTATTTCAAATATACTGACAAAACACTTAATAAAACAGACCCACTCTGCCAACAGTCACAGTTTGCCAACTTTACAATGTTTCAGATGTGTTTTGAGCTTCTTGCAGCATTTTTTTATTGGCAACGTTTTACTGTAGAATGCAAAAGATGTATATTGTGAAAAAAAACCCATGCAAAGAGAAGACAGTCAAACTATTTTCGTCAGATGAGTTCATTTGTCTCTAAATAAAGTCTCTAAATAATAGCCTGAATATTCTGCTTAACAGCATTATCTGTGATATGTAAGTTAATTACCAGATATATGCCTGAATGCCTTTAGTGAACCATAACTAACAAAGCTAAAGGCCCTTTTAAAAAACTCAGGGTGATTGGTGAACATCCTGCCGTCTCTCCATTTGTTAATTTGTAATATTGATCCTCAACCCATCTATCCATGGGGCTGATCATTCACTTTTTTCACCCATGCTTACACTTCAATTTGAACTCTTCCCCTTTAACTCTTAGGTCATCATTTTAGTAATTTATTTCATACTATATTCGATGATTTATTCATACGCTGGTGAATATATTTGACAGAATGATCAGATGGATGGACAGTGGAGGATCTGGTGAGGATTAAAAAGGAAATCGGAAATACCCAGTGGTGGTTTTGGTTTAGCCGAAACGGGGGATGAGGATCGCTCTAGTTTTCGTGTGGGGGAGGAGACATGGAGGAATGCCAGATTTTCCAGCAATTGATTTGGAACACAAGCACCACAACCCCCCTCCAACCTCTGTATCCCCCCCTGCCCGACCCTCCAGACTCCACCCGCATGCATAGACATCCAGCACACATGTGTAGACACACACACACACACGCGCAGATGCATCGTACGCATGGGTTAACGCACATACATAGGAAGTAGGAGGGGTCTGGCTGGGCATGAGTGTTATCAAACCCCTTGACTCAACATATCCAGCAAACTAAACCCCCCCCTTCCCAGGCATACACACATCCAGACTCCCCTCCCCCAGACTATACAGCTGCCCACACCGAACCCCTCTAGCCAAGCTGGGCTATCCTACAGAGAGCCTGGATGGCAAGTGTGTGTGTGTGTGTGTGTGTGTGTGTGTGTGTGTGTGTGTGTGTGTGTGTGTGTGTGTGTGTGTGTGTGTGTGTGTGTGTGTACACTTTACTACACTTTCATATGTTTGAGTGTGTGTGTTGGCATCAATCCTCTTGTTTAATCTGGGTCATGTGGTTTATCTCGGATGCTGCTTGTCTAAATATTGAAATACAGAAGATTTTGGCCCACAGACACACATCTGTACAACAAAGCAAATAAATATAGGTATTGGTAACCATGCTTTAGGGGTTATAAAGACATGGGCATCAGAGATAATGATATCATGGATGCAGACAACGTTTATTTAATTTCTCTTAATGTTGCTCTTTCCTTTGGTGCTTCCTCCTCTGCAAATTGGTCAGAGTTGATCTGTTGACAAGGCTTTTGTTAGAAAATGCTTTTTTTAAACTGCACTCCTTTGCTAATATCTAAAAGGCTGGTGGTTTTCAGTATTTTCAGCAACCTACGAGGAAATAAAATGCTTAGTTTGCACTTGGATCCAAATATGATTTTGCCATGTGCTTGCTAGGTTTAGCTTTTTATTGTCTGGGTTATTTTGTGGTATCTTTACTGGGATCTCTGCCTGTTGTTGTTTCTTCCCTCTCACTGAAAATGTAATTCTCCCTAGAATGTAAGGCAATATTTTGTGTTTTTTCATACTATAAATGTGGTAATCTGTGTGAGAAAAATTACATCTCTGGCTTTCAACAGCAGGTAAATGTAATGAAGTGTTCTCGTTTGTTGTTGGTGATTTGCAATTCAAACAAACGTAATTGTAGGATCCTCTGCAAAGACAAAACACTAAAGTGCCGTAAAATTACCTATAGTAATTAATATAACACCTTCCGTTCAAATTTGATTAACAACGTATTAACAAAACTACTATACAACAATATGATGATTATAGCGAAGTTAGAGAGGGTAGATAAAGATTATAATGTGTCAGGTGATTAATAAAATGCCAAAACAAACATGTATGTTTTAGGACCTTTGTTTTTAAACTATCCACAGATTTATCTGCCATTTTCTCCTTTTGGCAGGCTATTCCAACACTACCTCCCTATATGTCTTTCTCCTCGCCCTTGGAATAATACAAAATGTGTTGTTAGGGGACCTGAGTGATCTGGGGTTAGCATACATTTAGAGCTTGTAATCCGTTAAAGGAGCGTAAAATATATTCTCAAGTTGGCAGGCAATCAATGAAGAGATTATGTAACATCCACATGTTGATATGCATTGAACTAGGTTATCATTAGGGCTAATGGGATTGGGTGATGAGGAGAGGTAAAGTTGTGTATCATAGTCATAGCTAGGAAAATTATACTGTGTTTGCCCTTGATATTTCCCAGTGGCACCATATAAAGACTAAACCTCACAGGTCCCAGGATAGAGCCTTGAGGAACTCTACACACTCTCTCTCTCTCACACACACACATACAAACACTCTCTACACAC
>NW_011369945.1:5798439-5846550 GCF_000735185.1 Notothenia coriiceps
TACGTAATATATAGTGTATATAGTGTGTGTGTGTGTGTGTGTGTGTGTGTGTGTGTGTGTGTGTGTGTGTGTGTGTGTGTGTGTGTGTGTGTGTGTGTGTGTGTGGCTTGCTGGCAGGCAAGTTCATCCTGAGTTTCCACAACAGGTCATGTACAGTAGAGGGTTCAGACAGCGGTCATGTCTGTATTACTTTGTTTCATCCCTGTCAGCCTACACACGCTTCTGTGTGTGTTCAGTTGATAGTGTTTTGTACTCGGAGCTATTCTTTAAATGACACAGCTACAGGCCAGACCAATGGCAGCCATGTTGGCAGAGGAAACACAATAGCTATGATGATTTATAAGGGATGACAGCCTAATATATTTGGCTGAATTGTTGGCGTTGCAGCATGCCATCCATCTGCTGGCATCAGAAGCCACCGTGACGGGTACATCAGTGCCAGGATGTGTGGTACACTGTCATATTGATTCATGTCATGAAAGAAAATATTTGAAAATAAGTGTTATTTACTTATCATGGCAACAAAAAGTGACTGAAATAATGTTTAGCATTGGGATGATTAAAAGGCATGAATCATTGTCAAAATGTTTACATGTATATAGAATAGGCACCAATTCTTAAATAATTTCTCATAAAAGATGTTTAATAAAAGAGAGAGAGAAAGGGCAAATACGGGAAAGTGGAAATATATTTTTAGCAAAATACATTCACCTGCCCACCCAGCAATGCTTGTCATTTTTGAGACTTTCTATAATAAGTGTGTTATTTTTACTTTATATATTTTTGAAATGCTTCAGTTTATCGTGAAAGATAATTATTTCTAGGTGGAATTTCTCCTGTTTTGCTGCAGCCGATAGGAGACAATGGTTGTTGAGAAGCAGTCAATTGATTGTTTGCCTCCGATATTTCCTGTAAAATCAGTTTTAAGATTTATAAGGACTTTTTGAGTTAGATATACAATATAAGAAGCAAGAAATAATGTTGATAAAATTAGAATGACATCTTTTATCACAGATTTGATTATTTAATGTATTAATATCATAATATAGAACATTAAGTATAAATGTATTTGACAACAAACAAACAAATCAAGCTACTCTTGAATTCAATAGTGATGTATTCTGATGTGAATACAAGCCTGAATAAATGTTAATGATGGTAAATCACATAAATGGTAATAAAGCAATGCCTGTGTGTTCACAGTAAAGTTCCCTGGCGTGCGCACCTACATTGACCCGCTCACCTATGAAGATCCCAACCAGGCGGTGCATGAATTTGCTCAGGAGATTGACGTCTCATTCATCTCCATAGAGAGGATCATCGGAGCTGGTGAGTCCCTCCTGCGTGCGTGTGAAAGATAATTATTGTGATTTCTGGCCCTGAGCATCATCTGGGGCTGATTTGGCCAGAATAATGTATCACAAAATATATTATTGTTCATTTTAAACTGAATCTCTGTTGTCAAGCAGGTACAAAATACATTATAATCTTTATTTTAAACAATGTTATATTTACACACACTCAATGTACAGTTATAACTGTAATTCATTAAGCCTAATTGTGTCATGTCAAAATTCAACCATTTTCTCATTACCTATTCTGTATAAAAAGGCATCATATATTCTTCAACCCGTCACATTTATAATTGGGAGTCATTGTATAGAAGCAGGCTTGTACACACTCAATTAAGCTAAGCACTGTAAGAAAGTGACAGCTCGTAAGGCTATAAATGGTGTTTGTGCTCTGTTGAAAAACATTTTCATTTGCAACATCTTTAAGCTTTCTTGCTGATCAGCAGTGAAATAGGTCCACTTTAGTAAAACATTTAATTTGCTTTCCAGGCTCCTATCTGTAGTGATAATGACATTTTTGTTCAGTATTTATACAGAAGTCAAACATTTGGTTGTTTTGCGATTCTGATGCCAAACAACATAAACAACGGTGGCCGACAGGTCAGGAAAAACATTCCCTGCCTGAAGCTCAAAACACAACGGAAATCAGGGGACACTTAAAAGTGATGCACACAGCTGGGACCGGAAAGCTAGTTGACGTTTGTGATTATATTTGAATTGATTCTGAAGTTGCAGCACCTTTCTCCTAATGGAAATGTTTTGGGCCGTGGTAGCACGTTAACTGTCAGCAACCATTATAAACAATGGACAGCCATAGATGGAGATGTTAAACTAAATATATATTAGCTTAGAAATAACTGAAGATGCCCTCAGAAGAAAATTAGCATTGTTCATTATTTTGAAAACTAAAAAATGTTTGTTTATGTATTTTGTTTTTGTTCTTCTGAGATTCTATAGAGAACTGATCGGCAGTAATAACTCAAATTTGGCCCAAAAAACTTCCAGAGTTGTTCTCTTCCTCTACAGCTTAACTTTCAAATCCAAAACAAGATTAGTTTTGCCGCCTTAAAATTCAATTTATTAGTTTTAGGTTACTATGAAAGCTTTGGTCTTAACTGAAGGACTGCACTTCTGCGACGTGTGAGACCAAAGTCACGCTCCATCTCTTTGCCTCAGGGGAGTTTGGTGAGGTGTGCAGTGGACCGCTGAGGCTTCCCGGGAAAAGAGAGATCCAGGTTGCCATCAAGACCTTGAAAGTGGGCTACACAGAACAGCAGAGGCGCGACTTCCTGTGGGAGGCGTCCATCATGGGCCAGTTCAACCATCCAAACATCATCCGTCTGGAGGGCGTGGTCACTAAGAGTGAGTCATCAGCATGTCTGTTTCTCGTTTGGAGCCCAATGTTCACCCTGTGAGATTTATAACACATGTCACACTGCAGATTACTGGGACTTCTCATGTGGCAGTTGTACTGTGTATATGTAGAAGAATCTGAAGCTCTACTTCAGTCTATAAGCTGGTCTTTGTCACGGTTTTTCAACATCCATCAGACTCAGCTGCTCTTCATCAGTCAGGCTCACATGTTTCTCTGACAGCTTCGACTGTGCTTTATCAAGCTCAGTTGTGCTTCTGAAGTGAACTTTTACTGACTTGTACATACCATATGTGTTCAAGTGGTACAGTACCACATTTAATTGCATATGTAAAACAATATAATATAAATAGCTGATACCTAAGTGAGAAAATAATACAATCACAAATGATTTTATTTAATGTATTATTGTTTTTGTCATTAAATTAATTCCGAATATTTGTCTTCTTAGGCAAGCCAGTGATGATCATCACTGAATACATGGAGAACGGATCACTGGACACTTTTCTCAAGGTAGGAAAAAGGATATTTGTGGGGAATCTAGGGAGAAGGATGTTATGAGTGAAATAGGATGAAAGGTGGCGGGGATTATGAGGAAAAGTCAGATAATAATTATATGAAGGAGACAGTTGGTAAAGAGAAGGATGAGAGGGAGAAAGGGGAAACAGAAGGGGAAGCAGACAAGGAAAGTTAACAGACACAATTGATTCTCAAAAATCAATACAAAAGTAATTGTTACGCAGCACATTTGTGGTACATGAAAATGAAGTGGAGTGGGCTCTCCGACATAGATAAGTAGTGGTCTGTACTGAGGTAAGTGGCACAGGGAGGAGAGTCACTAAATGCCAGATTAGGAGGACAACAATCACAGGGGTGAAAGAGATGTTTAATCCTCTGGAAAGGAAACATATTTATAAGAGCTGTTTGTAGAGTTGATACACCACGGAGGGAGAATATGTCCACCAAAGCTATCATTAGTCCAATTCAATACCTCATCATTCTACACATCCAAGCAGAAATATACGGGGAAAGAATATGTCATGGATAGACACATTTTTGAGTGTAAACAACACAGATGGACTGAAGTTGGCAGGAGCTGCGTTGACGTATTTCAAGGGGAAAGCAATGTTACATTTCGCATTCAAGTTGGCACGATTCCTCATTCTCTAAAACATTTAAGGCAGAATGAAATCTTACTGAACAATCCGAGGAGCCCAGACACTGCGTCTAAATGCGTCAGATTTTAAAACACTTTTCGAAATGTGTATTAACTCCATCGACAAGACGGTTCACTTTGCCAGAAAATATGAAAGACATCTGAGCACTCAGGGTCTGGAATCACGTCCACACTGTCTAGACAATTTGGACTTCGCTGAGAGGGAGAAGGTAATGAAGGCTGGCAATCCACCTGAATTGAGTGATCCCTCTCCAGAGCACTTAAGTCCATTCACTGGTTGCAATTGCAAGATGCTCAGTTGGCGGACAATGCATGAAAAAGAGTCAACCTCCGGCAGCAGATGGCTAATGGAGAGATGATAGAAATATGGTCGTACGATTGCATGAAGGTAAGGACATATTTCAGAGCATGGAAACTTAGGAAAGGTGAGAATAATATGGGGGTGTGTTTGTAAGAGAATGCAGACTGGAACGAGGAAAGTACTTTGCCTGAACAAGATGTTCTGCCATGGGAGGAAGCTGCGAGACAAAAGAGGAAGGATGTTCTGTGGTCACTTGGAAAACTGCTGACGTGACTGCCCTGTGTGCCATGGGGAGTAATCAGGGATGGCAAAGCGAGGCAGAAAAGTTGGGAGACCAGCAGGAGGAGCAGCATGGACAACCCTGTGAAGTAATTACATGGATGGCTGGTATATTGAGGCCGGTGCAAATGACACAGCCATGAGAGAACCAGTGGTTGGACTGGCTCCCGGATTAAGGGTCACAGCTATGGACAATGAAGTATGAGGCTCATAACTCACATCTTTGGCTTAACATCTCATTTCACATGTTAGTGGGATGCTCTGCTGCTGGGGATGAATGGGGAGAGAAGTAGTTGCATTAGTGAGAGAAAACATGAGAAGGGAAGAGAGCTACGTTTCTACTGTGGACATTTGGGAAAAGGATGAGTGGAAGGTTGGATCGTTGACATTTGGATTGGCCGAAGCTTGGGCTTTGAAAAGTCAGAGAGCTGTCTTTGAGAGAAAACTCTTATTGGAGTCAGCCTGGTGGAAAGGTTTTCAATGGGAGAGGAACAAGTGTTTGCCATGATTTAAATGTGATTTCATCAATGTTTTGTTGTAAGGCTAACACCTTCTTATTGGCTGTTTATTGGGCAGAAAAACCTCATTTCATTTGAGGCAGTGGGTTCCGCCAGCTATTCCAAAACCCCAATAGTCGAAGAAATGTCTCAATTTAAGGAAAGCCCATTTTTCTATCAGCCGGTAATCCTGAAAACAGGTGGCCATTGTTACGCAATGTCACACTCTACCTGCAGGTACCTATATTATAGTCGTCAATACGTTTTTCTGGCTATGTTGAAGGCATAACCTGATCTATTTGGCCTCTGGTTGGCTTACCCTGGCTTCCTGTTTGAGGTTAATGGTTCAAAGCTACATTAGCTGTAACTAGCATAACACCCTAAAACGGGTTGCATTCAGTTGCATTGTGGGTGTTGGTATTGACAAGAAAGAAGAATGTCTGGGATAAAAAAGACTTAAGAAATCTTACGTTCTGCTGCATCAATTTCTTTAAAAGAGTAACAGTGTTATAAGAGTGCAATGCTAAATGCTGGGTTCGTACGGTCATTGAAAACCTGGAAAATTCCAGGCCCTGGAAAAGTTATGGAAAACAATATTTTTCCCAAAGTTTTGGAAAAGTCATGGAAATGTAACTAAAGTTGCGTCAAATATAATTTACATTTTTATCTAATCGGCTAAATAATCTGCGGTCGCGAGCTGTTATGTGCCATCATGACGCGCATGGTGTTATTTTTATTATTAACAGCTGCTTTAGTTGTTCTGATTGCTAAAATCCTCTGTTATTCCTAATTTTAAAGCCGATATTCCGTGGGGTGGGGGGGCTCGGATCCTTGTCACCTTTTCATACCTGATGAGTTTTCATCCCTGAGTACAGTTGCTTTAGCGTGTAGAAGCTAGTAAGCCTACTATTTGATTTGTTTTAGATAGGCACAACATGTTTCATATGCTTGCAGACCTTATTTTCCTGTTCCATGTTAAAATAAACCATTTTCAGTGGTACCGCTGAGAAAGAGTAATTTTTTTTCGGTCATGGAAAATGAGGTAAAGATCATTGAAAAGTCATGGAGAAGTCATTGAAAATCATTGGTGAAAAAGTGTATGAACCCTGTAAATGAGTGGAGAACTCGTTTACATCCCTTCAAGGAAATACCTCCTGACAAACATACAGTGGCAGAGAGAAAGAACATTCTGTCCTTGGCAAAAGGTTCTTTGCCCCATAATCATTTTTTGCTTAGTTATTAAAAAGCCCTAATTACTAACTTGGGGTATGGAGATTTGAAGGTCCCACTAGAGGGAAAGAAGGAATGAGAAAGTGGCCGCGACTTGCTCGAGGGCAGGGCGATTTAATAAAACATGGACAGCAGAGCAGCAACGACCTTTGTCTGTATTTGTAATTATTTGATTATTTGTAATTTTTGGGAATGAGAGGCAAGGAGAGTAAGATGCAATAATGTGTTCCCCCTATACAATCTTTCACTCCCATAAAGCTGTGAGTTGAAGTTGGATGCTTTTGCAGAGGTCTGTGTTGCGATACTATTACTTACTGTAATTGGCTTTGTGGCATGAGTGGCTTTGTGGCTTTATAGCTTGAAGGCACTTTTTAAACATCGATAATGGAATGCTTGGCCATCATTTCTCCAGAGGTCATACATGATCTCTATCTTTTTTTCTTTTTATATTGCAAGTTGAGTTTTGCAATCTAAACATGGGAAACATTATAGAAAATAACCTGCATTGAACCACATTGTTACCCAGCAGTTTTCCAAACACTTCTGATGTCAAACCACTTTTGAACTCATTATCATGACGTGGCCATTACTTTGAACTGTTTTCATAGACGGTATGAAGTTGTTTATCTAAAGAAACAGTTTTCTTTCTGTTCTTACCTTCAGAAAAACGATGGCCAGTTTACTGTAATCCAGCTGGTTGGGATGCTGCGGGGAATTGCCTCTGGCATGAGGTACGCAAACACACAATGTATTACTGAATGCATCCTTAGGACACAGTGCTTGGATTTAAACCTCTCCTTTGTCTGTATACATGCAGATACCTCTCCGACATGGGCTACGTTCACCGTGATCTCGCAGCGCGTAACATCCTGGTCAACAGTAACCTGGTGTCTAAAGTGTCAGATTTTGGCCTGTCCCGAGTCCTGGAAGATGACGCAGAGGCTACATACACCACACGGGTAAGACTGAGCATGTTGGTGTATGTAATAGGGCTGCAGCTACTTGTTATTTTCATTGTCAATTTATCCATACATGATTTTCAGGTAATCCAGCCTACAAATCTCTGTCCAAGTTTGACCCCAATTCAGCAGGACATCAAAGTTCTGAAGGTTGATTCATTGTACAGGTGCAGAACCTGCAGATACAGATTATTTCCAAGAGCTATATTTGGTATAGACAAACATTTTTGAAACGTTTCTGTGAGTTAGGACAGCTTTTTTTCAACTTGCAGGTGTTTAAAACTGTGGACTTTATTACATTTAATTTCCTTCTTTAGCTTTTATCCAAAGCGACTCAAACTCAAAGCAAGAATCCAGCAGGTAGATTTCCTATCTATAACCCAACCAGATTAATTTCTCCAGCATTAACTCCACTAAAGCCAAACCGTTGTAAGTGATAATTACAGTAGAGAGATTTTTTTTTTTTCTGTTTTCTTTACTCGCACTCAAGCTCTTTTACACTAAGTTGAAGAATTTGATTGGCATGCAAGTGGATATTTGAGACTAATGTATAGATCTGTACATCAATCGTTTTTGAGCACTAGTGTGCTAGTAGAGCACTTAAGCGTCTTTGAGTTGTGAAAAGCGCTATATAAATAAAATGCATTATTATTATTATTATTATTAGTGTTACAGAGAGAACAAGTCTAAGTAAATTACATGACCCCATGTTGTGTCTTCGAAGTTATTTATATTCAATCTGGTGTGTATCTGTGTATGTGTACAGTGAATTGCGATATAACAAACTTTTGATTAAGTTGAAAGCTACAACCAACACACACATATATTTGCATTCACACATACACACTCAAAGGCGGCAGCAGCGGGTTTTAAATGAAGCTGTGTGTCCCAGGCCTAGTGGCGTCCTGTCAGCCAGAGACCGGCTGCTTCCTGCAGGAGGCGGGCCAATTAGCGCTCGCTCGGTCTCTGCAACACTCAATTAGCAGCGAGTCGTGCTGCCTTAGCGCCAAATATCCTGTCATTCGCCTCTCACTGTGGCTGGCTACATCTCTTCTTCTCCTCTCCCACTCTCTGACAGAGCAGTGCGAATAATGTAATTCACACCCTTCAAATAGTCAGACCCTGAGATATCCCGCTGCTGTGTTCATCAATACTGCATCAAGCTAATTTCACCACTCATCAGCCGAACACGCATTTTCTTCTGGAAACTCAGCAGTCATCCTGTGAACTTTTCTATCTTTCCAATGAAAGAG
This sequence comes from Notothenia coriiceps, assembly GCF_000735185.1. Classification (NCBI taxonomy): domain Eukaryota; kingdom Metazoa; phylum Chordata; class Actinopteri; order Perciformes; family Nototheniidae; genus Notothenia; species Notothenia coriiceps. The sequence goes on from NW_011369945.1 coordinate 5,806,860, forward strand.
CGATAATGAAGCAGAGGAATGTCACACCCCCCCGACAGTTGGGACAGGGAATTTGAAAGTGAATCTCTGCTTCATGAATGTGTTCCTTAATTGGTATTCATTAGTGTAATTGTCGGTTGGACCACATGGAGCAGAAGTGTCTCAATTAAGGTCTGTTCTTTGTGCAACAAAATGTGAAAATGTTCAATGCCTGCAGCTGTATGTCTTTACCAAAAGATCGTTTTTGTTGTAAAGCATTGAGTTGATGTCGATGTAAACTTATCAGAGCTATTCATTTCAAGCACCAAAACACGTAAGAGTTACATTTTCTAAACCCAGTTTCAGTTTTATTTTTTTTAATTCATCTCTTTACATTTTTTCAAAGGGTGGGAAGATTCCTATTCGCTGGACGGCTCCCGAGGCGATCGCTTACAGGAAGTTCACCTCGGCCAGCGACGTTTGGAGTTACGGGATCGTCATGTGGGAAGTGATGTCATATGGAGAGAGGCCGTACTGGGAGATGTCCAATCAAGATGTAAGTTTGATTTAATTTCGCTGTATGATTCTTCAGTTTGAACTATTCACCCCATAATTTAAAATTGAAAGCAAGTGTTCAACCAGGGGTGTATGCAAAAAAGCAGGATTATACAATAGCCATGAAACATTTTAGTAACTGTTTTGCTGCTTTTCAATCCAACAAGATCTTCATTGGCATTGTCTTTCCTCTAATTAACACAATATCTTGTTAGTTTAATCCATAGAAATTCATTGTCAATTTCACGTTTTACATGGGGATTATGTACCAGATTATACTATATAACTTCCTGGAGTTGCCTGGCAACCTTTCAAGAGCCAAGAAGACATGGTCTGGCAATTAGCAAATGAAATATATGGTATATCTCATTAGTCACTTTCAGAGGTGCTGGTAGACATTTGTTGCCATTAGACAGAGCCAATTTAGCTGTTTATCTCGGTCTCCCGGCTGTGGCTATTGATCTTCTCATCTAATTCTCCGCCAGTAAACGAACGAGTATATTTCCTGAAATGTAAAACTTTTTCCTGAAGAGTCTTTCAAAAGACGTTGAGGGAAAAAACCTGCTGTTTTCAGCGAATGAAGTTTGATCCTCAACTAGGACCGACTTTTTAGCCTTTGGGTTGAGACAAGAGTCATTATTGTTTTTTTTATTATTATACAAATGTTCACAGTGGGTACCAAAAGTATCTAGAAAACTAAAAGTATTTACAACAAACATAAGTAATACTTACAAATAAAAAAATAAAAATCCATCAATCAGTTAAAAAAAACTAGACAAAAACGAGGAAAATCAAAGTCTTTGTTTTTCATGATTACAGGTATATTGGTATTTGTTCGTATAGTTATCATTAAATAAAAGATAAGTTTAAGCTACTGTTATAGTGAAACTAGTTATATTATAATGATGCATGTGAAAATGTCTTGTGACAATAAACCTGGCTGCAATTTAATATATTATCCCAAAAAACATCCAAATATACTTTTAAAAACGATATATAGTGGAAAATATATATTTATTCAACAAACAATTATCAAGTTATTGTGTTAAGTCTTTTTTGATCTGGGATACAATGATAAATCACTTATTCAAAGCTAAATCAGTTTATAAGTTGACAACATCAAATGATTTATTTCTATAAAAGTAAAAAATGTTGACGCAAAGCTCCATGCAATGTTTTATTGGGAATGTATTAATTGCCGACGGAGACATAGGAAGAAAAAAAACCTGTAAGGTGAAATATAACGTGTTTCCTGTCAGAAATGGAGGTTGAAATAGGGAGTGCTATGCGGTAAGCTGTTATTATAAATATATTACTGCAAAGTGTGGACAATGAAGAGGAAAAACCTTAATGGAAACAAACAGCGAGATGGCAGGGTGTAGGGAAAGGTGTGCGTAAGCAAAAGGAGGGAGACAGGTGAAAACACATGGAGGTGCTGAGCTAAGCAGAAAAACAGGAGTAGGGGAAATAACAGGCTTTTATATATATACCCATTATCCTTATGGGTAAAGCTGTTGGTCAAATTGAACAGGAGGCTTTTCTTTCATCCCGGGGTGTATATAGCCACAGTGGGTATTTTTTTTGTTTATAGCATAGCAGACACACATGAATGCTGTTTACACCCAGGCATACATTTGATTATGTTTTGATTTTATAGGTATTTGTGGAAATGGCATTCATCGTTGATAACTTGTATCGGATATATCTATTTTTTCTTTATCATGTTGTGTTTTTGTAAGCCTCACATCTTTTGGAATGTTGTGTTTTTTTACCTTGATTTTCATTCATGCAAAGTCAAAAAAAAAAAATTCTCACAACTTCATATTTTTCATAAAATCCCCCACATTTTATTTTTTATTATATACATTCTTTACCATATTAATATTTTGTAATTTTCATATTAAGTTATACAACATTTGTGCATTCTCTAAAGGTGTATATGCTCGTTTATGTGGGTTAAGTATAAAAATATATATATAAATAATAGGTTTATATAACACATTAGAGGCTAAGGTTTCAAGAAGCAGCAATTTAAGAAATATTTGGCAAAATGAATAAAACGTAAATGTGTGGTTACTGCTGGCAGTTAGTTACTCATCAAGATGAAGAAGAGAAGGTGATGAAGACAAACGGGGGTGGCAGGTAGCACCTACTTCAATTTGCAGCCCTGAGGTCATTTTAATGAGGAAAACTGCCATCCTGTCACTAACCGATGAGTGAGAATGTAGCATTTCCCACCCACCCTCTCACACACACACACACACACACACACTCATAGACACAGGCAACATATGTACGCACACCCCTCCGGTGACCTCCTCATCCCCTCCTTCAGGCCCCTCCCTCCTCCTTCTGGTTATTAGGCCGTCTGTCTCAGAGAAGTCTGGAGAGGAGGAAGGAGAGGAGCTGAAGATGAGAGGAGAGCAGAGGAGAAGGCGTTTGATGTTTAATTGAAAGCGTTATGCTGGATTTTCTCTGATCTGCGGCAGAAAGTCTCTGGCTCTCACCCTCTCTTTCCCTAAGCTCTCTCCTTCTGTTTCTCATTTCTACCCCTTTTTCCTCCTCTCCTTCGCCCTCTCTTTTTGTCTCCTAAAATGTGCAATCTCTGTCTGTTTTCTTTTCCTTCCTTCTCGCCCACTCTGTCTTTTCTTTACCTCCTCTGATCTTTCCTCCCTGCCAGTCAGCATGTGTAGTTCTTCTCCTCTCTCAGCACGATGTGATGCTTCTTTCTCCCTTCGAGCTTACGTTCCCTTTCATTTCGTGCGTGTGTGTGAGAGTCCTATCACGTCTGTCTTTTGTGAGAATTTGACTCGAGCAAAGGCTGTCATGAACTCGACAAATCAATTCCCTGCAGTGTCTTGCTCTGGCAGAACTAGGCTGAAATAACTCCAGCCGTGCCTTCCAATGCGGGGTCTAACAGAGAGAGCCGCGGTTTATTTATTATTCATCTAAACTCAATTTTAGCCCCCCCCCCCAAAGAAAACGAAATGTCTGTGATTCAGTGCTGCATCTTGCGGAAATGATTAACTTGGCCATGCAGCGGATCAAATACACGAATGATGCTTTGTTGATCCTCGCAGGGGAGTTGATTTTAACTTCACGGAGGTTTCAGCGTAGGGTCAGTTAGAAGGCAGCAGCATCCCTGAAGCAAAACACCCGGATTCAGAGGAGATTTGGAAGGAACTCTACTTTAATAGTTTGTTGTGGTCCTGCTGGGAAAAAGTTATTACATGGTTATGCGTCAAACAAGATCGGTCCTCTCCATGCAGTAGATTTCTCTTTTTCTTTCATCTTTTCAAAGGTATTAATGGAGGTCTCTCTGGTGCATGTTGCATCATCGTATGCCCTCAAAAACGCACAATGCAGACTCAAATTGGGGACACTTCTAAATCATTTTGTCAGATTTGAAAGATGGAACAGCTGCATGGCTAAATATTGCTCTATGATGATAACACCCTGTTTGGTTTAAGTTGAACAGTGAACAATTAGTATTTTGCAGTTACAGATACTATTAAATACCTTTTTACATTATAGATTTTATCAGATTTATTTATGAACTATTGACGTAAGAGAAATGTTTTTTATTTCATTTGGGTTTGTTGATATTGTGTGTAAGTGTTGTTTTTAATGTAGACCCGAGGAAGCATATGTTAATGTGGTAATAAATAATGGGAATCCGAAGTATAATTGTTTTTTGTAAATACATAATATGTTTTTGAGGAGAGGGTTGAGACATGACAATTGACGACTCATTTGTTAGTACTTCTTTCCTGATTTATTGTACCACTTTTTCTTTTTAAATCCTAACCTCTCTCTTTGTGTTTCTCCATCCCATTTGTCTCTCGCAGGTAATAAAGGCAGTGGAGGAGAGCTATAGGTTGCCGGGTCCTATGGACTGCCCCGAGGCTCTGTACCATCTAATGATGGACTGCTGGCAGCGAGAGCGCAGCAACCGGCCCAAGTTTGATGAAATCGTCTGTCTGCTAGACAAACTCATACGCAATCCCAGCTCATTAAAAAAACTGGTGAACTCCTCACACAGGTAAGATTTCCCCGCACAATATATACAAATATAATATGATATTTGAATAACATATAAATGTATTTAAATGTTAGTCTTTTTGTGAATATTTTTTAATATTTCAGGACTTATTTATCAATTCTAGTAAAAAAACTTTCAAGAAAATATGAATTTTTGTATTTTCACCGACTTTTCTTATCTTAGAAAATGCATTGTTTGAATTGAACTTTTCATTCTTAAACCCAGGTCTGCAAGCTCATAGATGTAACAATTCAAATTAAATGTAAAATGAGTCTCCATTGAAGACTCGTGTGGCTGCATAATAAAATCGGATGGACATAGTCTCTAACGGCCGCATGCCGGCAAAGAAGAGGAGAGAAATAAATGAAAATTGCTCAATTTCTCAGCAACTCCACATTAGTGTGAATTGGATGTGTGTTGTATTCAGTGGGGTATCTTCTGATAATCGTAACAGTGGAATATTCAATTAGTATTTCCCCACTATGTACATGCATTACATTAGTGTATAATGGCATGAAACGGCTATAAACGCTAGGCAGCAGGCATTTAGCCAGACAGCCTCATTACTATATTTCCTTTGTACAGATAATGAAGTGATGTGAAATTGTTCTCTTTCCCACTTACACACACAAACAGACACAGGAACAGGGTTAATAATTTAATGCCATATCTAACAGCCCATGCAGTAACATGTGACAGTTAGCCAGATTAAAGAGACGCCTGTCCTTGTTCCACACTTCTCTCCTGTCCTAGCTACAGCGTGGAGAATGCTGTTAGCTTGCATGAGCGTGTCTCTTTGATAGCGTGGAGAGTGAGCGGAATCACAAAGGGTTTTGAGTGGACAGCGTTTTCAGCTTTGCGTGATGGTGCATAATGAAGCATCACTGTCAGGACTTCGGAGCTCAGCCCTGGGCCTCAAAATGTATTTGATTGCACCGTTCCTTAGTATTTATATGATAATGTTAAACAGGGCTGGTGCGAATGAAGTCTTTAAATTGTGCCAATGAATACTCCCTGAAAAAATACATGCTTACATTTGATTACTGTCTTACGCTTTCTTTTTCTGCTCTTCATCTCCTCAGGGTTTCCAACCTGTTAGTGGAGCATGCCAGTGTGGAGGGGAGCTGCAGCGCTCGGAGTCAGACGGTGGGCGAGTGGCTCGACTCCATCAAGATGGGGCGCTACACTGAGCTCTTCATGGAAGGAGGTTACTCTTCACTGGAGACAGTGGCTCAGATGACTTCAGAGTAAGGCCACTTATACAAATACAAGCATGAAGAAGCACTAGTATGTATTTTTGAATAAGTGAATACACCTCTTTGTCATCATCTTTTATAGGGACTATTTATTTGTGGTAGGAAGTTGATTTTAGAAGTCAATTAGCATGATACAGACTAAAATGCAGCACTTAGAAAAACTGAAATAATTTATCATTGCTGCTTTTTTATGTAGAGGAGCAATAAAAATTGTCAAAAAAAGGTTTGTGAAGATCGAAACAATATGCACAATGTACAGATACATACAAATAGCTACAGTTACTCAGAATGACTTATCAATAACTTGATAACTAAGTCTCAGTATGACTTATAAATAACGGCATTATTTTATATTGCTATTATCCCGATACCTGAGAGCTTGCCTTGTGAGTAAATAACACATTTATTCTCTTGCTTTTCACTGTGCTACAACATCAATACAAATAGTGTCAAAATGCTGATTGTATAAAAGCTTAACATCACTTTTTTTGTAAGTAAAGGGATTTTCTTATCAGTTGCATTCTGTTGTTTTGTATTTGTTAGCTGACTGCTTGATAAATAAAGGCCTTGTTTTTTCTGTGCTGTTTTTCAGGGATCTCCGAAGAGTAGGAGTGAACCTTGCCGGTCATCAAAAAAAAATCATCACTAGCATTCAAGAGATGAGAGTCCATATGAACAGCACCAACTCTACTGTAAACATCTGATGCATATGTACAGGCATGCGCACACACACAAATACACACAGTATATGGACCTAGTATGTGACGAAAAAGACTGAGATTTGCTGTTGGACCTAAAGCAGCTTAGCACTTTCTACGGACAAAGGCACCCGATGTTTATGGATCTAAACTGGAGAATCCACACATTGGTGGTTGGTGTGTGTGGAGTTTGCTTGTGGTGTCATCGGGGGGATTTGAAATTGCAGCAGTTAAACCAAACTGAACTGAACTGAACTGAGTGGTGCTTCACCGAGGAAAGAGAGCGTGGGGCAACATTTTTCATTTTAAATATTCAGTTGTGAAGTCTCTGTTTGGATTCTCTCAGATCAAACATGAATCATAGCCTGCAGATCTGGCTCTGAGAGCAACCAGCACTTTTTGGCTCTATAACAAATACGGGAGTTTCACGCAGCAGGCTCAAACTGAACTTTCTCAGCCTGTTTCAGGTGATTTGAACCCAGTGGATCTGAACATTTTGTCTGACAATTTTCTCTGGAAATGGAGTTCCATCACGAGTCATTGAGCTGATCGCCATTCTCAGGTGGGGACAATGTAATAATGCTTCAAGAGCAACGTGATCACTAGCTTCAGTCTTTGCTTTGCCATGCTGATGTGCTTTGGATTTTGTTTTCCTGACTCAGACAGGTCTTCATGCAACAGGACTTCATTTTTAACACAGCTGTACCTCTTATTCAAGCACCAGACTCATATTTAGCATCATATACGCTCTTATCTTCTAAAGCAAGACAAGATTACAAAATGAACAACTTCATTGTTGAAAGAGACTGAATATATAATAGAACAGTCTTTGACAAGTGACCCGTCTTGGTCTAATCGAAACAAAGTTAGAAAAACCATGAGAAGATACAGGTCTTTACGAATAATGACTTCTCTGGCTGAATGTATAGCACTATACAACACATTACGCTTGGTTGCACCATCAACTTGGTATTCAAATGCTATCGAATAGGTCAGAATGTGAGGATAGAACCATTCTGGTCCTAAATCTAGCTTCTGAATGAATCTGATGATTGTAGAAGACATTGAGCTGGCATCCTGTCATCTTTGCTCTGAAACTGTGTAGAAATTCCCAAAAAGACCTTGATGGGTTTTTGAAAAACTCATTAAGTTATCAAGTCCTAAACCACACAGATTCTGATTTAAAATGGCTTCATCTAACTGTATACTTTACGCATGTTTTATTGGGAATTTCACTCGGATGCCGGACAACCCTTCGCTCTAGCAACATCGTCAACTTCACCTCGAGGTATAGAAAGAACTGAGATCTACTGGAACCAATTCTCTGATACTGATAGATCCTTCTCCTAGATTCTGATGGACCTTCATACACGTTCTACAATGGACATTGAAAATGCCATGTTCTAATGGAAATATCACGTCATTTTTCAAGGAACTTCAAGGAGGATTCAGCTGGGAGATTCATATGGAAAGTCAAGTACTGTTTGATCAATCCGGATGGACGATTGCTCTAGTGATTGATTAAGGAACTTCCATTCAGATTATCATGGAAAGGATCGCCCCGATTCTGGTGGTACTGTTTACTGTCATTTTTATGGAACCCTTCGCTCAGATTTTAATGATATCTCTACTAGGATTCCAATGCAGCCTTCACTCAAGAGTGCACTCAGATTTTATGGAGCCTTCACTTACAACCGACAACCTTCAGGTACCGCAGGAAACCCTCAGCAATCTGTTCAGTTCACCAAGCAGTAGTCTCTCTCCACTACCTGTCTGCCACACCACAATAAACCTCATTCTTACGGAACTGCTGAAGAAAAAGGAGGCAATATTGATAATCATTTATTTATTTATTGCTGTTTTAAAAAAAATGAGTAAAATGGTGTTTGTTTCATCGTTATACTCTCTCTTGGACTACTGAGCAGCTCTGCCTACATGTCTTTCATGTATATAATGTATTATATATTTAAAGCAGGGGGCATTGTTCTTCTGTCTACCATCCTGTGGACAAGTTGGTATTGATCAAGCATCTCATTAGTAAATAGTGACAATTATTCTGAATCAGCATTCCTGCTACTCTGGCACTCTGAGGTGGGGGCAACCAGCACATCTGTCTTCATATATGGGTGCCCAAAAGGTTAGCAGAATTATCAAATATTCATGTTTTGTTGATGGTAATTGTGTTTAATTTCAAGTTTTGGTTAGAAATATTTCCAGAGGCCCTCAATGAGACAGCAATAAATACTTGCAAGTGTGGGCACAGGGATGGATATATGTACGTCTGGTATGGTTTAAAGGTATACAATGATGTCAATGACCAATCCCTTGCTTTACTTCTCTTTGGTATGTCAAACATTGCTCCTCGGTGCTTTATTGATAAAAACTTGACCCTTCCCCCTTTTGTTCACCTGAGCGGCAAATTAGTTCTGACGGTATATTTATCTTCTTTGCAGATGACATACTAATATTTTTCTTGGTAATACGCAGTGTACTGCTAGTGCTGTGGCTTAAGAGTGGAAACGAAATGAGATTGTAAAGTTAGTTTTTTAAGAAGTGGTTTCTCCTGACTGTTGGAAGAGTATAGAAAAGCACAGAAGAAGATTGTAAGGTTTTAAAGGGGTATTTCACTTTTTTTGCAGGAAATGTCCCTCGAATAGTTAAATAGAGAGCCTCATTGGTGGAAAAAAGCCACCTTACTTGCCACCTGATCAAGATCATGATCATGTTTCTTGACTGGTTTTATAACAGATTGTCAGTGAGGAATGGTCACAATTTGTATTCTTTATGGGCATCTGTTTTTAAAAGTCTAAATGTTCTACCAAAGTGAAAGTTTGCTTGAAAGATAAACATCTGCATAGTCATTTTAGTCTAGAAGTATCACTTTGGAGGTTTGGCGCCAATGTGTGTGGGATTGTACTAGATCCTGGGAAAAATGGCCGCCAAAATAGCTATTTAGCATGAAAATATGTGGGTATGTCCCTCTATTAAGCCAAATTGTACATTTTTATTCAACCAAGTTTCATTCCAAGACTCAAAAGTGAGTCTTACTTTTGGCATTCAAACATGTATCATGGTTATGCAGATCTTTAATTGAGCGGGAAAGCATCAACAATATGGTGAATCTTTTATAGACAGTAAAAGGCATGTACAGAGAAAGTAATTGTGCTGGCTGATCAATACCGCAGGCGTTTGATGACGTTTTCACAGTGTTCTGATCCCTCCCAAATGTCATGTTGTCGGCTTTTTTACAATAAACTTAATTTTCAACTTAAAGCCCACACCTGGGTTATGAACAATTGGTGAATAGTACACACTTATAAGTGCCTCTCATCTTACGAGCACCATTTTTTTTCCTCCCCTGCCAAAATGCTATGCCCCAATTGTGCCCCAACTTTCTATGTAATTTGCTTTTTGCCAACAATATCTACAGGCAAAAAGAAGAATGTCAGACAATGTGTATGTTGGAACTAATTTAATTTGCACTTTATTAGAAATCTTGTGCCCTTTTTGTTTGACTAAAAATGTCTATAGGTGACTGACTTTTCAGTGTCAAAGTTTCTGTTAATGATTTAATACATAGATATAATTACAGTATTCCCACTTCATATGCTCAATGCTTCCCATAGTTTTAAATTTGACAGTTAAGCACAAAGCATTGGTGATATTTTTTAAAGACAAATCAGAGCTATATATATGGAAAAGCGTTATTGATGTAGAGCACCATTTTCTTGTGTACGGCACAACGATACACCTTCAGAACGTAAACACAGGGTCGGATAGGAATCTTAAAGGACGGTCAACGAACCATATGACTTTGTACACGCGTCAATAGCACTAGCCCTCGATGTCAACAAACTGTGGTGTTTGTGGCATTTTTTGCATTACCACTTGTAAAAAGCAGGTGTTGATGTGTCACTGGAAACGATACAGCTTAGTTGATAGTTGTTGCTGCGTGAAACATCTTCATTAATTCAAGTGATTTACTGTCAGCACTTTTGCAACGACGTGATTTTATTCTGGTCGTCTCTTTGTTAAACAACTGGAAGAAACAAAGCACAGCCAACCAGCAGAGACTTGTAAAGATGTTTGGTGTGTTGTTTCTCTCCAATGACTTCCAGCTGTATCTCTCATCAAACATGCAGTAAGGTGTTATGCAGGAGCCCGTTTTTAGTGTCAAATACATTACCAACATGTTTAATGTTACATCTGATTCAACAACTTTGTAGTTTGAATATGGCTTTCAGAAGAGGGTAATCTAATGTATTCACACCAATATAAACAGACATTTCCAGAACAAGTACTTGCAGGTGTACTTATTGACATTTTTGATTGAAAGCACCGCATAAACCGTCGAATAGGAGGTTTGACTGGATTCCACCAAATGTACAAAAGCAATACTTCATTTCTTATCTTTCAAAAAACATATATGCACACACAAGTGCATGGCAATTTAACAACCATAAAAGGTTGCACTGACATCTGACTGGATTTTAAAATAATAGTGTTGGTATCTTTAAAAAACGTTAAATGGGTACATTTATTAGCTCATGGAAATGTGGTCAAAGTGGAACATGTGCAGCTTTCACTCAAAATATCAACATGCTAAAGCAGGTTTGCGGTTATTTTCGGTGGTTTTCCCCAGGTCAAAGACAACAATCAATTTATCAGTAATTCACTCATAAGGTTTTATGAATAACTGTTTTGTGATTCTTTGAAAGCACAGTAAAGATAATATTGATGTGCTATTGGTTTGTCTTTGAGACTGTCATGTATTATGTTTGTGTTGATGTTTTTGTAGTGTGTTATAAAATTCTATATTTTTGCAATAAAACTTTTAAAACATCAACTGTTGAGGTAGCTTTTATTGTCTTATAACCTGACAGTTAGGGTCCCTGCATGATATACACAACAGGTTTCATTAGATATTGTTTTAACCTATGCATATGGAACCATCCTAACTAGGGCTAATGACCTAACATAGAAATATGTGTGCTCTGAAGTTGTACTAATAGCTATCAAACACACAGATACGCCACTTGACAACAAGTCATTCTAGCAGCTTGGCTCTATGTCTGACAATGAGTTGGTAACTTAACTTTGGAGCAGACTGAAATATTTTAACACCTGATTGATAGATTTTGCTCATTGGGTACAGCCATTCATGGTCTCCATTGGCTGAATCCAACTGACTTTGGTGGCCCATTGACTTTTCATCTAGTGCCACCAGAAGTTCAATTTGTGTACCTATCAGGTCAAATATCTTCTTGGAACAATTGGATGGGTCCCCCTAGGATTTTGTTCAGACATTCATATCATTTATATAATTGTATCATTAAATGTGATAACTTTGGTGATCCATTCACTTCCAATTTAGTGCCAACATCAGGTCCAAATTTAAATATTTCCAATACTTTGTTTTATGACCAAATATGTTTAGAGCATTTTCGTCAACCTCAATAATTATTTATTTGGTGTTAATTAGTAAATGGTGAGGTGATAGTAAGGTAATGTTTTTTCCATGTAATGGTATATGTGGATGCAGCTGAGTGCAAGTCGTATCCCTGTTACTGTTCCGACTGTTCATTTTAACCAGTTAATAGACCAAACTACATAATGTGAACTGTTTTGAAGCCTAACATACTTTGTTGGGATTTGTGTTTCGTCTGTGTTAATATCCCTTGTTCGTTACTATGTAATGAGCTATTCAGCTAAACAACATAATTCCGGAAAGACGTTTCCCGGCAATGCAATTAGGCATGGTGTATTGATCGAAATACCAAATTGTCAGGGTAACAAGGGAGCTAGTTAGCACTCTTTTTCTTTGTCTAAATTGAGACTGAAAGGGGAGGAGGGAGGGCGGGGTAGAGGGAGACAAATTGAGAATAAAACCCAGAGGCAGTTGTTGATCCACCAAGCAAATCCAATACTGCCCTGGTAAAGTAAAGAAGGCTAGCCTCAATAACATCGTCCCCATCTATGTGCTGAGCTATTTGGTGAAATGTATTGTCAACGGTGCTTCATAGCTGACAACACAATCGAGTAGAATACAGTTCATGGTGGGGCTACAGTGATTATAAGCACTGAAGTATTGTAAAATGCATGATGTTTTAAACCTGATGATGCAAGACCCGGCAATGATGTGTCTGTCAGATGCATTAGCTGCTGATGTCAGCAACTCGGGTTGTGTGCTCGCTCAAGGGTGAAAGCCTTGCTAACAATTAGCATACTATACAACAATGGTATATCTGATTTTGCATACAAATTCATACCGTGTGGTTTATTGCCACTATGTAGGATTTCTTTTGGCAGGTTTTACAATAGAAAATAACCACTTAATGGCCTTTTGCGAGAAAGAAAATCTCAAAATCACACGTTTCATGATTTGAGCGTTAACCTTGAATCATTTGTGAACGTTCTTACAGTGCTACAGTAGTTTATATGTAAATATCATGTGTGTGTGTGTGTGTGTGTGTGTGTGTGTGTGTGTGTGTGTGTGTGTGTGTGTGTGTGTGTGTGTGTGTGTGTGTGTGTGTGTGTGTGTGTGTGTGGATGGATGTCAAATCAAGCCTGGCTGATCTCTGGGGGAATCCGCTGCCTGCATGGCTCCAGGTGATTATTGCACTCACACACACATACATGTATGAAGGTGAAATTAGCCATTGCACCATCAGTATGGCTATTACCAAAACCTCTGTATCAGCGACATGAGGAAAAGAGCTGCAGGGTGTGTGTGTGTGTGTGTGTGTGTGTGTGTGTTTCTGTGTGTGTGAGTGTATTGGGATCGGGATTGCACTGGGGCCACATATTCCCACTGGTGCTGACTGGGATAGTTCTTGGATAGATGGACAGGCGTGTGTTTCCATACACGCCTGCTTGTTTGCCTCTCTGTGTTTTGACTGTGTCCGCCTGCTACACGCCTGTACATCTTCATATCTGCATGACATTCTTTTTGTGACTCTATTAGGTCTCCCCATCTGGCTTTGTGCTCTGTCGAAGTCTGCTGCTCTTAACGGTCTCGTCGTCTACGCCACCGTCACTGTGTCAGTCTAAAGTCAGTCTAAAGTCAGGTATCCCAGGGCGTGATAAAGTAATTTTCTATTGAAGAGGTGTCAGTGGTCCACGCGTCCCCAGGGTCATTTGAAAATTCATTGCAGGGGTGTCTCTTTAATCATTATGAGTGACCTTCAGCAGAACCTTAGCTGTCAGTTTAGGCGTGATCGTGTGGGTGTCTGTGAATCTATGGGTCTTTGTGTAAGTATGTCAGAATGTAGGCGTGTCTGTGTGGGTGTGCTTTTCTCTATCTGTGTGCATTTGTAGTTATGCACATCTACACCTGTCTGCTTTGTGTGTTTGTTATATGTGGGCTGATTATGACATTTATGCTATTTTTATTTCTTAAGATGCAGGTTATCGTAGGAGTTGTGCAGGAAAGGGGGTGCAGGAAGTACTTTGCAGTCAAAAGATGGTGCTGATGCAGTATTTAGTGGGCTGCTTGTTTAAAATGGAAGTGCTGTTTTAAAGCAGGATTCACCTTTATATTGTTTTGGTGTTTTTTTAAGTTGAAATATTAACTGCTTCTCTTTGCTTTCCTACTGCAAAAATACCCTTAAGAGCAATTCCCTTTCATTAAAATCTCAATTACAATACATGTTTTTGAAATTGCAATGTTTTTATTGTTGTTTTTTCTCTTTTTAATCATCTTATAAATGGATTTTGGGAGTGTAAAGTCCACTTTCCGTTTGATAGTTGCTATCAAAGTTGATATTGTTATTGATAGAAATTATCCTTTTCCACTTTAATAGCAAATATAGATTTTCTTTATATTCTCCTTATGTCCAGGTCCTGACCTCATGGCTGTCGAAACGTAATGTTTTAAATCACTTTTTTGAGCTCAAGGTGCATATGGCCAGATAAAACTACTCGCTTTCTTTTTCCTCCGTGTAGCAGCCACCCTCTACACTCATTAAACTGTAACAGGGGGTATGACCCAGACCAAATAAGCTGCTGTTAAATAGCCTTATCCATTCTGCTACTGATCCAAGAAGGCTGCCATGAGAGGGCCGTGTGATGTCAAGTGGCTGGCAAGGACACACGTTTACACACATATACACACATTAGCAGTCTGGCAGGTCTTTGTGTAGCGCTGGAGATCACTCAACACACACATTGGCGCTTGCTCTCACTGTCTCACACACACAGTATCTTTCTCCTTCATACGACGGCAGCCACGGGGACGTATTTCTCACTTGCCCAGATGTTTTTCCAAGGTCCTTTATTCGAAGCAGTCAATCATATGAGCAGAAATGTCCCTAATGTGAAGTCCCTGTGGTGCAATGGCCGTGTGGGTGTGTTCAAGTTTGTGTGTGTGCACCCATGCATGTGTGGAAGGTCCGTCAAGGTGAGATGAAAGTGCATTTGACCTGAGACACAGGGGGCTAATATATTTATAACAACGACAATACAGCGTACACACTCATACAGTTGCTATTTCTCCGGCTTAATGAGGTCTGTCACTCCGAAACACACACACATATATACACACACGTTTTAAGTGACTTGGGCGGGCACACACTCTTTGTTGCTATTTCCTTCATGAAATCAAGCATCTTGAATGCTCACAAAGCCGTTTCCAGTGATGAAATAATGTGCAATGACTTAATGAAAATACATATGAGTTAATGCATAGAAGAATATGTCAAAATCATGGCTAACATGTCAGATCTGTAAATAAAAAACGTTGGTCATGTTATGGTGAGATCATATTTTTCTATTTTATGATCAAGAAAAATGCAAAAGAAACAAATAATCAGCAAAAACTGAGAATAAAGGTGAAAAAGAATTCCCTGTCAAACCCTGCATGCATGATGTGCCAAATTTGGAGGTTGTTAGCCCCCTCAACCTTGCTCCATAATGAAGAGGTGCTGCCTGCCCACTGAGCTGTCTCGTCTGATAATCATTTTGACATTACCCACTGAGAGCTGGAAGGGAATTATCCTCAGCAGTGTCTGCCTGCCATACAGTACATTCCACATAATCAGCCTCGCTATGCATGGGTTCATTTGTGCACGAGTACAAAGTGTGTGTGCATGTGGAGCAGTGTTGGGAATAGCATGTTACAAATGGACTACAATCACTTTACTTTTTGTTGAAATAAATCATAGCAGTTACTTTTTAAATTGTGAAACTCAACACTTAAATCTGGAGGGTTTTTCAAAGAGGCCCTTTTATGCTTTTGGGGGGTTTCCCTTTCCTGCAGTGTGTTGTTGAATTTGCGAGCATTTAAATGGTCCGCTAAGTCTAAAATCCCAAAGTTCACCCCAGAGGGAGTTTCTCTCCCGCACAGCCCCCCACCCCCCTGCCTGAATCGCCTCAATTTGACTCCTTTGTTTACTTCCATAACATACTGACATCACTATGTAACATTCATGCTTCTACTGGCGAGCGCTCCAACTCATGTGCGTTATAGGCTAGTGGGCGGGACATTACTAAGCGGTCAACCAATCACAACCAAGCCGGCCAGCTAACCAATCAGAGCAGACTGGGCTCTGGTTTCAGACAGAGGGTGAAAAGAGGTGCTTCATGCAGCGTGAGAAAAATAAAGCATTAAAGCATGAAAACATGTGACAGTAGAGGCACAACTTACAATTATAAAAACTGAAAATTAGCACAATAGGGCCCCTTTTAAGCATCTTCTTGCTCTCATCCAAATTAACTGCTACTTTCCACATGCAAAGCCCCACAACTTTGTTTACCAAACATTTGTTATCCCTCACAGTGATGCTTGCACAGTGCACCTACTCATTATTCTGGCTGGGTTTAGCACGTCGCATGCAGTAATGCAAAGCAGCAGCAACCCTCTGTGTAAGCACTCCAAGAGAGAGTACTGCCAGATGTTTCTCAGTTTGAACATGGCACAACATTTTTGGCTTGTGAAGCTGAAAATCTCTTTTTTTCTTATGTAGAATTTAATTATTTTATGTAATAAATCTATGAATCTTTTTGGGAGCTTGAAATCTCCATAAATATGTTCAATTAACCCCATTTTTTCCAGTTTAGATAAGTTCAGTGAATTGCTGTGAATAGTAATTAGGTTAATTTCTGTTTATTAAAATTAAATCAGTCCCAATCAGTAAATAACAAAGCCTTTGATCCCAGAAAGTGTTGAACTTAAAATTCGAATTTAAATAGAGCACAATAATATGAGGTAGAAAATATATACCTTTTATGTTAAAATGCAATAATACAGAAAACAGGAAGCACCATTCTGAAGTACTTGATATGAGAATTTGTGGTTTTCCTCAGATATGTATAAAGTGGAGTTAATGAGTGTCTGGGGGACCGTGACAAACACTCCATTTATCTTAATATTCGCTGCGCTCTGCATAGACAAAATAATGACTGCAATGCATCACCTGGATATTGTATTTCAATTGAAAAAAAAGCGTGTGTGGATTTATGTGTAGGCCTATGTGTTTATCCGAGCTCATGAAAATGTTCTTTCTCAGTCAGTCTTCATGTATGTATGTTGCACTGTTGTATGAAACCTGCTCTATCATATCATATATGTGCAATGCATCATATATGTGTAATGAAGAGACTCTTAGTCCAACACTGTCTCCTTGGAATTCCTTGCAATTAATTTAGATTGTGTGTTACATTCTATGGCCAATGCACATTATTTTCCAATGCAGAGTGTTGTGATACTCATGTAGCCCAGTCAATGAGTCTTTGAGCAGCACATATTAAATTCCATTAACCTCCATTACTTTGGAATGGCAGGAAACTTCGTAAAGAAAACAATTTTGAATCCAAAAACTAAATAATGTGTGCATAAAGACATTATCTTTGTATCCCACCAATTTAGCAATGAAAGGTTGACAAAAGGATGAATATCTGATCTGCTGAACCAGAGATATCTTGTCTTTTTTATTTCACAAATTCTTCTTTCTTGTGATAACTTGACACCTAGATAACCTCCATTGCAACTCAATCGCTAAAACTTTGGTTAGAGATTTAGTCGTGTTATTCTAGTAGCGCTAATGTTAGCATAGCTGCTACTAGGAGCGTGCTACAGATGTCAGATTAGCTCACTTCTTTCAACACACCCAGGGGCGGACCGGGACAAAAGATCAGCCCGGGAAACTCGACTGGCCAACCGGCCCAACTCGGTACCGCTAGGGGGGGGTGGGTGGGTGTGTGCTAGTGAATTGTCCGACCGGCCCACTTCGGTACCGGCCCACTGAGATAACTCCCGGTATTCCCAATGACCAGTCCGCCCCTGATCAGCCTTGACACAGATACCTCTGCAGCATTTAAAAGCTTGGTACTACTATGGTACAGTATACCATGGTTAATACTATTAACTAACATTTATTATGGGTTAACACGTATTTTTCCCTTTTGCATATGCAGTAGTACCCGTGAGTGTGTCAAATCTGTGGACTTTCCAAACAAACAAATATGAACAAATATATATTCAGCTAATGCAAAATAGTTTAGTATTAACATAAATCTCTGAAAGATATATGCTCAATTTGACCTTTGCCTCAGGTACGTAAGGTAAGTAGTGCTCAATACCGTGTGTAATCAGTCATTATTAAGTAATGTTTCTTAAATTACTATTGATTTTGTCCCACAGCAGAGCGAATCACCATCGGCCACAACTAAATCCACAGATAGCGATATGAGTGAAGAACACTCCCAGCAGACGATCAGTCATCATTCCACCACCGATGATGAATAACTTTTCTATTCTTTGATCATCATGTGCTTTTCCCTTTAGTGACATTCTCCTCAAGGTATTTTCTTCTTCTTCTGTCTTTTAATTTGTTTTGTAAAGCACTTTGAATTGTCGCGTACAGAAAAGTGCTATATAAATAAACTTGCCTTGCCTTGCCTTGCCTTCTGTCCTCTCTCAGACAGGAAAATCAATGAATGTTTGAATTTGTTTGAATTGATAAAGACTTAATGATTGATGAATAAGGTTAAGACGATATTTCAAAGATCTTTATTCTTTTAACATGTGTCTGAAGTAGAGCAAAGAGAAAGTCTTGACTGCTTGACCTCATTTGGCACATCGGCTGATTTCTTCTCATGTTGTTGTGTCTTATTGCAGTCAAGTTTTTAATGTGTTTATTAAATACAATCACGTATATTAACCATAGACTGTATATAAATGGTGTGAACCCATTTAGCTCAGTGACAGACCTTATGAAAGTGTGTGTTATACATTCAAGTCCATTAATGGCTGGGAACTAAACAGAATCCACACACACACACACACACACACACACACACACACACACACACACAGTGCTGTATGGCTCTGATAGCTTCTATTATCTAGGTCTCCCTCCTGGCTGCACATCAAACATGGATGAGCTCCAACCATAAAAGGCTCCATTTTCCTTTGATTTATACAAGGAATAAAAATCGGAAAGGTGAAAAGTCCAACCCATGCATATTTTATCAGCTCGCTGACACCAAAGGCAAGACGAAACACATTTTAACATAGAGAAAAAGTTAAAATAGTCGAGATAAATCCAAACATAGGAACTGCCAATAACGAACCCTCCTGACCCCATTGGCCGTAAGCCTTCAAACCTCCTCCTGTATCAACAATAACGTGTCGGTAAATAAGTACATTTAAACGTTTAACAAGCAAGTTTCACTTCTTTTGATTAATTATTCAAATTGTGAAATTCTTTTTTAGTTATTGAGTAAACATAGTCTGTTTTATGGTTGTTTACAAGGACAAGAACTCATAAAACTCTAGTCTAGACAGCAATATATACAGAACATTTTAAGTTTTTCTTGAAACCATGAGATTGCAACGTAATTTCATCCCTTGTCGTGTTTTGCCGAAACGTGATGTTTATCAAACAACATTTTTTTGTTAGGTTTAAGCGAGATTGTCACTTGGTGAGCTTTAGAAGAAAATATCATGGTTTGGGTTAATAAAAGGTACAGATGTGATGTCCTCAGTAAAACCATTGAACCTTGGTCCCTTGGGTGAAAGGCTTGTGTTGGTTTGACCCATCCCCTCCTCCCTTCCATCCTTAGGGGAATTTTGCGCTCTTTATCAATATCCATTGAACGTCTAATAATTACGTGGATGGCTTTACATCAGAGTTACTTGAAAGCCCTCATATAGGCACTAAAGGGTGCTTTGTGCCCAAGCGTCTGTGTTTGACGCCTCGTAGTGAGACCAGGCTGGAGATGGAGCGAACAGATACAGCTTGAGCATCAAAAACCAGTCCTCAGGGCCCCGTTTGTCTTATTCCTTGTTAAAAGGCAGCGGTGATTACAGATCAGGACTCTGGAAATGATGGGCTTTATCTATGAGTCCCTATAGTGCTTCACTAATAGTTCCTATGGCAGCCAGTGGCGGGGCTTGTGTGTGTATGTGTGTGTGGCCAACCATAGATGAATAAATATAGTCAATTAAAGAGTTGCTACAGTGGTAGTAAATTGTAATCTGATTATCTGATAATGACGCACAATTGGAGCAAATATGAAAATGTACTCGATTGTACGATTAATTTCTTATCGTATAGTTGATCAAATAAACATGTATACTGTATTTGTATTGTACCATTTTAAATGTCCCTATATTTCATAAAATAACCACCAAAATGCATTTTTTCTGTGAAATACCGAGTTGCATTTCGTCTCCTGTTTGGTTAATAATGTAGCTAAATCACATGGTGTACTGGTTTTGTATTCGAAATATCCTGATTATTAGTGCAATACTAATTTCTAATTAAGAAGCGCACCTTTTATATTTACAAAATGAATCCTCTGTATTCTCGATATAGCCTACCGAATCACACAGATACCACCCACTACTACACCACCCATGCAGACATCCTCACCTTTCTTTTTTATTTGACCCTATCCACCATTTCTGCCTCCATTACCAGCATTCATCTGTAGTGTACATCCATCTGCCCTCTCTTCCCTTACCCCCTTTATTCCCATCCATAAATCGCTCTATACGTACCCTCGCTCCCATCCCCACTTTCCTTCACTGGTGTCATCCTTCCTTCCTGTCCCCACTCCCCATTTTCTCCCCTACCCCTTTCTTTCTCCCTCCATCCATCCATCCCATCTGAATTATGCAGTGGCCACGCAGCTGCAGTGCCATTGTCCTCGCTTCAATGTTAATGTTGTGTCCTTGTCACAATTATTGGGTCACTATCATCCATCACAGCTAATCATTGTCATACAGATACATGGACAAACAAAGCACCTTACGGAGAACAAAGGCGCACAAGTAGAGAACAAAGGCGCACATGGAAAAGAGAAACATGTTGCGGTTTATGCCGCTCGTGTTAAATTCAATCTGGTGCTTTGAAGAGGCAAAAACAGGCACTTTATTTTTGGCAATGATATCGATGCCATATGCGAAATGTATCGTAGATGTTAATGCTAAAACACGCTTTTGTTTGTGTGTTCAGGGATTTTAGTTAACTTGGAGTGAGATCACATAAATCCACAAAAAGAAAGCTGTGTAGAAATTTTTGGTTTTATGTGTTTTAAGATATTAAACGTGGCTGGCAGCTTCAATCATTATATAATTAATTTCTTTAAAATTTGAATTGCAATTTGTCAACCGTTTTTGGGGCTGGCGACATTACCGTCAGAGCATCAGCAGAAAAAACTATAGCCGAGGTACACTCTGTTTACTATAAAAGAGAATGTTAACCGGCCAACATTACATTTTTGTGTCTGTATACTAACAATATATTATATATGATATATATTTCCCAATAAAAAGTCATGTCAAAGGAAGGTCTTGTAGTTGGTAACCCTAGATTTGCGGAAGGTCTTGCAAGACCATAGCTGCCTGATGACCAAGGGTCAATGCCTTATTTTGCAAATTGAGGGTTTCTATATATCCACAAACATCCATAGCATGTACACTACTTTCCTGTCTGGAGATAACTATGCTATAGTGTGCCCACTCAAATGTCTTGCGTGCAAATGGAAAGTTCTTTGTGTACGTTGTCAGAATTTCACGTAACGCAAACGCTTAACATACGTGACGCGAATGTGACAAGCAAATTGTTAAAAGCAAGTTTATCTCCAGTTTTACAATCCCACAATTGAATGTACATTATATAAATGCTTAAATCCCTGTTGTGTTACATGTTATACTTCTGCAGAAGTTGGAGATGACCCAAAATACTGTAAGTGCACACAATCTAAAGCTCCCTATTGAGTTAAGTGAGTATCACCTATAGGAAGTAGTGACTCAGTGAATGAAGGAGAGATAACTTTACCTACCTGCATAATAACATAACATTAGGAATAAGTTGAAAAAGTTTATTTTGGCCATCCGGGGGAATTGACAGTCACATTTTTTGAGATTTCTCTCTCAATTGGAATATTTACATTCCTGTGTGAGTATAATAACAATACCGATGAGTATCTAGACTCAAATGACTCTCTTTTTGTCCTGAAATAATAAACAGTCCGTGGCTCCACAAACAATCATGGATTCAGCTTCCATCCCCACAGTGATGACTGGCAGGCCACTTGTTTTTGGTTTACTTTTAGTTAGTTTGCTCTCCCTAAGAGACACTGACTTTCCCCAGAGCCACCAAGAGCAGTTTGTAAAAGAATGCAAAATCATTTTTGTTGCTGTCTGGAACAACAGTCTAATTTTATAGAGTTATCGTCACAGATTAATTTGTTGTGTAAATCCTCGTTTAATTCAATATTTGTCCCTTCCTTTCAGTTGTGATCCCCCCTGTGGTTTGGCTTTGCTTCAGATTCATGCATCTAAAGAATGGCGTATGTGTTTGATGGAGGATGCGTCTTTTGTGGGATCATTTGTTTGATTCTCATCAAACAAACACTTTCCAGTGAAGGACTCTGTGGTGGCGGGGGGTTGAGGGTTCGGGGCTAATGTGGATTAGGTTAAACAGACCCATTAAAACATGAAAGCTTGTTGATAGCTGATGTGGGAGTATCAGACATCTCCTCTTAGAGACCAGAGGCTTTAGGGTATCGAGCCTGTGCGCGCGAGCATGTGGAAATAAATCGATAGCGTTGAGAGAAGGCTGGTTTCTATTACCTGTTTAATTAACCTCCATCAAACAAACATGATAGCACCTTGAGATCACTTAGATTATGGTCCTTCAGATATACACACACCTTTAAACACACACACACACACACACACACAGGGAGTAAGGGAGGGAGATTTCACAAGGGTCACTTTTACTTTATATGTAAAATAAAGGTGAATCAAGGTCACTAAAGCAGATAAGAAAACAAATGCATTGAGACAGATAGCAGGCTCTTTAATTAACCTTGTTCTATGACCTTTGAGAATTTAAAAAAAGGTAACAAATGAGGCCAATTAGGTGGGATTAAAGTTTGATTTATCTAATTTAAGTCTATACTAATGAACATTTTAATTTCCATTTGTTTGGGTAATGAAATCTTGTGCTGCCATTGACACCATGGCACAGAGTGTGGCACAAATCATTGTTTCTGTCTGTTACAAAGCTTCTGGGCAGCTATTGTCTTCTGTCACAATCTGACTAGTCGTATAACAAAAATATTCTGGTTGAAATCAAAATGTTTATGCAGATGATGACTTGTCAACGCCGAACCAAAACAAGCTGCAGCTGGGAAAGAGCAACATGGCCGCCGTCAGCGTCTGACAGACAGCTGTGAGGTGTGTGTGTGAGTGTGTGAAGAAGTGTCTGTCCTCTTTCTCACTCTCTCTCTGGCATGATTACATAAGAGGCGATCTGCAGTGAAATCTGTTTGTGTTGTGTTTGTACAGTATGCGCAGGCAATTGAAAGCAAGTCTGTGTGGAGTTTGACCTAGAAACGTCGAAAAAGTCTCTCATGGCTTCATTAGGGGCATAAACTGAATCCATAACCTTCAGATTATTTCCATACTCACTCACTGTGTGTGTGTGAGTGTGTTTCAGTGCTGTTGTTTTGCTCACTTTTTTAATGTTTGAATATATTATGTTATACCCACCTTATTTATTCATGTCATCTCTCTTTTTTACCTCTAACTTTTTTTTCTTTATCATTCTCGCCTATAGGGTTGCAAAGAAGTAGGAGCTGTGTCTGAAAGTATCTTTTCCCCTATATATTTTCATTTCAAAAGGTTTTTTCTTTAGTGATGTGTTTGACAACCTATTGCACGAACCAAACGTGGCATACAGACAGAAGAAGCTGTCAAGGTGCAGTTGCTGATTATATGCCAAATTGGGGTTAGACTATAATAAGATGTCTGCTTTTTTTCAGAGTAGGAGTGTGTTGACACTCCACATGCATTTGGTTATGCATCTTGATTCGTGTGCAAGGTTACAAAAAACAATGCATGCTGGTGTTTTTAAGTCGGACACTCCCAATTCAGCGGCAAAATATTTGTATTGTAATTGCCCTCAAAGCGATACACATATAAGCATGCCATTTTGTGATCAGTCATCTCCATTAGCACAATGAAAAAATGAGTCAGTGCTTTCCAAAACAATGCGGTTTGAAAGTATCTAGGATGTCAACGGTTTGGTCGGGTTTAGCCACAATAACAACTTGGTTACTATTATAAAATAATGTAGTTTTAAGTTTAATTTTTCTTTATTATTATAAGGGTAAGTACGGTGGCCCTGAAGTGCAAGTCAAAACAGCATTTCAGGAAACACCACAGCATTTCACAAAACACTACAGCAGTGGTTCTCAAAGTGGGGGGCGCAGAGGCATGACAGGGGGGTCGCGAGAGACCAGGAGGAAAAATTGTTATTAAAAAAAAAAAATCATAATTTGAAAAATGTGATTCGAAAATAATATGAGACAGAACTATTACGTCTGGGTCTCTGTGTTTCATTGAAGCTCGGCTCTGTGTGTGTGTGTGTGTGTGTGTGTGTGTGTGTGTGTGTGTGTGTGTGTGTGTGTGTGTGTGTGTGTGTGTGTGTGTGTGCGCGCGCGCGTGCGCGTTTGATGCTCTTCTTGTGTCTTCAATATATGTGTGTGTACAAGCAGCTTTAGGAGAACAATGCGGATGATTTACATGGAGCCTTGCTTTCTCCTCCTCCTCCTCCTCCTCCTCATCCTCCTCTTCCTCATCCTTCCTCTATTTCCGTTACCATTCGTTCTCCTCCTCCTCACTTTTATCCTGCCTTCACTTTGGGGAGTTCATCCAAAGGTGAACTCTTGGCAAAAAAAACATGTTTCCCCCCCTCCTGAAATCTCAAATATTCTCTTTTTGTGTCAGGAATACCGACACCAGCCTTGACGTGATATCCCCGAGCAAAGAGCTGTGTTTGCCAGTCCAGGTTTCATCATCCGTCTTCTTTTTTTAGAAAATATGCTGAAATGAAGACTGTGGGTTTTAAATCCTGCCTGCTGTGTTGTTGATGCCCTACTTCTCTGCGCAGTTCTCTGTATCAGTCTTCTCCGTACAATGGATAAATGAATAAAATGCTGACAGGTGAACTTCATTTAACTGGTGTGAGAAAAAAAAATCTCAAATTTGGCACCCAAGCTATCATCTGCACAGTGAATTGTTCCCTTTTTGGATTGAAACCTGTCTGTTTAAACATGAAACAGGTGGTCATTTACTTGTGTCGAATTCACTATTATGCATCCAGGTGACATATATCACTTAATGACATAATAACATGAGTGCATTCTGAACATTATCATGCACAATAGAAAAATATGTTGTGAAAACATGTTCACCTTTAAACAAAAGAAAAAAACAGCATGTGTCATATAAGTCAAATAGAATAACAATTACTGTTAATGAGGAGTGTTTATGTTTGTACATTAATGTAGTCTTTTGTTAAACTAGGATGACTACTAGTGGCAAAGTGCTGAGATAGCAGGAAAGTTGCTGGTGTTTGGAGGAGATCTTTCCTGTTTAATGTAGAAGGAAATGCTGCCATCTAATGGACACATAATGCAAATGACAGATACAGAGGAATGTTATGTGTAAAGCATGATATGTTTGGACAGTCTCATGCTGAGAAATAAAAGAAAACATTGTTTTGCATTTGGGAAACTAAAAAAAGTCATACTAAAAAGACTGTATCCCATGGATTCATGGAAAGCACGTTCCTATGCTAAGGAATAAAAGATCTTGCGAAATAATCTTTATCCCCATGGATGTGTATAAAACTTGACTAATAATTTAAATGATGTTATTTTATGCCCCTCAAGTTGTTATTGTAAGACACGTTGATACATAATACTGTTTGTGGACATTGTGGACAATAACCTGCAATACAAATATTATTTAAATCATTTAAAAATGAATCTCAATAACCTTTATCATCAAACAGGAAAGTTCATGAAAACACTATGGATTTTCTTTTTTTAAATGACTTCCCCTGTGAAAATAAAACAAAAAACATATTTACTTCGGATTGAACCCAACATAATAAAACATATGCATGTTTTGTATAATAAATAAATGGGTTTAAATTCAAAATCGTTTTTTTTTAATTTATACAATTTTCTGCACATAACATATAATTTTTGTTGGAAATAATTATTATGCCAGCTCTCTCTCCTCTGTAGCTGCACACTGCTCCTAGTACTAGACTCCTGGTACTAGGATGGGTTAAAAGCAGACAACACATTTCACTGTGTGTGCTGTGTGCTCTGCATGTGTGACCATTAAAGAGGGTTTCATCCCCCCCAATTCTTCTTCTCCCCCCCCCCTGACACGGAGCCTGGCTCCTGGATGTGGAGCCTCCTGTCTGGATCCAGGCAGGAGACGGCTTCAGAGGCGGCTCCTTCAGGCAGGTCTGACTCCTGAGTGAACTCCTGGCGTCTCTAAGAGCAGCAGCCTTCCCCGTCCTCCTGCTTTTTCTCCGTCTTCCCGCTGACTCTCAGCTTGCGGCCCAGCTCCTCTGGAGAAAAGCCTTGAGTGTCCAGAGTCAGGCACCCCCTCTTTCTGCAGATAGTAGGACACTGCAGGTTTCTCACTGGTGTGGAAAGGCTCTTCCAGAATGTCAGTTTGAAGTTTGTCCATTAGGCTGTGGAGCTCCTGTAGGTTTCTCTGCAGTAGATCCTGCTGCTGAAGCAGAGGGTTGACCTCTGACCTCAGATCAGGCCAGTAGAAGTCTGTGAATGGACTGAGGGCAGACTGGAATCCAGGGGAGCACAGCATCTTCAGAGCTTGGCCGGTGTCAGTCCTCATTTGTTTTCTCCTCTGTGTTTCTTTCTCTCTCTGCAGTGGGACTCTCAGCTTTTATATCCTAACAGGAGGAGCTCCAGAGACATTACCACAGCTCTCCACTGGGTGGAGCTGTTACCCAGGAGTGCCGAAGTCAATGGGTCTTTCCTGTGTCTTCATGTACTTTCCTGCATTTGCAAGAGATCACCACAAGATGCCCCTCAAACTCTTGCCATTAGACGTACATGTATTTAACCAAAGTGCAGTAATCATATCATACCTCGTAATGGTTTCTCAATTTAATAAAAGTTAGTTTGGTTTTTATGTCCAGTTTGTCAAGAGACAACTTATTTAGCCAAAAAAACTAATAGTAGTAGAATAGCAGAACGGCTACCAGTATGGATATTATTGTAAACAGCACAGTTTTCAAATGTGGATTAATTTCATCATTATTACATCCATTTCCTTATTAGGGTTCAGCAACTCCGTAGTCTTCCTCCTAGTCCTTAGATACATTTATCTTCATCGGAAACCACATTACTCTGAAACCACTGTCTGCTTATTAGAATCAAAATCAATGATAGAGGCCAGACAGGAAGAAACTGTAATACAATAAATAGAGAACAGAAGAGAACAGAAGATTGATGATCGCTAAGTTGTTAAATTCCTCCCCAGTCACACATAGTGTGTTATCTGTTTGTTGTGTGTTTTTCAGCCACATGCAAATCAGTTGAATGCAGCTCATCTGGGAACAAGCTTGAATTGGAGTTTGAAACTTTATTACATCCAATATCTTTGTAAAAGCTACTCACACAATTGTGCATTTCATTAGTCTGCTAAGTAAATATTCATTTCAATGTGGTTTGCAATGCAGGCTGCTTTTGTGTGCCTTAAAAGTTTTCCCTTTATTGTGACTGCATGCCTGCCTTTTTAAATATATGTTGATGGTCAGAGGATTTTAAATCGTGTTGCAACAACAATATACTTAAATTCAAACATCGTAATTCAAAAATATTTAATCTATAAATAAATAGTCAACTGGATAAAATATCAACAGTCAGTCAAATTATAATAAAACACAATTTAAAATACAAAAGTGAAAAAACAAGCACCCCCCCTTTTTTATATTCAGCAACGTGTCAGAAGTTAACTTGCCTTTCATTGTTACATAACATAATATGTTAACAAAAAACAAGAGAAAAACCAAATGAATTTATGTTGACCGGGTAAGATGTCACATAGTATGTCACAAGTATTCACTTTAAACATTATGAAACAATATGTAAGGACATTACATTACATGTCTTATGTATTAAGTAGTAAATACAACTTTTAGATTAAAATGGGTAAATATACATAATGCAAAAGTAGCATGATCACTCTCTTAATGAATGAAACGTCCATAAAATAAAAGTAACCTTTGAGGTAGATCAGTCTGCTACTCAGTACTCCGTAACTCTTAGGAGGAAAGGTTCATTGAATGTGACCTTAGGAACTGCCATCTTTTAGTCACATGTACATTTTGGAAATGCAAGGGGTGGCAGCCTCCATCCTGTAGTCAATGAGTCTCATTTGGCAGGCAAATGAGCCTCAGCAACGAACTGGATGTCTCTGGAGCTTCTTCCATAGTGTCAGCATGTCTTTGGGACTCCGTCTGTGGACGAGCAGAACAGATCTGTAAGCGCAGGGATTCCACCTGTCGTTATGAGGGAGGTCGAATGTCAAAAATCCCGGGTGATGGCTTGGCAAAAGGCCGAGTCTGTACATGCACATGCCCAGATACACATCGTCTATTGGGAAAAGGCGCACCCTCTTAGAAACCTCGTTCAATCTTAATGCTAGAGAGACAGAATACACCACCCCTCCCCCACCGGCGTACGGTGGGTATACACCTTTGTAGAAACTTTCTGGTATGTAGTACTTAGTGGATGGCTCACGGTTTGGCATCGCGTAATTGATCACCTCCCCAACAAACAAATTCATTTCAGTCTCATTTGTATATGCTTTCCACAGGTTGTGCTCCTCCCACTGCTTGTGCAGGTAATCCAGAAGAGCGCCTGTTCGAACAAAGACATCATCGTCCCCTTTGAACACGAACATGGCACTGCGGCAGTGTTGCTGGAGCCATTGCCAGAACAGCAAATCCTTTAGGGTCAAGTTAAAGAACGTGTCTTTGAAATCCCACTGTAGGATATCTCCATATTTCTGGTTTTCAAGTTCCAGGAGGTTTCTGAGGTCTGGGTGAGGACCTGTACTCAAGTTCTGCCTTGCCAACAGAAACACTGTGCGCACCAATCCGCCCTTCTCCGTTGATTCCCCTTTGACCAGACCACTGCGTCCCCAGGTTTCCCGGATGGCCTGCCTGTTTTCAAAGTTCCCCACTTGAGATTTGATGGCCATGAGAAGCATTGGTCCAAAGCTGCTATCGTTGTTCCTACAGATACCAGGTTGATTGATAAGGAGAGGATACTCCCTGCAGTGCATTGACTGTACAAACACCCTCATTTGTTCTGGGAAACTGTTGAAATTGTGCATACGAGGAACAGAACACTTGTGTGACATGCAGTCAGAAACACATTCATCTTCGTTTTCTGCTAATAGCTTAGCGCTCATGATCCCCGTTTTGTTTCCTCGCAGTACTGGGTTGTGCTGGCGGTCCCAAGAATGCTGCAACTGGTTCCACAGTGCACTGTCCTCCAGACGAAGGTTCCAGAAAGGGCCACGTGGGTGGGAGGCCAACCCAGAGTTAGCAGAAATCCCAGAGGCAATATAGTGGACGTTTATTTTTGGAGGACTGTAGGATATGGTGACCAAAATGGACACCAAGATATAAAGCAGAAGGTGGGCGGTCATCATGCATGGCAGCAGGCACATGCACAGCAGTCTCCCGTTGCATCTGCAGTATTTGCAGTATCTGCCCATTGCCAATATGCAAATCAGACACGCACCTGCACAAACAATAACACATTGTATTAAATTATAGCAGAGCAAACGTTTAAATACCACTAAGCACAGACCACTGAGATGACATTTGTGTACTTGAGAGATTTTTCTAAAAGCCAACAAAGCAAGAAACCC
Organism: Notothenia coriiceps; assembly: GCF_000735185.1. NCBI lineage: Eukaryota > Metazoa > Chordata > Actinopteri > Perciformes > Nototheniidae > Notothenia > Notothenia coriiceps. The sequence goes on from NW_011369945.1 coordinate 5,836,599, forward strand.
TCTAGTGTTTCTGTCTCCTTGGTGATGGTCCAGAGAGGGTTATTATCTGCTCCTGTCTACACACTCAAGAGCATCCTCCCGTGCCTACCGACCACACAGCCCCTGTAGACACAGTGTGGAACATGTAATACGCAACAGTGGATAAACTCCTTTCTTTAGCACTAAAAGTTGAGTACACAACGCTTAAAAAAAGATCCAGAGGGCTTTGATAAACAATTTCTTCATAAGACCTTTGCCAATATTCTAAATGCCCTAACCCATTGCATGCACAATATTGAGAATAGCCTTACAGTATGCTGTTTCTTTATAGACAACATATAGCAAAAACGTCCAATCATTTTGTTTGTCAAGTCAAATGATTCTACTATATACTTATATAGACTTACGTAACTTTTTGGGAAACATTTACAAATGTAGGCACTGGTTAAAAGCACATTTTTACTTACAAGTGTATGAACTGCCGATTGAGATTAAAGACACAGTGACTTGTGGCGTCCACTTTTTGTTGTAGTGTTTTCATCCGGTATGGTTATAGTCTGGTTACGACGTGGCAGGTCTGTAGCTCATCATGTATGTCCATAGCGATGATAGATAGAGACTTGCATCCTTTAAATCCAACACAGGCGTCCTCTTTCCGCAGTACAGTCGCAGCTGAGCAACAGGTCCCAGGTGACAGTGCGCACAAAGCATTCGCCTCTTTTCTTGACGCCACATGTATGACAAGGGAATACTCACAGGAATAATGTAGTTTCTATGCTGTCACAGACAAGATGTGGATTTTCCACAGAGATAGACGTTGATTTTGCATGCAGGTGCTTCGGGCGCACGTTCGCATATTTGCATGGTATGGCATAATAATAGGAATCATTTTCAAGCAGTTTCAGGCGAATTAATAAATAAAGGAAATAGCAAATTATTAAATAATAAAACAAAAAACTAATCTGTAAAGAATTGGCAAAAGCCTGATTATTCTTTAAAATACTTTATTGACCAATGATTAAAAAAATCTATTACAGAAGTCAAGTATACAAATTACATTACTTTAATAAGATTTCGGTTTATCACCGTGGTGAAGTTAGTTTTAGTTTGGATATTCGACAGACCAGCCAGCAGCGTCAGTTTCCCCTGCTGCTGCTGGCTGTATTACGACGGCGAGATCTACTCCGCGAAATGAGACTTTCACTTATAGGGACCATCAACAAATGACTTTTCAATTACACAAGAACAATGTTCTTTTTAATAAATCAACGGCTTCCCGATCGCGTGAATGTGAAGCAAATCCACTCTAGTGCATAGGCTACATTTGAACACACCTTTTTTTATTGCATTTGAATACTTTAAATATGTTTTGTTTATATTTTGATGGAAAAATGTGCATATTTCTTCAATAACTTCTTGGTCATGTGACCTAATGACTCACAATCAGTGCTGGATAAAATAACTACACTGGCTGCATAGGACACACCTCTTTTATTTCATTTTCACCCTCTAAATATTTTTATATTAATATTGTTGATGGAAAAATGAGCTTATTTCTTCAATAACTTCCAGGTCATGTGACCTAATCACTAAAAATCTGTTCTGGACCAATAACTACACTGGCTACATAGGACACACCTCTTTTTATTGCAGTGTAATACTCAATCAATATTTTTATATTCATATTGTTGATGGAAACATTTGCATATTTCTTCAATAACTTCAAGGTCATGTGACGCAATCACTCAAAATCACTTTCTGAATTGAATACTAGTCTTTACACAATAGAGTGGTGTAGCGACGAGTCCTAAAACCCGGAAGTGAGTTAGCATTTTAGCACTACGGGTTCCCTTTTCTCAGAGTCAATTGGATTTCTCCATAGGAATGTGGAAAATATCTGGAAATAAGGTCTGTGGTTGACACAAATGTAAGAGACGGATCACGGTTTGTTCTACGACATTAAATACATCAGCAGTGACCCCACTGGTGATTTTTGAAGAGTTTTCGTGTCTGAAAAACGATGGTTGTTAACAAGTGGCTGAATATGAATACAGAAGTGGTGGAGGACGCTGTACGTCATTACACACGTAAACACTCCCGCTAAGTTTGTTTGCCCCTGTTCTCCTTGAAAGCAAGTACCTGCGCTCTTGCAAACTGTTAAAACAGACGCTTCAACTTGTACAATTTTGAATCTGTATTTTTGAAAATCCATCTTAACCTGTTAACCAGTTTAGCCCTGAGCCTGTTTTTCAGGTCTCAGGCTCGAAAATGACATCCCCAGAACAAATGACCATATCTTCCCTTCTAAGAGACCTGAAAAACAGGCTCAGGGCTAAACTGGTTAACAGGTTAAGATGGNGGCTACAGAGCTACTAGAAAGACAGTGGAACCCGGTGCATTTCTCCGTCTGGATGTGGAGCACTTTTGCTAAATGTTTAGACAAATTGCTAAACTCTTATTGCACTTTTGGTAACGAGCATTGTCCACATCGAGATGGGTAAAGTTTAACCACACCTCGGAGCGCGTTCTCTCCGCCATCTCTGTGTGTGTGTGCATGTGTGGCTGCATGAAGCAGCCGCGTGTGTGTAAACTGCCCCACCCCCTCGCAAGCAGGCGGGGGAGAGAGATCGAAAATACTAAAAATAATCATAGAAGCATTTTGCAGTCTTTTTGCGTATTAGAAACGGAGTTGGCGACACTAAGACTGTAATATAATGTTTGTGTAGCAATAATAAATTTTTTGTAGATGTCTCCAGTACCGATAAAAAGACTGATAATGTCGGAGTTTAACGGTACCACAGTCTTTAATAATTCAGCCCCGGGGCCCGTTTAATACCGGGGCTCGGTACCCATCCCTAGTTGCTACCATTTCCTATGACAATAGAGTGGTGCAGTTAAGAGTTCTAAACCCGGCAATGAGTTAGAAAATTAGCTCTTGTCCCTCGAGTTGAAGGCAGTTATTTGAATGACTTTCTGGTTAGATGCATGTAATACGATCTGTGGTTAAAAAAAAGCTAACGTGTGAATGTCTGAAGCTTCTATGCGTCTGAAAAATGGTTGTTGCTAACAGGTGACTAAATTTCGATTGCGCCAAACATTAGCCGCCTTTAGCTAAGCAGGGACATTGACGTGGAATCATGCAAGCGTGATGTTGTTTGTTTACAGCTTTAGCCTAATACTTCTGGGGATTGCATTTACGCTACAGCCCTTAAAAAAGTGTTGTGTCATTAACGTGTAAGTGTCATGGCCACAAAGCTTTTCATTGTTCTGAATCGAGTGGGAAAATCACATTGCTTTTCTTCAGAGGGAATCCTTGCGATGCCAACTTCCGGGTCGGCGAACAAAAATACGATGGTCCAGAACCAGTCTATGACCATGTTGTGTGTGTATTATCATGTAAAAACAGAGCCAGGGAAGATAGATGTACCGGTTGTGTGTCTCACCTGGGTATGGTGACACACTTTGTGTTGCTGTTCTGCGTGCTGATGGCTTTCTCCAGCTCATCCAGCTGCCCCGTCTTCTTCAGCTTCTTCACCAAGCTCTTCACGGCCTTCTCACACCACTTCTCCTCCTGCCCTCCTCCGTTATGCTCCCCTACTCCTCCGATGCCTCCTCCTGCTCCTCCACTCCCTGTAGGAGTCTTCTTCCATCCCAGGAGGCGCTTCACTACCGGGGGAGTGAAGGGAAGGATGGAGGACATGGTGGCTATGTGTGTGTGTTTGAAATGTGTTTTGATGCCCCTTTTAATCTGACGTAAAGAGAAAAGGGAGAGGGGAAGTAGGCGTCCTACTGGATATTTTTATTTATGTCCTTCTTTTAGTCCGAACTAAGGCATTGGTCTTGAGGAGTCTTGGGAAACATCACATGGTAAGTGTGCGGTGAGTACATCTAAAGAAACCTAAGAAACAGAGGGGAGGAAAGAGAAAGGACACATCAACGTTTGTGAACACAAACAGTAAGATGGTTCGGAAGATGAAAAGTCTTATTGCATAACATTATCTTCTGAAGTGATGACATGAATTATGCCCACACATCTAGACTCCTGAACAGCTTTCTTTGCCCAGAGTGATATCCGTCATAGCCCCCCTGCTGCTACCTCTCCCACCATGTACGACCTGTATGCTGTACTGTAAGAACTACAATCTAGTATTGTGCAATAGTCTTTGGTGCTTTTCAATCATAACAACAATATTTAGTTATATCTTTCCACCTTGCAAAACCATTTGAACTTTTACGTACTTTAAAAACAGAACCATTTTTAAGGATGGCATTTTTTGGACTGGCCAATAGTTGCCTACATACTGTGTATCTTACCAGAAGTAGGATACATTTAAAAATATACATGCCTCGAGTTGAGTCACTATATTTATGAGGGGGTTTATGTAGCATAATTATCGCAAAATCTTTCTTTGCATTAGAGTATTGATATACAGACGCGTATAAATTGATATATAAAAACAGATGTTCAAAGTAGTAATTTAAACGCAATATACGTTCTCAATACTGAGCATTTAACAACACGTTAAACATCATTGTGACTTACATATTGTGATAACATTGTTTCATGAGGCCTCAACGCTATTATTATTATTATTATAAATACATAGAAATAAATTAGAAAGACTTAAGATAGTCTCAACCTAAATAAAATGTTATATTTATAGGCCTGTATTGAACGTATAAAGTAACAATTCTGATAACTTTCATGATAGCTATACAAAAACAAGTAATCCATCACCATATATTCCAGACTATGAAGGCCAGTTACTAACTCATCAAAAACTCATTTGAAAACAATCTTAGTATCTTAATAATTATTGATTTCACTCCGAATGGCAGGCAGTGGATGACCCTGTGCTACATTGTATCGCTTCTTTATTTTGTCAACCTTAAAACAACTCAACTAAAGCATCTTCTTTTCTACAGAGAGGAGAGGAATGTATGTATGAGGTGACAGAGCTATGTCGATATCTGGACTAATCCTATGCTAATCCTGTAGTAAACCCTTATATTGAAACCAACCAGTGTTTCCCCTCACACAAAAGCCGAGCGAACTGTGATAAACCCAGGTCAGGAGCAGGTGAACCATCTAAAGATTTACATCCAAATTAGTAAGGCAACTGTGCTGAAAAAAAAACTAAAAATGTTGAATTCAGAGGCCACAACAGACAGGAAATAGTTGGAAATTGGCACCGACCCAAGATCTGGTTTGCCTATGTAACCTTATCCTATTTTATAGCAATGCATGGATCCATTTTTTTTAAACTTATCAGGAAACAGATGCTCTGACAGGGCAAATACAGGAGGGAAATAAAGAGAACACTTTAATTGAACAGTCAAATCCAATTTGAAAACATTGACCGTAGGTTCTCCTAAGGAAGAAACACTGTGCACCATTTTATTCTAATCTATTCTACTCCGTTTCTTCTTGCACTTATTTTATTATATATTTTTGTTGTTGTATTGTTTATGTCCTATATAACTATGTTGCAATGTTGGAGGAGCTTGGGAATTAAGATTTGCATTGCCATTCCTACACTGCAGCTACTGTGCATGTGGCAATAAAGCCTTCAATCCTTGAAAAAAAGGGTGTTGTGTGTATATTAGCAAAGCAGATTATTGTTTGATTGACTTAAATAAAACAAACGGTGTTGCAGATATTTAAATTTAGCTCTCTGGGCGGAAATGGATAACTGTTCTTAGCATGTTACGCCGAAAGTCCAAGCTCCTTCTAAGAATTTATTTCACAGGCTTAACCCTTGGACTGCTTACTATTAGTGCAAGAGTATGTATGGCTTCCAGAATGACTCACACGATTCCTGAAAATAATTAACTACAATCTTAATTACCTGCAGTTGCTTTTTATTGTCAAAACATTCAAGCCTGCTGTCCATTAACTGCTTCAGGGAGAAGGCTTTGATGCCAGAATCAAAGAAGGCTGGAAAAACATAAGTTAAAAGCTCTACGTTTGAACCCTAATTGGGGTCATTGAAAAGTGATTGTGTTGCTAAACATAAAATAAGGAGTGTTATTATTCCTTTTTGCTAAGGGTTGATACACAAAGAAGGGGAAAAAACTCCTAAAACAACAAAAAAGGGGGTCCCAGAGACAAAACCATGTCGTGTGTGGGAGCCGTTCAAACTGAACAGAATGTCTTCATAATGTAAGGAACAAAAAGCACAAAACGTGCTCTTGTTGCCACAATGTCGCCGATTTGTCTGCTCAAAATGCTGGACCACCGTTATCAAGGCCTTGTGGGCAAAATAAGCAACGTTATTTTGTCTGCACGGTCTTGCTTTTTGTGTGAGAAACGGTGTGTTTGGGTTACTTCTTCTCCCAAACCATACACATAACACACACACGGCTTAAGAATAAGCTAACGCTACTAGCGGCGATTCAACTAATCAGCCAGCGCATGGAGACTTTGACAATCTACAAAAAAAGCGAGTTCATTTCACTCCCTTGTGACATATGCTGTGAGCTACAGTGAAAATATGCAGGTTTCTTTTGTCTCGAAATGACTGATAGCCCCCCTCATATCTCCTCCTCCCCTCGCCTCCAAAAAAGAGTGCAAAAAAAAATCCGCTAGCAAGCTTGCTACTTTGTGTCACAGACAAATAAACAGCTCTGTTGCATGTTTTGTCGCTTACAAATCATATCGGTTTCTTTGTTAAACACACACTCACCCCACGAGGAGATGAAGGGGTGCCAAACGGTGACTCAGGTACCTGTCAGAAAAGCCTGCTTGTTCATTTAAAACACATTCAGAGACACTTTAAACTGTATTTTCCACCTCCGAGCCGCCGGGATGATGGCCCCTCATTCAAAGCTCAACCAAACATGTATCGCTTCACGCTAAACATGAACTGCAGCACGACGCCACCATATCCCGCCTCCTCCCGCTTCCTATTGGCTGTTTCCCGGGGTTCAGCAGATAACCTGTTGCCAGACGCGTGTTCTATTGGCTTGAACTCGTGTCTTTTATATGTTGTCACGTACGAAGGTATGTCGGTGATGTTTATCATTGGGTACCTTCATTATCCTTTTATAATTGCATAACAATGTAGTTAGTCCATAGAATAGAATAAAATGTAATACAACCAAGAAAATGCCTTCTTTAAAAACTCGTTGGACTTGAACGTAAAGTGAAAAGATTTAGCTTGAAAACACAACCAAGACTGTGGTAATTATGACAAACAAGATAACCGGTGAAGTTAGTTTAAGGTTGGATATTCGACAGACATTTGCGGACCAGCCAGCAGCGTCAGTTTCCCCTGCTGAGGCTTTCACTTAGGGACCATCAACAAATTACTTTTCAATTGCACAAGAACAATGTTCTTTTGAATAGATCGACAGCTTCCCGATCGGGTGAATATGAAACAAATCCAAAATCATTTGTTGAACACACCTATTTTGATTGCATTTTAATACTTAAAATATTTTTATATTAATATTTTGTATGGGAAAATTATCATATTGCTTCAATAACTTCCAGGTCATGTAACCTAATCACTCAAAATCAGGGCCTGGTCAAATAACTACACTTGCTGCATAGGACACACTTATTTTAATTGCATTTGAATACTTTAAATATTTTATATTCATATTTTGATGGAAAAATTTGCTTTTTTCTTTAATAACTTCCAGGTCATGTGACATAATCACTCAAATTCAGGGCCTGGTCAAATAACTACACTTGCTGCATAGAACACATCTATTTTAATTGCATTGTAATACTCTAAATATTTTTATATTAATAATCTTATGGGGAAATGAGCATATTGCTTCAATAGAGACCTACATATATGTTTTGCCCGTTACCCAACTCTATTGCGGGTTATCCACCGGGTATCCGAGGAAACCTGACCCGGTGCAGGATTCTGCTCTGGGGCTCATCAAAGTAATTTTTGTAACAGTACCTGCTTGACGCACCTCAGTCCGGACTCCGCGTCGGTCTTCACCCCAGATGACCAGAAGGTGATTTGAAGACATTCGGTCACATGACAGAGAAGCTGTTGAAAAAAAAAAAAGCTGAATTTTCCGTTTAAATATTTATATTAAATAGAGGAAGTACTAGAATCCAATCTAAAGAGCTGTGTAGTAGGCTATACCATTCAAAAAGTGATTTGAAGACATTCGGTCACATGACAGAGAAGCCATTCAAAAAAGAAACGGAATATTCCATACAAATATTAATATTAAATAGAGGAAGTACTAGAATCCAATATAAAGAGGTGTGTCAATAGAGTGGTCCAGTGGGTGGGGAACCTCCGGCCCCCGTGCCGTATACGGCCCGCGAGAACATTTGGTACGGCCCTCGAGGTAATTTATAAACACACGCAAAAAAGAAAAAAATTCAAGAAATCTAGACCGCCAAAAAATTAAACAAGCAAGTGCCTGTTTTTCCTGGCCAAGGTCAGGGTACTTGAACACAACACAAGCCTAATGTGTCATCACGTGGTATATGTCTCGTCTGACAGGGGTGCAGTTCTGACGGAGAGCACCAGAACGCAAATTGAATTCACTCACAAAACCTTATTATTTATCTTTGCTGCACATCCAACCTATCGTTTCACATCGTGAGGTAACACAGAATCGAAGGGTACCCTCATTATCATCAATTATACGAAATCGCAGAGATAATAACAAGAACAGACATCAAAACATATGACGCTAGGTAGCTAAAAACGCTAACATGGCTCACCTGTGTCGTAGTCTGGTCAAAAGTGGCATTAAAACGATAAAAACGCTGCTGAAGTTAATCCATAGGTTAATCCAATGTGTCTGTTTCCCTTTGAAATGATTTCTGATAATCCATGAGCAATAAATCTGCTTTTCCGTTTCCAGATGTCAGAGCGAGAGATAGGTTTGGGAGGCGTGTGGCGCAGTGGACTTGTGCGTTGGTGTTCGGATCAGGGTTCAAACCCCAATGCAGTCAGCATGTTGTTGTGTCCCTGGGCAAGACACTTCACCCCAAATTGCTCCTGTGGGGATTGCCCACACTATTGATTATGTAAGTCGCTTTGGATAAAAGCGTCTAACAAGTAACATGTAATATAATGTTTGCTCTGATGCAAACCTGCATGCGCAAAGCCCCCACCTTTTTTTGTTAACATTTGTGTGTATGGGGAAATTCCCCTTCGATTCCATTGGCTCTAACGGTCAGAAAGAGATGTCAATCACCAAAATCGACCAATGGGTTCCAGAGAAACGGTAAAACCCCCATTTCCACCCAAATCACCTCAGAGGTGGATTTGTTTTGCTAAACCTCTCTAAAAAGGTAAAATGTCACTTGTTTTGCATCAATCTTGATACAGGGTACTTAGTATATTTTGTACTTTGGATTCCTAAAGCTTTTAGTCTACCTTACCATCATCCAAGGGTGGTTTTCACTATAAGTAAAACAAACAAATTTCGACGGACACTATAATTTAAAATGTTTTACTATGTTCAATCTGAATCTTCTTTAAAATAAAAAACATCTGTATTGATTCTGAATTGTTCTACATCCAACTCACAGGTTTATCATTACTTTGAGAAAAAAGATTATTAATTTAACCCTTTTAGACGTGTAGTTATGGTTATTTGTTCTGAAAATATCATTTTCGAGCCTGAGACCTGAAAAACAGGCTCAGTGCTTAACAGGTTAAAGAGCAACTTCCAGGTTAAAGACACCTGTGAATAAATGTGTAGGAAAATGATGTATAAACTAGATTTTCAAAAATATATACATAAATATACACTACAGTGACATCTGGCGTCGTTTTTGTAAGACATTTTTACTTCCGCATCAAAAAAGCCTCCCCACGTGACCTCCCGCGTGTGACGTAACAAAGGGGAAACAAGGGGGAGAGCGGCCGGTGTAACGTATTAATAAACATGGATCCCAATGCTTGTTTCGACACAGAAGACACAGAAGAAGTTGAACATGTATATTCGAATGCATATGACGGACCACAACCTTATAATTATG
>NW_011369945.1:5846618-5849548 GCF_000735185.1 Notothenia coriiceps
TTTAACTTTCTCATCATATTTCTTCCGATTTCTTGTATCTTTCATATGAAACAACTAATTCTAGAATCTCAAACATGCAGAACAAATGACCATAACTACACTTCTAAAAGGGGAAAATTAATAATCTTTTTTCTCAAAGTAATGATAAACCTGTGAGTTGGATGTAGAAAAGTCAGAATCAATACAGATGTTTTTTATTTTAAAGAAAATTCAGATCGAACATAGNCACTGTCTTTCTAGTAGCTCTGTAGCCCCGTCCACGAGTAACCTTTCCACGTCAGGTGTTATGTATGCTAGCAGCAACACACAGAGTTAACTCAATTATACAAACATGGGTTAATGATTAGAGGTAACTGAGTTATTTATTTTGCTAAAGTTTCAGCTATTCTGTTTACAGTTCTGTCATCAGATTATTTAATATGAATTGTTAAAACATTGTTGTTTCTTTTGATGTGAAATATTATGTATTTAATTTAAATAAAAAGCTATGTTAGTTTTGTTCACAATTTGTTTAGTTAGTTTATATATATTTGTTTTCTCCAAAAGAACCGATAAGAGTACCGTTAAAAGACAGGACCGATAAGCGGTATCGATAAAGGTAGTAGTACCGTTAAAACCTTAACGATACCCATCCCCAGTAACAACCATGTGTCAAGTTATTTATGTTTAACACACTGTCCAACCCAATCACACATCATCCGTTTGTTTTGAATTTTACATTTGTTTACGGTACACACACACACACACAAACAAATGTAAAATTAAAAACAGACGGTTGAACGTTCTCACGAATCTGGAATCTAGGAAGTCATGCTCAGGCACTGGTGAACCACAACACCATCAGCACAGCGAGGTGTGTGCCAACACACATGAAAGTCAGAAGGAGGGTGACATGCGACCACAGGCTTGCAGGAAGAAAAGTCTTTGTTATGCAACAGCAGGTCCACTTCCTCATTCTGTCGGGCCATAGGTTAGCAAGGCAGCAGAAGTGAAACCTGATTGGAGGAAACAGATGTTGCAACACGAGTTGCCAGCCAAACTACGTTAACTTTGTGAACCAGGACTCATTATCTATATGCCTGAAACGTGTGCCTTTCGCTGAAGATCCGGTGGCTCCTACGCCGTGTTTCTTTTTGCAGCTACAAACATTCTGAACCGCCAAACCTTGTACCAGTGTTGTCTTTCATCCCATTATGTTGATTATATAGGTGACACAGCTTATTGGAAGGTGCTAATGATAATAAGTTCAGGGGAATTCTATCATAAGAAATGTACTGAATTACTTGAGAGTTTATCGTAGACTCCAACAGTCATGATCAGTCTTAAAATGGTTCTGAATACATTACAATTGGTACGTGTGGAGATGCACCGATACTCAGCAGCACTAGTGTGTAGTGTCCTTCTGCAAACTCAGTTTGTTTAAATAAAATGGCTTCAATAAAAATGTTCTTCGGTGTTGTAGACTTCTAGTAAAAGGCGGATTTGTAATGTGTCTAACTGATGGCACGCAATTTAAGTATAAATGTGGTTTGATTTATGCTGGACATTGGCCACCCCATGTAATAGAGCACTTAGTGCCTCAACCAGTAAAGAACAGAATCAATTAAATCGGTGCACCTGTGGTTGGCAATTCAAGGGAACAAAGAACTGAATGGTTGCATTTCTCAGTTAGGAAAGTTAGGAAACCAAATGTTGAATTAAGGAAGAAAAAAACACTTCCAATTAATCTGAATGGCTGATGACAGCTTTTCATGACTGTATCATGCTTTAGACTAGAGCAGCGGTTTTCAAAGTGTTAGGTGCGCCTCCCCTGGGAGGCGCCAGAGAGCTTCAGGGGAGGCGCAGCGTGAGAAAAAAATAACGAGAAACAGTGAAATATAGCTAGTTAACTTCAGCTAACTTTATGCGAGCGGCAACATGGATCGATTTTTAGTGAAGTTACCTAAAGTGAAAGAGGAGACGTCAGCTTTGTTTTGAAATAAAAGTTGTGGCTCATCAGACATTTATGAGAGAAAGTCCCTAAGACGCGAGCCTTGTAACCCCTCCCCCGGCTCTGGCTCGAGCGAGGAAATGTGATTGGCTGCGATTTCATTTGAACGGGACGGCACATTCGGCTCCCAAGTAGACGGAAGGAATGAGGTATTTATGGTCTACAATGACGGAGAAGAGACTGTGAAGTTTGGCTGTGCTCAGCATTGAATCAAAACGCACTAAAGCTGTTGATCTTAATCAGTTTGTGAGGCGTTTTGCTGAACAAGATGGTAATAGCCGCAAAACCCCTGCTCTAGAGCACAAATCAAGGCAAACCCGGTTCTATATATGATGAACATATCTAAGTGTAGGACCTGATACAGGCTGTAGACATAAGAAATGATGAGACAAAGTAAATTGCAAAGAAGTCATTTAATGTAGAGAGTGTCTTTGCCAAGGTTCTCAAGAAGGAGCAAAGCCAAAGTGAAAACAAACAGCTTTTATCCATTTTATCTGTACACGTCTACATACTCTCTGAAAATGGGACACCTTGACCTTTAAAAAGCATGTTTTTACATTAGTACAAGAAGAAAAAGAAACAAACTTAAAAGAAAACAAAGTATTTATTTAGTAGTTTGTATAACGATGTTTTCCTTCTGAAAGAAACGTTGTCCTCCCGTTCTGTAGACTCTTAGCCTGAAGGGTTACAGCTCATGTGCCTCAGTATAGATTTCTCCTGTGTCGCATGACAAGGTACACGAGCCATGTCACCGGACCAGGTGAAACCTTACCATGACAGAGGTGGAAAAGTCAAGGGGAGCCACATGAGAAGCATGTGATTAACGTCAATCAACCTCTCTGCTGTGTAGGGCTGTCCCGAATACCATTTTTCGGGCTCCGGATATTCGGTAGTAATCAGCAGCGAATATTCGGTGCGGAGAGATTTTTTTTTTTTTTTT
>NW_011369945.1:5849578-5852810 GCF_000735185.1 Notothenia coriiceps
GGGACACAACGACTGCAGTGGGGTTTGAACCTGTGCTCCCCTGATCCGAACACCAACGCACGATTCCACTGCGCCACACGCCTCCGCCATTACTATAGGATACAGTATTTATTATCACTATAGTATTACTATTTCGGCGATTAGATACAATATAAATTATATTTGATGCAACTTTAGTTACATTTCCATGACTTTTCCAAAACTTTGGGAAAAATATTGTTTTCCATAACTTTCCCAGGGCCTGGAATTAGCATTTGGAATTTCCATGACTTTTCCAGATTTTTAATGACCGTACGAACCCTGCCTCTACAGCAGACTGACACAAATAGTATTTCATTATTTTATGTAATTAGACCAACTTCTTTTCTGAAATGTTTAAAAAATGTCAGATGTTTTTAGGATTGGAAACTCTATCCTAGATTAATATTTGTTCACAATGCAATACACATGCTTATTTTGCATTAACAATGTGATTGTTAGATTGCATCTCTCTGCTTTCTGCCATCACTACGGACTGTACAACTTTATCTTAGCCAACCCTACAAAAAATATCCTTTTAAAGAAGAGTCTTTTATTGTTATATCGTAATGTTTTTTCTGTTGTTGTTTACCGTGCTCTGTTGCAAGTTGAATGTTCCTTAAGGGTACAATAGAGATGAACCAAACTACTCAGCAGCAGCTTTCATTCCTTAATAAACCAGACAGAAATGAACCCGCTGACAGCACTAACTTGTGACCTGTGACTCATTACACTAGTGGGTCCATGTTGCTCTGGTATCTCGGGTTACTTTATTTTGCAGCTCTCAGACTCTCTAGATTGACTTCACAGTTTTCTCTAAATACCTGTTTGTACGACCAACAGAATGATTTTGGAGGGTGGTACCTCTGCGGAGGGTTGTGGAGCGTGATATTAGACCCTCAGCTTCACAATGGGAGGCTTCGGGGTCCTAACAACCTCTCAGCATCTCTGACCGTTCGCAATGAAACAGCAGATGAGCTCAGGAAATTGCCTTCTGAGCTTTCCAACACTGCAACTGTGCTGCTATTAGGAATTAGAGCTGTTATGTGCTTTGTTGTGAACCCTCTACCTTTTAAACTCAGGAGTTGCCCAGTTTATGATCATAAATAATGGCAAGAGGGGGAATTCAAAATGATCTGTTGTATAATTTTCTGAAGCGGTCCCTTGTTTATTATTTACATTTCAATTTAGTAACTTTGTAATTCATAGACTAGCAGTACTGATTGATTTCTGAGTGGTGAGAAACTGCCGTGATTTGACCTGTAGCATATTATTTAAATAAGAGTACATACTGTGTAAAATAAACCATGGCCTTCAACAAAAAACAACAGAATCGGAAATAAAGGAATATTTAAAAAAAAGCTCAAAGGAGGAAGCCGGAGGAAAGAGGTGTTGAACCATCACAGCAGAACAGGAAGAGCGCAAACAAGCTCAAAATCAGTAATAAGAACGCAGACCAGATGTCTTGTTTGGCAAAACTCAAGAAAACACCCAAAATAGGAGAATCTTTACCACACTTTAAATAAATCCTGTCATTCATTATCATTGATTCGAGGCAGATTTCACAGTGTAATCTAAATACAACAAACCACCTGACTGTTTGAATGACGATCCAATGATTGTCTGGTTCTGTATCTAACAGGATCCAGATGGGGGGTGTTGTGGAGCGTGATATTAGACCCTGAGCTTCACAATGGGGGGCTTCAGAGCCCTAACCGTCAGCTGTGACTGACAGCTGCTCTCATCTGGAACAAAACTCTGCTAAAAGAGAGAAACGGTGAGCAGAATAAACCCGCTATTAGGAGAGGGACTGTCTGCAGATTACTGAGAACACTTGATGGATTTAGACCTGAACAAGAAGTGAAGCTGCTAAAGGAACAGAGAACTGACCACAGATCAGTGCACGGATAACAGCTAAACGTCTATGTGTAGTCGGAGAATCTCGTCCAAGAGAATAAGTGAAAGGTCACAAACGTGACTTTACCAAGACACTGAACCCTGGAAAATGTTTAAAGACTGAAAGAGTCAGTATACTATCCTCCTTTGCCTTATTTGTTTTTTACCAATAAAACCGTTGTTGTTGTTGTTGTTGTTCTAAAAGTATTACTTGTTGTTCTAGTGTATCCAAAGGATCCAAGAACCAGTAAAAAGGGAGGAATAATGAAGTGAGAGCAAGGAGGGAGTATGCAGGAAAAGGAGAATGTAACATTCAGTAAGGGCGTAGAAACTTCGGTTAAAATGTGGTCAATTCTTCCCCATACTGTGAGGACATGTTCCCTCAACAGTTGCAACTACATGTGTGTAACAGGTGTCAGTGATGCAACACTCAGCAACACAACTACTCTGTGGTGCACTTCCGAGTCTAGATTTGATTCAAAAAGGGTGGATCCTAAACTTCTAATTATTTAACTTAAGGTAAGGGGAAAGGATATGTCCCAATTGTATAAGCAACACTGGTCAAATCAACATGATCAGGAACAGGCGGTAAAAGAAGCTGCATTTGTACGACATCTAAAACAGGTTTTCTTAGACTCTCAAGTTATTTTATCTGACAAATCTCTTTGAGAGTCAGAAAGTGTCAGAGCTCCTCGTGGAGAGAGATGACATCTGACTGCTCTGAGGATTTTGTATAACAGTGTGGTTGAAGTCCTTTCAAACACTGCAGCACTACACTCTAAAAACAAATGCCTTGGCTCAACAAAGAAAATCAACGCAACAGTTTGCATCGATGTTTATTGAGTTAAGACAACTTCTAATGAAATTGTCTTAAAGCAACAAAGTTATTTGAGTTAGGGGAGACGGCTTTTCCTCTACAATCAGAGTTTTTTTTAATTACCACTTACTTAATAATTGGTAGCATAAACATAAGTTTTGAAGTTGATTACTCAAAAAATTAAGTTGGTCCAACTTGTTTTACCGAATGATTTAAAAGGAATTTTAAGTTGTATGTACTTAATTACCCTCATTGTGAACACACGTTTTTAAGTTGACAACAATTTATAAATTAAGTTGCTCCAAATATATTGTATTCAATCGTTTTTTTTTTTAGCTTTTTCTTGTTTTTGCCTTTAAAGAAAGAAATTAATTGATTCCACAACAAAGATATTAGGCAATTCACTTTTATTTTGAACTGCAGTTGTTTATTTCAACACATGATGTTTCAATCAGAAGAGAATTCATTTTGTTAGAACATTTATTGACACATGCNTGCTGC
>NW_011369945.1:5852854-5861241 GCF_000735185.1 Notothenia coriiceps
TTTTTTCTTGTTTTTGCATTTAAAGAAAGAAATTAATTGATTCCACAACAAAGATATTAGGCAATTCACTTTTATTTTGAACTGCAGTTGTTTATTTCAACACATGATGTTTCAATCAGAAGAGAATTCATTTTGTTAGAACATTTATTGACACATGCTATATGATAAGGTGCATGAACACCTAGAAATCACAGCTGACTGCAGGAGAGAGGAGAACCATTTTATAGTTTGGCTGCAGCACGTTGATTGGCTGCTGGAGAATGAGGTGAAATGTAATAGGTTAAAGAGAACGCCTGTGATGAGCTGATTATAAGCAGCTGCGGAGTGAATGTATATACACCAGTGGCGGCGCCAGAGATTTTCTCTAGGGGGTGCTGTGGGGTAGCTTGACGTTTCATAGAGGGTGCTCAAACTTTAAGGGTTTCCCATTAATGCATCAGCGCTACAGTTGAATTTTCGACTGCAACTNAAAAGAGGGTAACGAGACCCCTTCTCACCCCTGGACATTCCCAATCCAAAATCCATACTTTTATTCTACTATAACACCTTTAAAAACCTCTCATGTGCCCAATGTGCTGTACAGAAGATATTATAAATTATTAAAATTCCCAAGCTTCAGCTCAAACATTTAATAAATCATTAAATAAAGATCAACACAAAACAAACCAGATAAACGGTAACATTTACGACATTAGCCGCCTTTGCTTGCGGTGGTTCCCATGAGTCATTGTGAATGTGATGAGTTTCGTATTGCACAGCCTATATACAGTTATCTTAGCTATTACTTCCAGGGATGGAATTGCGACTACACACCATAAACCGTGCTCTTAACATGTGGAATGATCTTGCTGAACAAACGTGTTTTGGTATCAAAAACATGTTAAGATATTTTTCTGCATATTCCAAAAATCCAATCGAAAACCCCCTCCATCATACTCTATGTAATTATAGGGAAAGTGGTGATGTCCAATGAGGGAAAAAGGTGAGTAAAGCGGTTTGACACTTAAACCTACAGGTAAAATTGGTTATTTATAATATCCTGGGAGAGGACTGAGGTGAGGTCCTTTGCCTAGGTTTTTACTAAACCAGAAAAAACAATCATTCCACACATTTTTCCGCCAAAGGTTTTCCATATTCAGCCACAAATGGTCTTGCCATAGTGCAAGCCCTGAACACTTCGCCCTCTCACTCCTGATGTGTCTGAGTACCTTCCCTCGGGGGGCTGGAAATCGGCTTTCATGTGCATATCTTGACATATCAACCTTCCTGGCAGGGATGGTCCGGTGGTGTGGGGGAGAGGAGGACCAGGCTTCACATTTCTTCTTAACCATCCCTTTATCTTGTGTGTCTAGTAACACTTTCTCTGTCACTTTTTTCAATCGTACGACCTTTGAATCTATCCAGGAGAGACAACGTGGCTCCAGTAAACTCATATGCAACGTCAGGCGTCTCCCCTTACTCATTTCACCAAACACTGATCACTGCAGCGTTTGGAGAGACACTTTGATTGATTTGAGGAAATTGGTTGACATCTTTTTGACTGAACCTTTGCCTGAGATTTTCTTTTCATCTCGATGTAAACCTTAGTTTTCTCAAAGATCTAAACGATGTACGTGTGTTTAGTAGGTTAATTAGTTATCTTATCAATGGACTATTTATGGGTTCTACCCCCTTGTTATTTTTGGGACATTTCAAGAGGTATATGGTTCACTTTTTTCTTTTTACACTACAGAAAACTTAAGTCTGAGTTCATGAAATCTGTCTCTCCCACGGGGATAAATTCTTTGTTGCTTATTTACAATGGCAAAGCTATCCTAACGCTACTCAATTAAAGTTGAACAAAAGCTATCGAACTGGACTTACTTTCTAGCACCCTGATTCATTCTCGTGAAATCATATGGCAGGTATAAACGTTCCTTCGTAAGGGCGGTCTGTCTAACCAGGGGTGGGGAACCATTTTCCTCTCGAGGGCCTTCGTTTTTCAACATCCTTCCGAGGGGCCGTACAAATATTTGACCTCTGGCTTAAAGAAACCAAAACTCAAGCCCATTCATTTGGCCGTTTCTTTCATGCTGTGCAAAGGGAAAAGCAAAACTCTTATCCAGATATCTTACCATGACTCACGCATGGCATGCCACGGGGCACGGGTGGGGCATGACACCAAACAGAAGGTATGGCATATGTGTGCCAAAATGTATGTGTACGGCTTCTCATTTCATTTCATTTCCAAACCTTTATTTATCCTCCAGGTGTATCCCATTGGATCTTGATGCTCTTTTTCAGAGGGAGACCTGCTCAAGTATAGGTTCCACATGAAACATAAAAAATATAAACCAGACAAAAAGGACTCTTTACAGCATCATTACAGGGATTACAATTTACTAACTATCCACATGAACAGGTACCAACAGCTTTCGATTGAGTAGCATCCAAGCGAGCTTTAAAACATTTAGTGCACCAGATTTGCTCGTTTCCATTTCAATTGCAGCTATTCCGACAGTGGAGCTGCGCATCTAAATGAGATTTCCTAAGACAATCCTAGCGTTGGCACATTTAATAACCTACAGATTCGATCTCAGGCAGTTATCCACTTACACTCCCCGTGAGGATTCATGGGGCGATGTAGGGATGGAAGTTTCCCTAACACTGTCAGTGACTGAGCCTCCGCAATTAGTGAGGGCAACCACCCTTCGCATTAACAGAGGTACAGTGATGTGTAATGCTTTATAGTTTGTCACAAAATCTCAGTGCGCTGTGATAGGGCAGCATCTAACTTGCCAAGGAATTGGCAGTGCATTCATATAAATCAAATCACCATAGTCCAGCACAGGTAAAAAGGTCACAGTGACAGCCTTTTCCTGGCTCAAGCGAGAAACAGGACTTGTTCCTGTAGAGAAACCTAGCCCTGACCCTCAGTTTTTAAGCGTTATTACATGACGTTTAAAGTGAGACATCATCAAGCCAGATACCTAGGTATTTGTAACAGGTAACCACTTCAGTTTTATTCCTTGCATCGTTTGTACAATTATCTAAAAAGGCTCTGGTGTCTTTTTAGCTTTTTGAAAGACATTCCCTTGGTGTTATCAACATTTAAAGGAAGCTTTAGTTCAGAGAGCTGAGTGCTGAATGATGTTAAAAACGGCTTGCAATTCACCAACAGCCTCCCTAATGGAGGACTGCACAGTCCTCACGGTATACGTCGCATCAAAATGTAAGGTTGCTCCATCGACTTATTTTCACCTAAACTATTGATATAGATGGAGAATAAAAGTGGACTAAAAACAGTAAGTGCGAAGTCCCGGAGCGACGATCTGGTGCCTCTACCTTCAGCTCTAAACCCTGTGCAGCGACAGACATATACCCGTTGATGACACGGTTAGTTGTGTTTGGTCCAAGGGACCCTGACCTTGGCCTGGAAAATAGCACTCACTTGTTTAGTTATCTGCCGTCTAGATTTCTTTATTTTTTGATTTTGTTGTGTTTATGAATACCTCGAGGGCCGTACGCCAAATAGTCTCGTGGGTCCGTATCGGCCCGAGGCCGGATAGGTTCCCCCCCCCTGGTTCTATCCTACTGTAGGATAGAGACTGAAAGAGGCCCTGTGACCTTGGATAACTAATGCAGGGACAGTTGGTGAGTTTTCTCGTAAAATATCCAAATACTGCGGTCATAACTAATGTAACCCGCTGGCAGCAAATAGAGTTGTACTCGTATGACGGATATTGTAGTGTTTGAGCACTGTCTGGGGTGATGGAGTATCGTGACCTTAGCAGATGAAGTGCTGATATTGGGGCGACAGGCAAAGCATCTTCTATAACGCCAGCTCCATTTTGATGAATGGCTTCACTCTTCGGCAGCCAGAGGCTTTCTTCTGGGGAAGGCTTGAACAAATAAAGCCGTGCCAGCAGGTCCAGATATCAAATGGATGGACTGCTCCTCACTTAACTCCATGTTTCTGGGTTGATGCAGTAAATGTAGATTCATGACTGGTGGCTCTGTATCCTTGACTTCATCTGCTCCCAGTCATGGCTCCACTTTGCCTTCACACATTTCCATAAATGACACTAAAGAAGAAATATGAAGGGAGACTTTCCTTTCTCCTCATCCTTGCTCTCGCTGATGCTGCCCTCTAATGAATCTTATAGGACCGGAAGCCCCAATGGCTCTGTTCTTCTCAGAGCAAACACGAAGTTCACTGAAAAGCAATAAATTCACACGAGAGAAAGCCATACCTGAAATAAGCTCTGGTTCCCGCTCTCCGGATTAATCCTGGGTAAAATGAGGGATACTTTATGAGCTCAGAGATGTAATCAAGCGACCGTAATATTCGCCTGGAGCCTGCAGAGTTTAAATAACAAACTCTTCCTCAGGGCAACGAATAGCCTTCAATGGGTGAGTAATAACACTCCTGAATTTGCCTCTCAGCCTCCAGCATCTCAATAATTTACTGTAACTCATATTAAATCCCTCCATAGCCTGCAGCCGCTGAATAATCAAACCCTTCCTTCAACACTGGGCATGTAAATAACCAAAGCATGCAGATATTGCAGTGTAATGAGCTGAGACACTGGTCACCGAGTTCAAGGAAAATAAAATGTGATTACCTGTCCATCATGTCACCCCTCATGAAGTTTAATCACAGGACAACGGGGCAGAAGCTGTCTGAATATTAATATGTTCCACCTGACTCTGACTCACTAACCGCCGTTTAGATCTGACTTTCAGGCAAGTTTCAGAAAGTAAACTGACATCAAAGTTTACATTTCATTAGTTGCGAGTTTGAAAAGTGGTGATTCGGAGAAACCAGTGAGTCACTTAAAACGCCTAGAAGCGAGGGTGAAAATGCAGATCAGCACTTTCAGACACACAGCGGGGGTGCAGTGCTATTCTCTGTCATTAGGCTAGGATTAAAAGTCATTTAGTGTTCTTCAGATTATCTGTCATTAGGCTATGATTATAGCACACTCCAGTGGCTCGAGACCAGCTCGGAGCGGAGATAAACACCTCAGGAAATACTGATGAGAGAAAGGAAAGTGAATTGAAAATGATGACGGAGAAAACTGCTTTTTCTGGCTGATACCGCTGCTCTCTAAACTGTCATTATCTTCTAGTAAATGCTGGGTTTCACATTAGGCAATACACGATTGAAACAAGTATATCGTGTTCATTTGATAAAAAACACCATAACAAAAAATGTCCTCAACAATCTTTTTTTTAAATAACTTGAAGGCAGTTGACGTCATCAAATACAGACTGCGACGATATCAACCTTGACTATCATTGACAAAAACAAACTGGATCAAAATGTAGTTAAAAAACTTCTGAATGAACTCAAAAACTCAATTTACTTTTGTCACTTTCCACCTCATCCTTACCGTAGCTTTAATGGCATGGCCATATCAAAACACAGAATTGCCAAATCAAATTGTAAAAGGCGCTAACAGTAACAGTGCCATGTTAACAATATTATGTCACATAAATTCAGGGAAGAAGCTGAAGATAATTGAATATACATTTGTACAATATAATTGTATTGTATATAATCAATCAAATCAAAATGATATTGAAAGTGTGTAGAAATATGTGTATGTCCACATAATATGACGTGTGTGTGTGTGTGTGTGTGTGTGTGTGTGTGTGTGTGTGTGTGTGTGTGTGTGTGTGTGTGTGTTATGTGTGTGTGTGTGTGTGTGTGTGTGTGTGTGTGTGTGTGTGTGTGTGTGTGTGTGTGTGTGTGTGTGTGTGTGTGTGTGTGTGTGTGTGTGTGTGTGTGTGTGTGTGTGTCATCTCTCTCTCTAACACACAACACACACACACACACTATTAAGTACTCTGTGTATTGTCTTCTCACAGTTGTTATCGTAGCTCCAGCTAGCTACGCTTCTTCTTAGATATTCTGGTATAGGTCCCAAGGAGAACCGTTCAAATGAACAACTAAATATGTTTATGAAAGACCTGTGTTTGTGTAACCTAATAGAGTTTGTTTATGGCCAACACTGCCCGTTAGTGCTACGACTTTGTCTGAATTGATATTGTTTAATAGCTGCTGTTGAAAAGTTCATATTACAGCTTTGATTGGCCACACCTGATTTGAGCGTTACAGCAAATAAACTGGACAGTCAATTGTCTCTTGTAAATAGGGATACAAAGCAGCTCCACTTACAGAAGTGATTTAGCCGCGCTGCTTAGAGGCTGAATCATTGTGCGCGGAGAAACACAAATATCAAACCTCTCAGGATGTATTTTAGCTAGAATTCTCTCTGATAAATAGCTTGAGCCAGACCTTGCCCCCGGCACTGGAAACAAATGAAATGTGGGGAAAAGATTTGGCGATTATTAAGTGAATGATGTACTTTAGGCTCTTGGGGGAATACATAGCTGAAGGACAACCTTTTACTTTCAGGAAACTGAGGTTTGTTTTTGGGTTACGGATTTGAAATAGCATTTTCTCCTCTGGGTTCAAAAGCTTTTTCCTCAAGGGGATGAGGTTTTAATTTGTCTCTCTGCAGCTTCTGATGACAATGCTTTGGATGTATCTGTCCTCTCAATGCAAACCCTCAATGTGCTTTCCTGAATGTGGTGTAGAGCCTATGTGTCTGCACATCCTTCACCTTTAAAGAGGTCATGTTTATCAATGTTTCCCTTTTATCTAGTCAAGCAAATCAGGCTGCAAACACATTCTCAATCCTTCCCTTATTTGACAATAAATAAAGAGTTAGACACCGATTCTGCCTTCAGTGTGATATATTGAAGGATTTGTTACGATTCTTTAGTTTTTATTTTCCCAGCTTCATTGACTTATCTTTCCAATCGCTTTCTTCCCCACAGAGAGCAGACTAGTCCTCTCCTTATCGATCCATCCTGAATCCCCCTTTGTCAATATCGACCTAAGTATCTGTGTGCATCTGTTTAGTGATAAAAAACCCTAAGGTACGAACAAACCTTACGTTGGGTAATGGTAACCTCATTGTTTGATTCTAATTCAAATCTGATGGCATGATAGCGGCTGGGCGTGGCATCACTGTGGAGATCGATACACTGAATTAATGATATCCCTATTCTGGAATCTCCTAAGAGCAGTTTGGTGTACAGCATGCAGGACAGGCATGGAGAAAGGAACAGGGCTTAAAGCTGCATTAAATAATATTTTTTAAATAATAACATTAGTTCAAATTGTTAGTTTATATGTTATTGTTTTGAGCTTTGTTTGGTTTTCCTTACCTCTACTTTACTGTTTTGCTTCACTATAATTAGAAGTTAGACAATGTTAGCAACTAGCTGGTGAACACAGTGGAGCATTTAGCAGCTGAAGAACCAGATATTTCCCTGAGGAGTTGGAGGAGACCAAAAGCGGAGCTAAAAGAGAGTAAATATTAGACATAGTTTCATGAGGCGGACTGAAACACGACTCCAAATGAATGCAATTTCACTCGTAGATACAATTTAAAACATGAAGACTATTTTTTTATTAATTATTTTTTTTATATATATAATATAGCACCAAATTGTAACTAATCTATATCTACTGTCATTTTTCGCATTGAACATGTGCTCTTTTATTAACCTCTTAAGCACAGCGGTCCCCCCAGTGGACCCCCCCACCCCCCACAGTTTTTTTTCGAGACTGTGTCTCTCAGGGCTTCTTAACATTTATGAAACTATTAATGTGTAGAACCAGATTAACGGGAAGAATCTCAGCTAACTGAAGATATGAACCATTTTTACCAAAACAAAACACAAGGGTAATACCAAGCCTCTGAATTAGCACTTACGGCCCGTCTACACTACAGGCAAAAATGCTTTCAACGCTTCGCCCATTCACTTGAATGGAGTGACGTAGAAGATTTTTAATCTTCGCCGAACTGCATTGTGGGGAGCATGGCATGGCTTTGCAAGCATCACGAGCATCTATCGGCATCAAAAGTTGAACAATGTTCAACTTTTGAGGCTCGATGCTTGGCATCAGCCAATCAAATCCCGTTTATGCAAATCCCGCCAGTGCAAGCGCAGCCAATCAAACCGCGTGCAAGCTGGGAGAGCCAGACCGCAGTTCATTTCCTCATATTCCAAACGAGATATTACGGTAGCAAATCACCCGGTTCTTTACGACCAGAACTATTTACCGGGATACAAACCGGAGGAACCAGGCATGGAGGGAGGTGGCAGAGACAGTGGGTGAAACTGGTAGGTTTTTCGCCTGTTTGGAGAGTTTATATCCAGTTTACTTCGTATGTCGGGGGCGGGAGATTCATGTGATTGGTTGTTGGTCGCGTTGCCCGCAAAAAATCGCCAAGCTTCAGACACGCCCAGCTTCAAGATTTTTTGATGCCTGTAGTGTAGACGGGCCGTAAGCGAAAAAATGCTAACGCACTTTAGCACAGAATTCT
>NW_011369945.1:5861281-5861488 GCF_000735185.1 Notothenia coriiceps
GTTGTTGGTCGCGTTGCTCGCAAAAAGACTCGCCCAGCTTCAAGATTTTTTGATGCCTGTAGTGTAGACGGGCCGTAAGCGAAAAAATGCTAACGCACTTTAGCACAGAATTCTAAATAAAGATAAGAGGTTAAATAAACTAAACGCTTTCATTTTAAGTTGTGAGTTTAGTGTTTTTGACGCTAAGAAACACTGATGCATTAATCA
>NW_011369945.1:5861551-5862118 GCF_000735185.1 Notothenia coriiceps
CCCGCTCAGGCAGCACCCCCCCAGAGCAGTAAACCTAGGGGAAACACTGACATGTCTTACCTGAGAATATATCATTAAAGCACTAAAACATTCCTAGATTGAAAGACAGGAAATGGTCATTTGTGTATGGTGATTTGACACATGAACAATTTGAGTTAATCATAGGTTTGGCTTCACAGAATCAAACAGCAAGAGCTTCTTGCAAGACCACCTTGCAATGTTCAGCAATCCCACACAGACGGATTCATCATGATAGACGTGGGAGACGTTGAACCCACAGGAGCCTCTTCAGAAGCCCGATTATAATGTGAACAACCGGGAACAGCACACTGTGACATTGTTCTGTCTCTCATTACTTTATCACAATCAGCCCATCCACACACTGACTACACACACTACACACACACTACACACTGACTACACACACTACACACTGACTACACACTGACTACACACACTACACACTGACTACACACTGACTACACACTCACTACACACTGACTACACACTGACTACACACTGACTACACACTGACTACACACTGACTACACACTGACACACACTGAC
>NW_011369945.1:5862152-5864199 GCF_000735185.1 Notothenia coriiceps
CTCCCTCCATGCAGACAGAAAAAACAAGCATGCATGTAAGTAATGTCCATGTTCATGCTACCCAATTCAATCCAATCCAACTATATACCAATTTAAAACCTCCAGACCAAAGTGCTGTAGAGAGAGATATATAAAATATAAAATCCCAAAGCTCAGCTCACAAAACATAAAATAAATACATTTAAAATAAAAGATACAAACACAAAACAAACCAGAATAAACGTAACATTTACGAACATTAGCCGCCTTTAGCTTAGCGGTGGTCCCATGAAGTCATGTGAATGTGATGAAGTTTGTTTGCAGCCTTATACAGTATCTTAGCTATTTACTTCCAGGGATGTAATTGCAACTACAACATAACAGTGCTCTTAACATGTGGAAATTATCTTGCTGAACAAAACGTGTTTGTATCAAAAACACTTGTTAAGATTATTTTCAGCAATATTCCAAAATCCAATAGAAAACCCCCTCGTCACTACTCTACTGCATATAGGGAAAGTGGTGGCGTCCAATGAGGGGAAAAAAGGTTGAGAAAAGCGAGTTTGACACTTAAACCTACAGGTAACATTGGTGATTAAATACCTGGGAGGGACTGAGGTCACTTTTAGCCTCAGGTTTTTACTAAAACCAGAAAAAAATCATCCAACATTTCCGCCAAAGGTTCACATCATTCAGCCACAAAGGTCTTTCACATAAGTGCAACAGCCCTGAACACTTCGCTCTCTCACTCCTGATGTGTCTGAGTCACCTTTTCCACTCGGGAGGGGGCGAAGATTGCTTTCTTGTGCAATCTGACATTCACACCCACTTCCTGCAGGGATTGGTCCGGTGTGTGGGAGAGAGAGGAGCCAGGCTTCACATTTCTCTTAACAATCCCTCTATTTGTGTTCTAGTAACAACTTTCTCTGTCGCTTTTCAATCGTACGACACTTTGAATCTCATCCAGGAGAGACAACGTGCTCCAGTAAACTCATATGCAAACAGTACAGCGTCTCCCCCGTTACTACATTTACACAACACTGATTACATCTGCAGCCGTTTGAAGAGACACTTGATTGATTTGAAGAAATTGGTGACATCTTTTAGACTGACTTTGCCTGAGATTTTCTTTTATCTCGATGTTAAACTTAGTTTTATCATAAGATCTAAAGATTGTACGTGTGTTTAGATAGTTATTAGTTCATTTTCTTATCAATGGACTAATTATGGTCATACCCCCTTGTTATTTTTGACATTTCAAGAGGTATAATGTTCAACCTTTTACTTTTTACACTACAGAAAACTATAAGTCTGAGTTCATGAAATCTTCTCTCCCACGGGGATAAATCTTGTTGCTTATATTTACAATGGCAAAGTTTTTCCGTAACGCTACTCCAATCTAAAAGTTTAGCATACAAGCTATCGAACTGACAATACTTTCTAGCACCCCACTGATCATTCTCGTGAATAATATGCAGTATAAACGTTCCTTCGTAAGGACAGTCTGTCTAATCCAGGGGTGGGGAACCATTTTCCTCTCGAGGGCCTTTTCGATTTTTTCAACATCCTCCGAGGGCCGTACAAATTATTGACCTCTGCTTAAAAATACTAAAATCACAGCCCATTCATTTGGCCTTTCTTTCATGCTGTGCAAAGAAAAAGCAACCTCTTAATCCAGATATCTTACCATGACTCGCGTACGCATGCACGTGCACGGTGTGGCATGACCACCAAAACAGAAAGATATTGGACACAAGACATGTGCAAATGTATTTAGTTTCCTTTCCATGTGGACATGATTTAAGTGGGGGGGTACCTCACACCCTCTAGGGGGGTCCGGGGGGCATGCTCCCCGGGAAGATTTGTTTTAAATGTTTAAGTTAAAAGCATCAATCTGGTGCACTTTGAGAGCAACATGAAGAGATCTATGGATACATCTCTCAACACCCATATGAAACAGAACTGTAAGCAGATTTTTCTTTTCTTTATGGATATTTTACAAATCACTCCCCTTTCAAACTGTATTCTTGTTTATTAATAACAACTTTGTTTTACTGTCATACAGTAT
>NW_011369945.1:5864244-5867889 GCF_000735185.1 Notothenia coriiceps
ATTCAGGCGCAAAAATATTCTGAGGTAGATTGCCCTCAAAAGCGCATACACCTGAGTAACATGGCCATTATGTTGATCACAAAGGTCACCCCCTCCAGTTAGCACAATGAACACAAATGAGTCAGTTGGGCTTTTCGGCAAAAAACAATGGCGGTTTGACAAAACCCTCCGGATGACGCTCAGACGGTTTGGCGGTCGGGTTTGCAGCCAGAATACACCCACGTTGGTTAACTATCTACTAAACATAATGTACGTCGTTTGAGTTGAAGTGGTGGTCTTTTATTATGTAGGAACGGCGTAAGCGGTCACCCTGGCCTGAAAGTGCAAAGTTCAAAGCAGGCATTTGCAGGAAGCACGCCAGCACGATGTCACACAAACACTAGCAGCAGTGGTTCTGCAAAAGTGGGGGGCGCAGAGGCATGACAGCGGGGCGTCGCGAGGACCCAGGAGGCAAGACTCCGCTTATTCCCAACCAACAAAAACTCATAATTCATGAACAATGTGACTTCGACAGAATAGATATCGAGACAGGCAGCTATACGTCTGGAGTCTCTGTGTTTCATTAGAAGCTCGGCTCCTGTGTGTGTGCTGGTGTGTGTGTGTGTGTGTGTGTTGTGTGTGTGTGTGTGTGTGTGTGTGTGTGTGTGTGTGTGTGTGTGTGTGTGTGTGTGTGTGTGTGTGTGTGTGTGTGTGTGTGGAACAAGCCTTTTTGTGTGTGTGCGCGAGCGAGAGAGCGCACTGGTACTGGAGATCGTTGTTCTTAGCTTCTGGTGCTAGCGAGCTACGCTAACGGATATAAGGAGTTTTTTCAACAACAAAGTGGAGGAGAGTCCTCTCCTGTCAGACTGAGAGGCTCAGTGAGCTAAAGGACTCTCTGAGTGTTTAGATAGTTAACTTTAGTCGAAGTTATCTCAGTGGGTCTCAAACGGTTTGGTCACCATTAATGGAAACAATTATTTCCGAGGCACACATTTATATGATCATTATAGTTCTAAAAAAATAAGAGAATAAATGAAAAACAGGTATGAAATACTATATGACAGTAAAAAAAAAAAAAAAGTTTAAAAAAGTGATTTGTAAAATATCCATAAAGAAAAAGTAAATCTGTTTACAGTTCTGTTTCATATGGGTGTTGAGAGATGTATCCATAGATCTCTTCATTTTGCTCTCAAAGTGCACCAGATTGATGCTTTTAACTTCAATATTTAAAAATGAATATTCCCGGTGGAGCACGCCCCCGGACCCCCCTATGTGAGGTCCACACACCACCTATAAAAATAGCACTTTACCTCTGCTTACACCGTGAGCTGATTATCGAGCCTTCATTGTAACAGTCGCGGGTACACTGTATTTGCGTGGGGATTGTTGCTGTAGAAAATTCAACTGTAGTGCCCGGTACATTAATGGGAAACCCTAAATGTTTGAGCACCCTCTATGAAACTTCAAGCTACCCCACAGCACCCCCAAAAGAAATCTCTGGTGCCGCCACTGAGACTGACTATTTGTGTTGGGGGGGAAGACTTTTTTTTTCTCCAAAGGGGGGGCCTGACAGTACAAGTTTGAGAACCACTGCACTACTGCATTTCACAAAATACCACAGCATTTCACAAAACGCCACAGCATTTCACAAAACACCTGGTAGACTACAACAAAATGAACATATTTGACCATGATTTAATTGTAATACAAGTTTCAAAATGATGCCGAAGTAAGAACATACTGATACCGGTTAGTAAAAACCATGAATTAATGCTGTGACAAGTGTGCGTACAAGACGGCAGGCGAAAAACCTTTTAAAATATCTGTTTTCTGAATGGAGATCGGATCGACCAGGATAAACCAACCTGTAGCTGCTCCGTCCAAACTCACAACAACGGCATACAGACATAAATAAAGCAGCGACTGTATTCACCATGACAGACAGTCTGTGGTTTGTTCATGTTTAACTTTTGTCCAGTTTCTGAACAGATATGAGGAGCTGTGAGCTCTGTGTGCTCACAGCTAACGGCTGATGTTTCGGGACATGTTGCGCTTTCGAAATGCTGTTTTGACTTGCACTTCAGGGCCACCGTAGAAAAGTATCCTAACGCTCAATCCATGAAGGCAAGCAGCTCATCATCAAAAACTAAGCATTAGAAAACGATACTTCAGGACTCCCGTAACTTTGTGATGTCACAACTCTAGGTTTTGATGCCATCAGTTCACAGTTGCAATACCGGTGCAGTGACACCAAGTGTGCAAATGGGAAAGACCCGGAAAACCAATCAAAGCACACAGTGGTCTTAAAGACACAGTCGCTAAAACAGAGGGTTTCAAACAGTTGCTGAATACAGGAACATTAAGGCAGATAGTATGACAAAAATAAAAAAAAGATTTAACATTAAAGCGGGTAAACATGTTCTAGGCTAGGGGAAACCAAAAATGCAAGTATGAACCTTAAATGCAGCTGTACGTGTCTCCTTTAATGTCCTAAATTACCCTTCTGCCCCAACTTCTTCCCATCAGTGTGTGGCCTTGGGTCACCATTGCAACACAGAAGCAGCTAGTCATTGCCGGTAATTAGAGCCATTACAAAATCATAATGCTTCCATGGTGCAATCGGGAACAAAACACTGCACCACGGTTGTTGAAATCATCCAAAATTGAAGCAGAGTAGGGTTCTGGCACCAATTCAACTCCCGAGGTGCACGGGGAGGAGAAACAGTTTTCGAAAGATCAACACTTTATCGTGAGACTGACAGTTATTTAGCTTGTGACATTCAATCCATGCAATAGATATTGTCTAACACTCCTTTCTAAGTACTGAAGATTCATCCCGGAGTTACCTTTCCAAGCTCTGCAGGTGAGCCAGCACTGTCACATTGCAGAAAATGAACAGGACTTACTGGAACTCTGAAATAACTGCTCCTCGTCTGTGACTCAATAATAGAGATAAGGAAGTCAGTACGGGGGAGTTATCAGTTCCAGGTACTTCACACAAGACCACTGCAGCATTTCACCAACTCTGCCTCACTCGCCCTTCACTTTTTCTTCCTCTTCTTCTGATGAGTCCCGCCTCATCACCTCCTCCCTTCTCACTCCTCTGGCGTTCTCTCATCTTTCTCTTCCCCCCTGCTGCATCCTCTCTCCCCCCCTTCCTCCCCAAATGTCTGTCTGTTGAAAAAAACTGGAGCAACGTCTTAATCGAGACTCGCAGACGTGACGGGAATTTCTAAGCAACCCTGGCTCTGCAGTACAGAAATATACACACACACACATTCTGCCTGGCAGCCAATTAACAGCCTGCAATCCGGCGCCAAAGGAATAACTGCATGTTGATGAGCTGGCTGGTATGCGTGCGTGCGTGCGTGCGTGCGTGCGTGTGTGTGTGGGGGTGTGTGTGTGTGTGTGTGTGTGTGTGTGTGATGAGCTGGTGGCCGTCAGAACCACTTACACAGATAGAAGGATATCTCTTTTATGTGTTCAGGGGAGAGAGGGGGGATTATGGCGCATTAAAAACCATCTCAATGAGGGACAAGCTGAGATAGGAACAAGGAAGTGCAAGTTTGGGACCAAAGTGTGTGTGTGTGTGTGTGTGTGTGTGTGTGTGTGTGTGTGTGTGTGTGTGTGTGTGTGTGTGTGTGTGTGTGTGTGTGTGTGTGTGCG
>NW_011369945.1:5867930-5881245 GCF_000735185.1 Notothenia coriiceps
TAACACTAGTTTGGCAAAGCTGGGTGACTCTATTTAATCTGATTTCACCTTGATAGATTTGGGAGTCTCAGGAAATGGAGTGACTCGGAGAGTCAGACTTGTCCTGGAAGACTATAGGTAATCGCGTCGTCTTCATTTGTTGTTAGGGGCGGCCATGGCCACGTGGGGGGAGAGAGAGAGAGAGAGAGAGAGAGGAGAGAGAGAGAGGAGAAGAGAGAGAAGCAGAGAGAGAGAGAGAGAGAGAGAGAGAGAGAGAAGAGAGACCGACACTCGACGCCCGGCCGGACTATTTGAACATAATATAAACATTAAATTAGAACACTTTCACGTCTAGGGGACAGGAAGGTGGTCCCCCACGACGTCGTGGGAGTCGGGGGGAATGAAGGTAGCCGGGAAGGTGGATGGACTGTATAGGCCGTACTTAGCGACTTTACCAAAACCCTTCGAAACAAAGCCACTTTCCGACCGTCTTCCAACGCGGTATCCGAGACCGCTACCGATGACCATTAAGTATACAGTCTCATGGGTTCCTTCTTTTACTCTTTAGAGTTGCTCCGCAAAACCCCTCCATAAACATAAATGAACTCAAAATGAGACCTCCCGAGCGAGTGGGGGGGTGGAACCTGCACTTTAGAGCGCCCTGTTTCTGCGGCGTCGGAACTCTCGCTCCGCGCCGCTCGCCGAAACGTCCAAGAAGGAGTGCCGACGCCTCCGCTTTACGAACTACCCTTGCTGAGCGACCTAAGAGCTCGACTCGCGAGTAAACACCAAAAATGGGCACGACGACTACTTTGAGAGGTTTAAACCGAGCGGTTTTCAAACAACAACAAACCACAGTCAAAATGCAGCGGTGAAGGTAAGTGTAAAAAGTAGTAACAAGGTGTTACTACTTTTTACACTTACTTCACCGCTGCATTTTGACTGTGGTTTGTTGTTGTTTGAAGAACGGCTCCGGTTAACCTCTCAAAGAGTCGTCGGCCCCATTTTTGTGTTTAACTCGCCGTCGAGCTTATGGTCGCTAGCAAAGGGTAGTTCTCAAAGCGGAGGCCGTCGGGGGAGGGGCGGGGAGACGGCACCTCTTCTTGACGTCGGCGGAGCCGGCGCGGAGCGAGAGTTCCGACGCCCGCCAGAAACAGGGCGCTCTAAAGTTGCAGAGTACACTCGCCTCGGAGGTCTCATTTTTGAGTCATTTATGTTTATGGAGGGGTTTTGCGGGAGCACTCTAAAGGTAAAGGGGGGGAAAAGAAGGAACCCATGAGACTGTATACCTTATGGGTCATCGGTGCGGGTCTCGATACCCGGCGTGGGAGACGGTCGGAAAGTGCCTTTGTTTCGAAAGGGTTTTGGAAAAGTCGCTAAGTACGGCCTATACATGTCGCATCCCTTCCCGGTCACCCTTCATCCCCCGACTCCCACGACTGTCGTGGGGGACCACCTCCCTGTCCCCTAGACGTTGAAAGTGTTTCTAATTTATGTTTATAAATTATGTCAAATAGTCCGCGGGCGTCGAGTGTCGGGTACTCTCTCTCTCTCTACCTCCTCTGCTAGCTCTCTCTCTCCTCTACTCTCTCTCTCTCTCTCTCTCTCTCTCTATCTCTTTTTATTTCTTTTCTCTCTCTCTCCCCACCCCACGTGGAATATTTCCAAGGCACACCTTTATAATTATTAGGATAAATAAAAACAGGTTTGAAATCATTCCAATGTATACTATAGGACAGTAAACCAAAAATATTGTTTAAAACTGGAGATTTAAAAATATGCATAAATAAATAAATGTTAACTGGTAAAATAAGATATAAATGAACCACAAAAATAAAACAAGTTAGCCTACATTTATTTGTTATTGGCTATGGTAGGTTATTGGTTATGTTCATATACTTATTTGATTAATAAAATGCAAACCGATCTTTTTCACATGGGTGTTTAGAGTTGTATCCAGTCTCAAGTAATTGGGCGCTCAAAGTGCACCAGATTGAAGTATTTTACTTTAAAATGTTAAAGTAAAATACCCCCGGACCCCCCTAGAGGATGTGACGTCCACCCCCAATTAAAACATATTTATGCAATACTAAATACATTTGAAGCCTTTTTATATAAGCTGTCCCCCATGTCAATACGTTTATCTTTTTGTAGTGTTTTGTAGAGGTTTTTCATTGCCAGCTAAAATCTTGCTTAGGGTCGCAAATTGGTCAAAACCGGCCCTGATGTCAAACCCACAGCACCCCCCATTTGAAACATGTTCCCACGGCTATGAGCATGAGTGTTACATAGTGATGTCACTATGTTCTGGATGTAAACAAAGGAGTCCAATTGAGGCTTTTCAAAAGCATGAAAGGGACCCTTTAAAAAAGATATGCAATATTGTTCACTGTGTTGTCCACACAGATTAAAAATTGCCTTACTTAGCATATGTACTTGAGTTATTAGGTCAGTGACCTATAAGTCAGCAAAGTGATCATTTGTACCAATTTGAGGAAAATCGCTCTAGAATGTCCTTAGAGAAAGCATTCATTATAATGGGACGGATCTTTAATCAAACCTTGGGTATCAAATACAAGTAAAGTATAAATAAACTGAATTTGCTTACAGGAAATGGTTGTTCTTTGATATACAAATACTAAATATGTTAAATACTGGCAACTATGAGTCAAACAGTTTCACTGTTTTTCGGCTGAAACCGAATGTAAAAACCTTCAGAAGAACAGCGCGGAAAGAGAGCAGCGGGAGGGAGCATGCAGACAGACAGAGAGGGGAAGGTTCCTGCGCGAGGCACGTGGACATGAAACAGGGAGAAGAAGAAGTAGGTGTAGAGACCGGAAAGGAAAAGAGGAAGAATTGGGAAGAAAGAGTGATAGAGCAGCATGAGGGCAGAGATCAAGGCAAGAGAAAGAAAGTGGGAAGGAAAAGAAATGGAGACGTGTGTGTTTGGAGGATAAAGGAGGAGGAAAGAAGCTGGAAGAGAAGAAAGAAGACGACTGAGAGTTAGATTCGGAAACAGCAGGGGGGGTGGAGCCAATCAGATGTTTGGTGAGGGCAGATGTAGATGTTTCTTTCATGGAGGAAGAACATATGAGTGACTTAATATAATGTCTTCAAAGCCACTCCTCTCTAACGTATCCCGCCTTAGTTTCTCTGTCTGACTGTAGAGGCACAATCTCTCTTACAGCCGGCTGTTGTAGCAGGAAGATCGAACACCTTTTGCCTAATTATGTTGCTTTGTTAATATTTAACTTGGGCAATTTACTTTATTTTTAAGTAGCTTAAAGTTGTCTTATTTTACAGAAGTCTTATTTTACAGTATTAATATCGCTATACATTGAAGATATACAGTGTTTTTATTTGACATGTAGGCCTACTCAGTCTGACAGCATGCATTTTGGGAGGTCCTCTTTAATGAATGAAAACAAATGTGAGTTATTAGCAAAGTAATGTAATACACCTGATGGGTTTTAAGAGGGTTAAAGACAATACAGGTGGGTGTAAGGAAAGATAAGAAAAGACAGAAGCAGAAGAAAAAGAAAAAAGAGTCAGGTAGAGAGAAGCGAGTGAGGATTGGGAAGAAGGGGGAAACGGAAATAGTATTGTGCACAGATTGACATCTTTAACAACCAAAGCAGGAGAGCCAAAACAGCCAAAAATGTGCCGAATGAAGAATCGAAAAAGAGCACAAGAAACAGCATGACAAGAGATTGTTGTGTCATTAAGGAGGAGCGTAAAACAGGGAAGGTATAAAATACTTTCCCGCCATCAGAAGTACATACATGTCCGGTTTCTCTCCTCTTAGATTTCACTCCTTTTCTCTCCTCTTTCAGAATTGAAGTATGACAGCAACGCCCCAACTCACACTCACACACTGACACAGCGACTGAAACATTTTGATGTCAAACATTCATTCAAAGGCACTTATGAGGAGGATAATTGGTATTTCCACATGCCATAAACCACAGAATCCAAACAGCAACCTCTCGGTCTCAAAACCAAGCCTCCAACCTGCACATCACCTTTCCTTCTGACAACCTTCACTCTCTGGGGTGTGTGAGCCAAACACCGTGGCTCGGTCCCAGGTTTCCCATCATGCTGCACTGAGCACCAAATTAACCAGAAAGACAACAGATAACCTTGTTTTGGGCACACAGTGGATAAAACAAGAACTGGCTTCTAATTGTGTCATTTCAGCCCATAGAGGATAAACACACACAGCTGAGACCTTCTAAATGCCAATGTGAATCACAAGCCTTCTGTGTCCTAAAATGCAAAGCTTTCCAGCAGGAATCAGGTGTTTAAAATAGTAAAATAAACTTAACAAGGAAACGACATTGAATCAAAGTAAAACAAAAGACTCAGTCGACACGTTCTACGTTAACGTTTCTGAAAGAATAACGATCTTGTTCGTTGTTCAAACAGATCCGGTTCTAACAAATGCGCATAAATTGAATCATTATTCACATCAAACCGTATTTCTCCTCAACAACTCAAGCGCAGTAACCCCCCCCTTGAAAAACAGAAAAACTCTGCACTTTTCCCCAGACTGATAGACCAGGTAAATGAGACTTATTAATGAAATTAATTGCATTCAAAACATAGAAGCATTATATTTCTTCAAGGCGGTATGACAGAGACATGAAGTGCCCGTTCAGAGCCTCCCCTCCGGGTCCGCGCTGCCCGGACTCGCTCCCTCTCCCCCGGGGAAAGGAGAAAGCGCGCAGCCTGCTCACCTGCTCCGTGTGTCCCGGACGAGCTGCAGAGGAGCAGGGCGACTTGAGCGATAATCCCAGCGACTCTTTTAGTCCCAAAATCCATGATGAGGCGACTGGAGGCTGCAGACAAACTGCTGGAGGAGAGAGACGGTCGACCTCTCCTCTACAGCTCCAAGAGAGATCTCCCCAACACCCGACTGAAGGACCAGAGAGGAGGGGGGAGAGAGAGAGAGAGAGAGAGAGAGAAAGGTGGTTTTACTATGTGTTCACAGCTCCAACTTCACTGCACCTGCTCCTCCCCTTGTCGAATAAAAGCAGTTTCCAAGAAAACCCTCCGCAATGCCAATTCTCCAGTTCTCCATCTTCCACTGCGTGTGCTGCTGACAAATAAGGAGCTATTGGTCACCATTTAACCAGCCTAAAGGGCGATAAATCCCGCCAGACAGGCTTCTGGCGCCAACACAATTAAGTTAGCTAGCACACTGTTTTTCAACCTTTTGAGCCATGGTAAACGTTTTACATAAAACAAATCTCGAGGTTAACAACCAACAAAGTTACTAAATGACACATTGAAGCCTAATACTGCATTATATATACATACAATATATAGGTATAGACCAATTAATGACAAGTCTCTCAATTGGCCTGTGGGATGAGCTCCAAAGTAGCTATAGCTTTGAGAGCTCTATTTCCTTGTTTCTTAGTTTGTTTACACATGCAAACAAAAAAGTCCCTGTCCTTGTTTTGAGAGTGTTTCTTGTGATTACATTCAAGATAGATTGGCAACTAATAT
Organism: Notothenia coriiceps; assembly: GCF_000735185.1. Lineage (NCBI taxonomy): Eukaryota > Metazoa > Chordata > Actinopteri > Perciformes > Nototheniidae > Notothenia > Notothenia coriiceps. Next base: position 5,873,421 of record NW_011369945.1, read on the forward strand.
ATATTTTTGGACCGTTTAAGTCACTGAGCTAGCCAACACCTTGCCTACTTATAACTTAACTTGTACTTTTTATTATCTGTGTATTTAATTTACCTTTAACCAAAGAGCTGAACAAATAGATTTAGGCTTATTGTAGGATGACTTTACCCACTAACAAATACGAGGAATGGATATACATTATATTTGAACATAAAGTCCTCCTTACATAATATGAATGACTATTTAGCTAGTTTAACTTTAATTATATAGCGCTAGCTAGGCTAATATATCGGCTAGCTTAGCTATTGCTAGTGATTTTGGCAGTGTGAAAATCGATTGAATGTCTTTTTATTCTGTCCAATCAAAGGCAATCAACTCTGTAAACAGGAGGTGACTTTAACATCACTCAGAAACATTACAGTTTCAGAGGCAAAAACACAGTGGTTGTTCAATTGAATCCATGAAGTCACCGCACGAGGCCAACAAATAGCTAAGCCTAGATAAGAAAAGCTAAGAGGCTCCTGGCATAGTTAGACTCTACAAACAAATAGGCTGCATCAACCTACTCAGCCAACTCGCTGTGAAACAAAACAAGCATATTATGATGCGCCTTGTTGTTGAACATAACATTTGTCCATGTTCTAGAACTAATGATGTTATCCAGTTTGAATCTAAACACAAATAATGCACTCAACCAGCAACATGGCTGCTGGCAGGTATTTCCCCTCAATTCATGACAAAAGAGCAGACAACAAGAACATCTGGACCTATTTGGATCTGAAAACAGAACAGCTGAACCCTCTGCCCATCAGCTTCACTGAAGCTTTTTTTAATAAGGGTTGCAAAGATGGCACTGGTAAAACACACTCAACAACTCTGCAGGATGACGCTAAAGAAGACTGGTGGGGTTCTCTGGCGGTGGCTGATTACCGACCTCTGGACGTCTTCAGCTCGTCAGCAGTGGATCTTGGTTCAACCTCGTGGAGCGAGGAAGATGACATGTGTGAGATCAAGATCAGGCTGAAAGAAATCGAGTTACGCAACATGGTGGAAGAACCTCTTTGCACCCCGGAGAGTAAGTAGACAATGATAATAATTACCTATTAGACATAATTAAAAGCCCTAGGGCCAGGGGAATCAATAGAGTTAACCGTTTTTTACGTGGGTCATTATCAGTATAACTATAATTCAGTCATGATCAATGGAATTAGAAAGCTTTACAATCTTTTTGGCTAATTAAAGAGTATAACATGCATACAAGACAATGGATTTGAAAATAAGTAATGCTGTTGCTCAATACAGTATTTTTGAGCAATGTACACACATAATTTTTTTATTTTGTTTGTGTTTTACTTATGTTGCATTAAGGGACAACGTGTTGTTTAATGACAGTATATTAACCTTGTCTTTCTTTCTCTCTAACAGCTACACATCAGAGGATCGTTGGTTGCAGAACAGCGGAGACCAAGAGTAAAAAGCCTGTGGGAAAGACAGGAAGACATTTTTAAGACATTGTGTTCACTTCTTGTTTAGATTTTAATGAATAAATCCTTGAAAACAGTATTTTATTCATCATTGAAATGTGGAATTAGTGATACAAACATGCTCAACATAGTTGCTTTTATAATTGTAGGCTTTTGTTCTTTGTAAAGACCTGGAACTGAACACAGTTACATGTATTTCAGATTTTCACTGACCATGAATAATTAAATGCTTTAATCAACCAAAAGAAAAAGAGGCATATTTAGTCGTATTTGATCTCTGGGGTGCATAGTTCCAATCCTTGTGCCATCATCCTTAGTTATTTTTGGGCGATTATAACAATAACATACTCATCACATGGAAGGAATAATAACCCAAAACAAAATAGCCATTTACCTGAAGAGGAACATGTTGGAGAAAATGATACTCTTGTGGAAATCCATGTTAAACTGAGAATATGGTTTCGGGGAACATTTTGAGTCGCGGCTTCTGCAATACTCATCTGGCATCCAGCATAAAAAACAGATAATTATAATTCTGTTCAAAAAATTATAATTGACAGTTGTTTATATTTAAAACTGAGATGCATAGCAATTACTGCTATCAGAAGAAAAACCATTTTTGATTGTCAAAGCAGTTATTTTTCAAAATACCTCTGGGCATTTATTTATTATGTAAATGATGAATTAATAATAAAATAGGAATTGTACTGTGTGTCTAATTGATTCACTGCTCTGAGCAAATTATTCTAGTCTCCTTCAGTATGTGCAGCAGAGGGTGAAGTATTCAGCTTTCTTTATTTTCATTTAGAAAGTACGACGGGTTAGTATTTTGGTTTCCAACAATCGTACCAAAGGATCTCCTCAGTCAAATACGTTCTAAAACGGAAATAACATGTCCTTGTTCATTGGAGCACAATAAAAAGAGAGGGGATACAGTGGATATCAGTTCAAAAAAGTCAGAGATATTTAAAGAAATGTTTTTATGTTTGACCGGGGAAAGAAATCGCAAAAACTCTACTTGTTGGGGAATCATTTGCTTAGGTATTCAAGCTTCGACACAGTTCATCATGTTCTCCTCTCACTGTCTCCTTTCCCATGGCATAGGTCTACGGCCTTGGGTATCGCTGCTATCTCTCTTAAGGAGGGGCAGCTTGGGCGCATTGTTGTTGCCAGTCTGTGACAGAGCACCATGAGGTATTTACTGTTCAGGGACGTAGGTTCCCTGGCGCACATTCTTTTCTATGGACGACAGCTCTAGTTGCTTTAGTCTCACTGATAAAGAATGTTGATTATTACACTGCGAAGTTAAAACCTCGAGCTGCAGAAGAGTTCTTCAGAATTGGTTTGGCAACCGCTGTGTCAACTCGTGACACACCACCTGTCTTGTCAACTCTCCGGCCGTAACTCCAAATAAACCGTCAGTGTTTGCCATCAAAGCTCCAGCTCTCCTCGTGTCTCTCTGAGTCCTGTTTCCAATTGCTTCAGAGGTTTCCCCCACACTACTTACATGTGATTTCAACAGCCAATAAACCGATTGGACATCAGATCTTTGTTGAGCTATTATTAAACTCTAACTTTCCTCATATTAAACACGTAGCAAAGTAAACATAGGGTGTCCCGATATGTTAGTTACCGAGCAACTAGTTAAACTTTGGCAGCTTTTCCCCTCTTCAGTTTATTTTTGACTTTGTTTTGTCAACTTTTTGAAATGGAAAAATTAACAAATCTGTCAGGAAAAACCACGTCTTCTGTCATTTCTAAAAAAAACTCTATGATAAGGGCTCACTTTAAAACCTGTAACACTTTAAATTAACATTCTCAAAAACTCTAAATGCAGCATAATTTTTGTTTTTCTGTTTTCTTATTAAAATGGGGTCTCATGTGAGGCAATTGTTTTCGTTGATATAAAATTACATAAGCAGTGATAGAATATTCATGCCATTTTGCACACCCCTACATTATTAGTTGTTCATCTTGCTACCCCCTGTTCTCCCGCAGCAGTTTGATTGAACCCACTCTAAATGTATTTCTTCTTATTTTCTGCGTGTTTGAATTCAAACATGGATTTTGGCCTATTACAAGTCCAGAGTGAATGTGGTTATAATTACAACAGGTGGGCGAAAGCAACAAAGAATCGATAGAAAGCAGGAGTCTCAGACCAATTTGTGTAACACAGACCCGCCTGGGGACAAAGTTACGGCATCATGTTCGACAGATCAAGTGAAGCACCGAGTATTAACTCAATCTTATTTATGAGAAAAGCTTTTTGTTGTATCCATTCGAGGGTCAAGAAAAAGCCCTGAAAACCAAGAGGAGAGGGGAAGAGAGACTCAGCAGGGGGTCTGATAAAGAAAATCCACGAGAATATAGACAGCAGGGGAATCAGAAAATAAAAAACCTGTTGAGAGCAAACACAGCGGGGGAATCAGATAACACTGAAGCCAGAGTCAGCGAGAAACACAGGATCACACCGTGCTCTGACACACACACACACACACACACACACACACACACACACACACACACACACTCGTCATGAGCATCACACTCTTTGGTGGCCTGCACACTGAGAAACCAGCTGGCTGTTTGATGTTCAAATCAGACGGGTGAGAGATTAAACAAACTATGCAAACCAGAGATACTGTATGTTAAATAAGCCGAGAGGAAATGTGAGAGATTCGAAACTTTAAAACAAATCTTGAGAGTCAAATACAGTGACACACTCACTGTGGGTGTGTTGGTTAGATAAGAAGAAATAAAAATTCCCAAAATGTCAAAGCAGAAAAGAGCAATGTGTAGGGGTGGTGCTCTTTCAACCAGCTGGGATAAGGACACATTTCTTTGTTAGGTTTTGTACTTGTATTGGAAAATTCTTCCGTTTAATAAAAGAACCTGAGACTCGAAGGTTATTTCTGTTTTGTACGTTTGTTTTTGCTGCAAAATCACGAGGAATATGGTGAAAACTATGTTCTCATTTTAACTGACTGGCTTTTACAGGATGTGTATAACGATCAAAAGGTCTGTCTTAATGACAACTGTACAGTTCAGAGAGCAAGTGGAATGTGGCCAAGAAGTTATTCAATGGTAAACTAAAACGTGTCCCTCTCCAGTCAAACTTGAAGGAGCTCATTTGTTGGATAAAGTAACATCTTGTCTTCTGTAGATTTTAATAGCAGAAGCCATTCAAACTAAGATGTAACGTCTACCAGTGAATGAGGGGAAATACTTTTAAGTTATCACACTGATGTTGTCTGCTGTCTATCCATACATATTTGGCATCATAAGTGAATAACATTGCCTCAGAATCCATCCTTTAAAAAAAGCATGTGATTTGATGAACTGTGGATGAGAAGGACTATTCCACTGTGTGGCAATGGAGCCAGAATGTGGTTCTTTTATCAGCATTAAGCATCTGCTGCTGTTTTAATGCTCTGAATATTGAGAACGTCAGCGAAATGGGAAAATGACAAGACTTTTTCCTAGCAAAAAAACAGCTGGGTAGAAGTAGAAGTAAGGAGGACTCAGCACTTCCAGCTGACACTGCTCTCCCGTTGTGCTCATTTTAATCTTTTCTCGTCACTTGCTTCAACATAAAACATGCTTTTAATTGATTGAACACTCATTCAGCAATTTGCTCCCACAGATATCCTCACTATTACCGTAGACCCCCAAGGTATCAGGTTAAAGCTGTTGTTAGGCAGAACTTTACTTCTGCACCATCAACAATGGAGAGTTTTGCCTTTGCCTTGGTTAGTTTGAAAACAGCCAAGCAGACGTTGAACGGACTTTAGAAAAACAGAAAGAAAACAGCATGAGAATGAGCTGGGAGGAGAGAAGACAGTTTTGAGTTTAAAGAACCAAGTGTAATATAAAAAGAGTTTAATGTGGATTATTCTTAATTATGAATTCATGCAGGTTGACGGTTAAGCATCTAAAATGAGTTAACTTAGTTTATTTGTAAACACTTATAGCCTTTAACAGAAAGTGTGATCTGGGGATTAAATGTGTTAGTATTTTAAGCAAACATTGATTCAGGCTGTGTTAATAATTATGTGTGATTCTCTGGTTAAATATTGATGAGAAGCTTTGCATGTCAGTGAAGGTGGATCCTGATCCTGTTGTCAATAATCTCATCCATGTTTGTTTCTGAAAGATAACACTCTTCTCCCAAACATTAACAGCATGGAGGGAAACTGTAGTGTTTTCACTGGGCTAACATTTAACAGATAATTATTCTTTACACAGTCCTTTCGTTGTTAATTGGGACAGAAGAGTAAAGGTCAGGTCATACTAGCATTTCAAATGGTGAAATGGGGTGGCGTGATCAATTCATCAGTCACCAGGTTCAGTTTGACCTATGAGTCTGAGCTCTTGTCCAAACGGGGAGGCAATCTTGACGATGTTGACCTTTGAGGAAACGGAGAGCAGAAGAGTTCAAACTGGAGAAATTACATTCATGCTAATTAGCTTTGCTGCAGCGTCCACTTTTATTCAAGCTTTCCTACCTGTAAAGTATAAAGCCTTAGTGACAATCCCGTTAGCAACTGAGATAAAACGCGTCTTAACCGATAGTTAGCAGGGAGAGCATGTTATTTGCCATAAACAAAAGTAAGTTATATTTATATATGTATGTCTCTACACAAGGTTATTTTATGACCATTTTTTCCAATAGTGTCTATATTTACTCTTATTTGACTATTTAATCTATATTACCGTGATTATATATTCTCCCATACATACAAGGCGAAGTTCCGTGTAATGGGTAGCCTTAGTAATCCTTCACAACGTATTATCTGGGCTCAAAGCCATCGTGAGCTGTCAGCAGAGCAGAGTTTATTAAGGAGTGAACTGAAGCATTAAAAGACTCAAAGTGTCTCTCACATGATGCCAGTAGTTTCCTTTTCTCCACGCTTGTATGTTGAGTACCAGATGGAGCTGGGTGGTGATGGATGCACTCTGACTCTGTTTTATATTCACAGCAGCAGCAGCAACAGCTGATGGAGGCCGGCTGCCCCTCGGCCGGCCAGTTGGCAGAAACAGAAAAGACTCTCGGAGTTTCTTTGAGAGCAGAGCACAGATCAAGCTGCTGGAGGCCAGAAAAGAGGCAGAGAAATCAATGGGTATCAGACAGAAGTCAACACCACTGAGTACTGTATACACTGATGCATTGCACTGTGGGTAAAAGGTGGGAATGCCTTCTGTTTGCTGGTAATTAAATACTCATTTAGTACCGAGTTATGTAGCTTTTTAGAAAGCAGTCTAGAAGCGTAGCAAATCTTTAACAAGCGAGTAAAAGGGCATCTCTCTGTGAGTTTGGAGGTAAGGGGGATTATACACAACTTGTTTAATTGCTGGTTAAATGAAGAGCTATCAGGGAAGATAACCTTTTTAGACGCTCTCTGAAACAAGATGTATATCATAGCCCGTCGTGAGTTCCCTTAGTGTTTACTTCACGTCTGTCTTCGTCCAGTTTAGCGTGTCTTTATACATCTTTTGCTTTTCCTGTTCTATTTTTCCTTTCTTTAGGGACAGTAGAGCCAATAACCATGAATACAAAGTTTAGCACTCCAAATATATTACAATTTAAATTCCATTAATTTAAAACACTTATTAAATCATACTTGTAATTGATTCCCAATCATGTCTTTGCAGACTGTGATACATTAAGCCAGTTTTCCTCCTCATGTATGATTTGAATATATCTCCATTATGAAGCAGCTAATTGCATTTCAGTCTTTTTTCTGATGATCTTCAGACTTTCTTCTTCCAGTTTTATTATGAGTTCATTTATTTATTCATGTAACACATTTCATGTTGGCAGAGCAGCTCAGAAAGTTCCCCGCTGTGCTACAGAGTTGGTTGCCAAAACAAGTTTGAATGAAAATCCCATTTAGTGTCGTTCCTGTTTCATTTCTCTTTTAATTTAGGCTGAAATGAATGTCAATAAACTAATGGAGTCTCTTAAAAATAACAGGTGTTCATCTCTATTGCAGTTAGCAGCTGGAAACTAAATGAACTATTGCTACTGTAGAAGTACAGAGCATTATTTCCACCAGAAATGTTAACAGTGGAGTTGCATTTTGATTAATGTAGGCGGCAAGAAGTTGAAAACAAATCTATTTTGTATAAATTGCAAAAGTGCAATGCCAAATCAAAAATAAATCAAAGTTACATTCTTAAAAGCAACTGACTATAATTGAAGAAATAAACATACAACTCTGGTATGAGAAATGAAGTTTTGCTCTACAGGTATACATTCATACTTGTCAACCCTCCCGATTTTCGCGGGAGACTCCCGATTTCATTGCCCTCTCCCGGTTTCAGATCAGACTACTCACTGTAGTGCTCCCTATCACCTGTGT
>NW_011369945.1:5881285-5881584 GCF_000735185.1 Notothenia coriiceps
TGTGTCAAACACACGGGACCAGCACAGTGGCGGCGCAAGAGATTTTCTCTAGGGGGTGCTGTGGGGTAGCTTGACGTTTCATAGAGGGTGCTCAAACTTTAAGGGTTTCCCATTAATGCATCAGCGCTACAGTTGAATTTTCTACTGCAACTCATACTTGTCAACCCTCCCGATTTTCGCGGGAGACTCCCGATTTCATTGCCCTCTCCCGGTTTCCTCCCGGGGTCGTATTTCTCCCGATTTCTGACAAAATCAGATTTACACACGACTGTTTCCACTCGGACTTTAATACAGCTACA
>NW_011369945.1:5881820-5884146 GCF_000735185.1 Notothenia coriiceps
ATTTTGAAATGCTCCCGATTTCTGAGGTCTAAAGGTTGACAAGTATGTATACATTATGTGTACCATTGCTGAATATAGTGATGAAAAACTTTATTCAGAATCATTTCTTCTCCTTAGTTGTTTTGAATGTTAGACAACAATTTGTTTTAGTTACTTAAATAACTTTATGAAACTGCCCTTGTTGCTACATTTCACCAAATCAACGTCAGCATGAAGGTGGTGGCAGTGACGGTAAACTTTTTTTCTAATTGTGGCCAGTTTCAGTGCACCTTATCCAAAGATAATAAATAATGACGACAGAGGTTTTAAATGAGGTCAGAACTCTATCCGGGTCACAGGTGTGTTAACGTGTGACAGCTGATCATTGCACGCAAGAACTCATCCAGTAGGCTACAAGCACTCGATTAAATGTTGAAAACAAATGAGAAGCACTCAAACTCTTCACGTCATTATAGTCCTCGGATGATTAATCTGTCTATCAGAGGAGATTCAATCTAAGAATATTTAATATTAATCAGGGATTGGAGAAATACACCTACCAGCCTTGTGCTCTAACGACGTATATAATTACCTCTGCTGTCTGGATTGAATGAAGTTCCCTTAGAATTAATGAATGAATCAAACAAAATCAGAAAAGAGCAGATGAACTACTCGAAAAAACTTGATCCAGTTTTCCCTGGCAGGTTTTGTGTGAACAGAGGAGGTAGTCAGCCTCGGGTAGGGACAGCTTGAATCCTCACCTGACAGATGGAGGCAGATGCCTGCAGGCTGCCGGTCAGAGGAGGAAGACTGCAGGATGTCTTCCTCTGAGAGCCCCTTCACTTGTGAGCTGCTCACACCTGATCCTACAGAGGAGAGACATTTTATTTGTTACTTAATTTTATTATGTGTTAACCTGAAAGGTTTGTTTCTCTCTGCAGCAGCATGTCTTCATCCCGCCCTGAAATAAAAAATATGTACCGTATTTTCCGGACTGTAAGTCACGTTTTTTAAGCGACTTATAGGGATGTAACGATACCAAAAACTCACGGTACGATAATATCGCGATAAAAAGTCCACTGTACGATATTTATCGTGATATTGAAAAATAAAGAAAAAAAATGTTTTTTTACTTGATTTGTTTTTCTTTATTAAATAATAAATCTGATTCGTACAGCATTTTAGTAGGATAGTAGTATTTTAAAGTGTCAACAATATAATAATCAGACCCTGCAATAGAATAAATCAAGTTTCACTTTAGTTTTTCAAGTAACTCTAACTCAACTCTAACTCAACTCTAACTCAACTCTAACTCACTCCCTCAGCATCATCAAGGTTATCTTTTAGGAATATGAGCATGTCCACATTTCCAGGTAGAAGCTGGGATGTTTGGGCGTTTACAATATCACCTGCTGTGGAAAAAACTCTCTTGCTTGGTACGGATGTTGCTGGGACAGAGAGATATGCTTTGGCCATGGGTGACAGCAGTGGGTCAAACTGTAAATTGTATCTCCACCACTTCAAAAACAATACAGTTGTTGCCAAGAGGGTGAGGCTTATTGACAGGGCGAGATATAAATATACTGTCGGTACTTGTCTATGTCTCTAGGTATGTACAGGTCAATCAATCAATCAATGTTTATTTATATAGCCCAATATCACAAATGTTACATTTGTCTCAGTGGACTTCACAGTTTGTACAGAATATCAGTATGACAATACGACACCCTCTGTCCTTAGACCCTCACATCGTACAAGGAAAGACTTCCAGAGAAAACCCACAGTTTAAAGGAGAGCATGGGAGAAACCTCAGGGAGAGCAACAGAGGAGGGATCCCTCTCCGAGGACGGACAGACATGCAATAGATGCCGTGTGTAAATCGAAAAGATAATACATTTACAACATAGGTAGACCAATTGTTTGGAAATGCATGTGTCTATAATAAGAAGATGAATCCACGAGGATGTCAGCAATCCTGTGGGAGCCATCAGGGAAGTAGTATGGTGAGAGTCAGGCAGGACCGCAGAGACAGGTTCAGCCACGACTCGAAGTCCAGGACTCAGATCCAGTGCTCAGGATAGAGGATCCAGGACACACGACCACAGCAACAGGATTAGCCTCGACTCAGGATCCCGGCGTATATATGGACACAAAAAATAGATGTGGGGGAAGCTGGGTTAATCGGAACATGAGAGTACAAAGGTACAAACAGCCTGAAAGACGGAGTAAGGTGCCCCCCCCAAACAGTCCAAGCCTATAGCAGCTAAACTAACGTGTCTACATACAGTGGGGCAAAAAAGTATTTAGTCAGCCACCAATTGTGCAAGTTCTCCCACTTAAAAAGATG
>NW_011369945.1:5884186-5892250 GCF_000735185.1 Notothenia coriiceps
TCAAGCCAGCCGTGTCCTATTAAGTTAGGTGCGCGTTCACATGAAAGGGGTGGTATTTGGAGCATTCGACCTAGATAGGACACACCCCTCTGAGAGATATTTGGTTAAAAAGAACACAATGGTGCTCTAGGAGGAGATTCAGGTGATAAGGTGGGGGGTGGGGGTTTACCTTGGTTGGTTATTGGCTAATGGTTACACAAGCCAAAAAATCGTTATGACATCATAAAGTGGCCAAAATCTGATCAGCTCATTTTCAGACAGGTTTTTATATGAATGGATCAGGACAAAAAGAGAGAGAATCTTTTTTCCTGAAACTTTCAGAGTCTCTTTACACAGAGGGGACACATGGTTATGTATAAAAGACATGAACAAGTGGATTTTGTGTAATAGGTGACCTTTACATCTTATAAGGAAAATGTACTGTTATTGAACTGCTTACAGCTCATATTGAACATGTGAAGAGGGGTCAAACATTTGCATTGGTCTTTTTGAGGGAAAAAGTGATGAATTAAAATGCAACAGGACCCAGGAAGATATTCTAGGGATTCATTGAAACTGGTAGTACTAAAAAGCACTAACACCTTGTTTTGGTGTTACAGCTCAGGGAATATTAATCCAATAATTCTTATTAAAACAGCTCTGAATCAATCTGAAACGAAAGATGCCAGATACGTTTGTTGGCCTCACTATAGCTGTAGAAAATACATATTTTATTTATCAAATCCTTAAGTCTATAGGTAAATCGGTAAACTTGAAGGTTTCCTGCTTTAGATTCACTGAATTGTGAAAGTGTGAGAAAGATGGCAGGGAGTTTCATAGAGTCATGATGCAAGATGGGTTTGGTGTAATCTTTGACATTTGAAGTGGTGATGATGGCCTGTTAATGATGTGCCTCCTCTGGATCAATGCACATATTAATGACCTATAAAACACATCCCAGCAGCTCAGTCCTATCTTAGTTCTTCCTGGAGTACACTGCAACCAGAACCTAAGGGTGGATGTGAATATCTTGTGACTGGGCTCCACCCACCATTAGGCTTCATGGCCTTGCTTTTTCTTTTAGCCCGTCAGGCCTGGTTCTGGCTACAGGCAGCTCCTCTGAGAATTGGGCAGAGGAGCTGTGTGTCAGGCCCCAGGCTGTGCCGTTACCGAGACAGTTTCCTCGCCTCTCCCTGGAAATTACAGTTTCTCTCAAAGTCACTATCTGGTTGAGACGGAGGAAATTGACAAGGGACGGAGGGATCTCACGTTAGAGGGATGATGGGGAACCTAAGACAGAGGCTCTGGTATCAGATGCTGTACTTAAGAGTAAATCTAGCTAACCTTAGTTTATCCAGTTTATTGTAAAATTGCTTTGCTTATTATTACACTGGTGCAGTTATTTATTAAAGAAATGTAGTTCTTATACATATAATTACACAACAGCCTTGTATAGCTTGCTAACATCCTCACTCTCACAAGTTTGTTGATTTTTTTAATCCAAAGTAAAATATCTCAACAAAAACGGTAATGTTGTACATGTACATGTATGAAATGTGGTACTTTGGATACATTACAAGGGCTTTAGTAATCCTCTGACTTTCCATCCAACACCACCATTAGATGCTACTTCCAAAATAACATTGACCAAGTATTCAGTTCTTGGCTAAACGTTGGGGAAGTAGTACTTCTGCACAGAAAAGTCTTATCTGACTGCCAAAGAAAGGATGGATATACTCAAATTCAAGCCATTCTTGTAAGCAAAAACAGTCCCTGGTTGTGGATCATTGTTGCTCCTTTTAACCTGAATTAACTTAAGGCAGAGCTTTCACCAGAATGTTTGAAGCGCAAATGAATAAACTCTAATAAGCCTTATTGTCTGTATAAACTTAAAAGTGTATGGAAGCTATGCATACTCCTCCATTCTCACAATTATTGGATTATGCACATTGATTAAACACAGTTATTCATATTTAGAAAAGTTTTAAATAGGTATATATTGTTTACAAAATAAGGGTTGGTGGTCCTTATGTTTCCAATGTATTGGGAATGGTAAAATACTTGCAATCGTTAACATCAACGTCATAACTTGATAATGTTATTCCTTTCTACAGAAAGAGGATTTGTATGCTGTTTGTTTGCTTCTTCGAAAACATTTAGAAAACATTAAGTACAGAAAAGCAACATAGCGTTTTGTCATTGCACTGGCACGTTTTCTTTGTGAGTGTATTTTATGATAAAAGCTTGAGAGTAGAAAGCAAAGAAATAAGGAATTGAAGTTTGACAACACAGACGGGTTCAGAGTGGGTCACAACGAGAAGAGCCATGAAAGACACTTTTTAAAGCCTCTCTGCCCATGAACTATGCATAGAGGTTTTGATCTCAGTCTCCAGGCCTCATGAAGTCCTACTGATCTTGCTGTGAGTTTTGGTTTCAAATCTTGCCATCACATATTTTTACAATGTCTACACAGCGTGACTTGACCCGGTTAAAGCTATTCCTGTCTTGGCTGCAGTGTGAGGTCTTTCTTTCTTTATTTGTTACATTACTGGCCTTGAATTGCACTTGTAAGATACAAAGGACTTCACAAGGGCAAGTCTCCTGTAGTAGTATAAGGTTAGATAGCATAACTAAGGATGTGTCAATGCTTTTCACATGAATGCTTCTGTGGGGATGACAGTGATCTTTACAAAATATTTTTTAATAGCTTGACCTACTTGAGGGAAAGAAGTGCCAGACTTCCCAGACTTGAATTTGATAGCACTCTCATGTCTGTATTGTAAATACAAAGGCACCAATAAGGATGCTTAGCTAAATCAAAGGTAACTCCACTGGTTCAAAAAGAAGTCCACTTCTATAGAAGTCTATGAGAAAATGAGCCTATTTCTCTCTTGATTTATTACCTAATGAAAATGGTCCTGATAAATTCAATGCAGATTGATGTTCATTATGTGAACTGAAGACCCGTTTCAAGTAATAAAGAGAATAAAACAGGTCATGCTTTGAGGCGGGACTACCTTGTGATTGACAGGTCACTACCAAGAAGTATTGTCATTGTAAAAGTTATTTCTTTTCGGTTGTTTTGTACAAAAGAAAATTATTTGTTTTCAACATGATGAACATGACGCTGATGACGATGACCTAATCTTTTATCTTCAAGAACAATGTACGCTAGAGGGGGTAGGACCAGAAATGTTTTTTTAAGCTTCTTCTTGCTCCTGTTGAACATGACAGAGAGATTTGAGATTCTTTTTTTTGCATCTCTTTGTTAGAATGATTATTATTATTTAAAAAGAAAAAAAAGAAAACGTATTATTGTTATATGTCGATAACATTTTTATTTTTTAAGTATTTTCCGGTCTTGGTGTTGTCTGCCTTTGCGTGTTAAAACTTAAACTCTCTCCCAATACTCAGTCTACAAAAGTTAATTGTAACATTTAAGTTGCCTAAGACAACCACAATGCAAAACGTAAGACTTCAAACCACAGTCCACACACATTGGAAGATATTAAGTTGACTACTATGTCCACTTCTCATATTCAGTCTATGAGCAGAAGATAACATGGAAGCCAATACAGAACACTAACCTATCCTCCAAAGACATTTTCTCATTCCTGTTTGTCCTTCTGATTTGTAAGATGAAGTGTACAGAGTGGCGCGCTGGTGGTCCCTTGTCTGACTCTGGGTCAGTGCACAACCTTACACGATGAGCAGCTGCCATTAAAGCCACCAATAATGACTTATTGACTGAGCGCAACTGAGCAGGCTCCATCCGGGGTGCTTCACAGGTAGAGCTGGCAGGCCTGTGAAGTGTTGTTCGATGGGACAAGACTGTTTGAAGTCAACGCTGCCTTGTCTTGCTCTCTGACACAGGCAGTCACTGTGCAGAATACAGTCAAAATAGGAAAAAGCCAAGAAAACACAAGCCTCTGAAGATGTACGAAATACTTCAAGGTGAATGTTCCTGTCATAGCACCGATGTACAGGGAGAATTCTCGTTTTAGAAAAAGCTTTATAAGCTGCGTATATATCCAGCCGTGGACTGTTCTGCATTATTTTGAAAAGTCCTGTTTTTGTTACTGAATACAACTTGTGTGTGTCTTTTTTTTTTAACCTTGGTTCCATTTCCAGCAGTGTACTTTGTGTGTATGTGTGTCATGGAGTGTGCTTTATACCGCTTATATCCTGGCCTGTTTTAGGAACGCAACTCGACCGGAGCATATTGAGCCTTTCTGAAGACGGTTCTCTCTCTTGTGTGCTGCCTTTGATGGAAGTGTGTCACAGACTTGAGATGCAGTCCTTTGATGTGGTCTGATGCAAATTGGGGAGGTGACCTGGGTGCAAACACAGATAGGCACGCACATTGGCTAATTATCCACCTCCAGATGTTTAGTTTTGGGATGCCTTGCAAACCTGGCACGGTGGGAATTCCTATAATGAGACACCAACAAGGAAATAAGGTTACTAGCTGGCCTCCTGATGGCTGTGTGCTAATTTGATTAAGCACAATCTAGAAACTGATTTTGGTTCAAATTAGGGGCCATTTTGTTTCTGTACACTGATAACGACTCAAAGTTTGATCAGACGACAAACATTTTTGTGTTTCCCTAATGGAGGGAAGATCTCCATTTTCAATAATGTATGGCAACTTTTCTTCTACCTTCTTATGAGAGATTATCGAGCATAGTTGGAAATTCTTGATGATGTGGAGTAATTGTTGGAGTAGTAGGACTTAAGGTTAGATAACTTAGTTCAGACCCTTACCCCAAAAAATCATTGATTTGGTTATACGGATGGATACTGAAATTGCAGTTATTATAATATCAATATCCTACATAATGACACAGAATGCACACTCACCATGCCCCACATAAGATTCATTGATGTTAATATTGTGCTATCAGTTGTATTGACTCCTACATTTGACAATTGGGCTTTTGGATAGAGAATCTGTAGTATGTGTTATCCTTAAATAATCACAGAATTAACTTGGTATCATTTTTACAAAACAGAAATCTGAATAATTAACTAAAGCATACAATTCCGTCAATGACCGACAAATGCAAACAACTTTCTGTGACAAAGCAAATTATGACGCACAATTGTATGTAGATATCAAACAATGTGGATGTTGATGTACTTAACTGAGGATACACAGTGTATTTTCTCTCAGTAAGAAGAACATCTTGCGATACAGTCCTATAACAAAATTGTAATTGTTAAAAACCTCACAATCAACCAGTTTCACTCTCCAAAACTTCCAAGTGTCAAAGGGAGTATTTGTTGTGGGCTTTTCACCCTGCATGGCCTCCTGGGTGAACATGAGCTCCTTTGGTTCAGCTGTCCACTTTAGATATAGATCGAAGATTCCTTGTCAGAGTCTATCGCACCTTAGCCCACAGCGGGTGGGGGGGGCGGTGGGCAGAGACGTCAGCGTGTCCTCCATCTCTTTCTGTTTCTGCATCTCTGTAACTGTCTGTCTCTTTCAAGTTTTCATGTGCTTCCAGGGTGCTCGTATTGACAGCTTGTTTTTCAAAGTGCTGAGTGTTCGAGAGACAGTCGCTTCCCATTTGCTGTTTAATATTTCAGTGTGAGGTGTTTCTGGGTGTTGTTGCTAGAGGGTCTGCTGCAAGGATTAGGGCTTTGGTGACTTGCATGAAAACAAGTTGTGTGCTGATAAAAGTTGGAATGAAAACTTTTTTGGTATCTTCATTTAAACTGCTATATAAGTTGTGTCGCTGGTCAAGGTTTTGCAACTCATTAAAGGTCCCATGTCATGGCCATTTCTACTGATCATAATTCCATTGTTGAGGTCTACTAAAATAGATTTATATGGTGCAATTGGTCTATTTGGACCAATCCGCGGACGTAACGTAACGGCTCCACGGATTGGTCCATTTGGAACAATGGGTCCATTTGGGTATGGGCACGCCACTGTACCCAGGAAGAAAAAGAGAAATCTCCAACGAGGCGTTCTGGGGCAGCATAGACAGGTCTTTTCTGTGTTAGTTTTACTCGCTACAGGGTGTACTTTGAGGGTTTGTAACTTTGCAGACCGTTTACATGCATATAAACCTTCATAACACACAAGGGGACGGGTAATAACCGGAAAAGCATGTCATGGGACCTTTAACATTGTGGAAGCCCCGCCCCCCATAGTTTCTTATATGCCTGCCAGCAACTAAACAAGCAATAAGGAATATATTGTGCGTCCCCAATCATGGCATTGTGTCGGCAAACTACCTTGGCTGACAATGGCTGGGGTTGCTGCATTTGAAACTTCACCTAATCCAATATGTGCAGTACAGAATTGCTAGCGATAGCCTATAGACTGGTAGCATCCCAAACCAACTTCCACACATTAGGTAAATACTTCAGTCACATTGGACGTGGACTAGCACATCCATTGTGGTTTTTTGTAATCTGAATCTGTGAACCCCCCCAAATGGCGCGTGACATGCTTTCAGGTCTTTATGACATGCTAAGTTGCTTCTGTAGCTAGTTAAGTGGACATGCTAACTTTTGCATCTTACCAGCAGATAACCACAATGTTTGATTCAGTCCCTTACATTTTGTGAATGTTTGGTTTCATCTCTTCTACTCCCAGGCATGCAGTTTTGGCATCTTGAGAAGCCCAAAGCTCGACAGGCCTGTTGAGAAAAAAGGCGATCTATCAATCTCTACTCTTTGGTTGAAGTGTACTGAAAAGAAGGTTTTTCATAAATTCCACCCTGATCCTCTTCATCTGCAGATCAATATACCAAATAATGTACAGCCCTCGCTATGTCTTAATATAGCAAGACAGGGGAACATTCTGTTTTTACATCGCTTCCTGTGAGATTAAGATGTCCCTCCGTGATGTTAAAGCATGAGTAGGGTTTTGCCTGGCCTCCCTCAGAGAGCGCTGGAGTAATAGCAGCTGCTCGGTCCTGATTAGAGCCACCGTCCTTCCAGAGCCAGGCCCACACATCTCTGTCCTACTTTCTCCCCCTCTCCCCCTCCTAATCTTCCTCTCTCCCTACCCTCTCCTAAAGTCATGCTCCAAGCCTCTGCTTAAGAATCACAAAATCACGCTGCATACAATTTTTTCCTTGTTGAGCTTTGTGGCTTTTCTTCCAAAGCCCATGTTGGTTGTCCACCCACACATTACTCCTTATCGTTCAAGAATAACTACAGCATTTTGAACTTGTGGGAAAAATCCACACCTACATATGCATCAGCATGTGCAGAGGCCCACATAATGGGCTAGATTTATTTTCTGATACATACACACCCACAGACATGTATACAAACACACAACTGTAATGAGTCATTGCAATGCAGGAGGTATCCCTTTATCCTTGAACAACCAATCTATGTTGAAGCTCAGCTGTTTGTACTTTTTGTAGTCCGCTTTGTGAGTATCAGCTGGCTGTGGCTCTCTAAATATAAAATACCAATTTGCAAGAGTTTGCTCCTACTGTATGTGCTTTCAAAGAGTTACCTTCTACATGTCGGTGGAAAGTTGCAAGCTGTACATTTATACATGCTTTACATTACTACACCTGTTTGGTTTTGTATTTGTTCATGAAAAGTCTTCAATATCTCTAAAGTGATGTAAATTATAGTTTCATCTTTTACAAGCATATATTTCTGTGTGTGCTATTTTTTTGTTGTCAAAATGATGACCAGACAGGCTGAAGAAACTCCTCTGACTCAAATGACCACCCTGTCAGGGTGAGTTGAGCTGCTAAATATGGGATGGGATGCTTTTTTATGAAAAACGTAAGGGGGTAATATTGGCACTCAGATCTAAGTAATTGGATTCAGTTAATAACATCAGTTACACAGCCCTGAAAGCTAATGGTCAGACTTTAGGTATAATTAACTATTTATTTAATTTTTTCCCCCAAAGCAACAACAGTTTGGCTTCTTTTTCTAGGCAAATCCGAAGTAATGGTGCATAAAAAGGCAACGTCTTATGAAAATAAAAGGTAGGGGAAAGCATAACGAAGGAAACTAAAATAGAAAAATAATGGTGAAACTGAGGAGAATAAAAGCGAGCAAGAAGATGCAGGAGTGATAGAAGCCTCCCCCCCCCCCCTC
>NW_011369945.1:5892262-5895998 GCF_000735185.1 Notothenia coriiceps
CCCTCTCCCCCGGGCTGAGTAGCAGCAGATTGTTCCGCCTGAGGTTTGACATGCTCAGGGGTTTTGTGAATGAAATGGACGCCTTGGCACCTGGCCCGTACAT
This sequence comes from Notothenia coriiceps, assembly GCF_000735185.1. Classification (NCBI taxonomy): domain Eukaryota; kingdom Metazoa; phylum Chordata; class Actinopteri; order Perciformes; family Nototheniidae; genus Notothenia; species Notothenia coriiceps. Next base: position 5,892,366 of record NW_011369945.1, read on the forward strand.
TACGCAGCTCGGTTCTCTCCTTTTCCCCCCCCTCCCCCTCCTCCTCCGCTGCCCTCTCTCTGTCCTATTCATCAGGAGACTTCCCAGACTGCAACATGTTGGAGTCCAGTTACCATCACTTAGCAGCTCCCAGGAGTCACCGGCTCTCTCTCTCTCTCTCTCTCTCTCTCTCTCTCTCTCCCTCTGTATCTTTGTCTCATTTCAACTCAAATCATCTTCTAATGGTTGGCAAAACACAATGTTGTTGAAGCGGTATGTGTTTATCCATGTGTATTCATTTTATACTGTAAAGCTAAAGGTACAACTCATACATGTACTATAAATATATACTTTCACGGATAATGTTTTTATGATGTGTATGATTTACATTTGTGGCTATAAAAACCAAAAATCTATTTTGCCATAGATGTATCTTTTTCACTCGGAACATTACTTACTGCTTCTTGTCATTCACTTACTCTGCGCACACACACACACACACACACACACACACACGACGCACGCACGCACGCACGCACGCACACACACACACACACACACACACACACCATCATTTCATCTCTCATCCAAACAACCACAGACCCTCTCTTCCTTTTTCCCATCCCTCTCTCCGTTCACCCACTGAACTTTAAGTGCTCTGGAGCGGTAATGGCCAAATTGTGTTTCACTTTGTCACATGACATGCGGAAAACAAGCCTCAATGGAGCGAGCGTGGCTCCATTCAGGTATACAAGTATACTCTTTAAGGTAAAAAGGAATGCGTCATTGGAGTGAAAATACAGTGTTCATTTCAAAATAATAGCTGAACAAACGCTACTTAAAGCTTTCCACTGAACAGGACGGCAGAAAGCAATCAGGGTGAGTCGTGCAGTCTAAAAAGCGCTTTGAAATACACCGAAAACTGCGTCACTAATACAATGCATGACTGTCTTTGTCATCGTGCTAAATTGATTAACTGCCACCCTGAAATCCACAGTTATGATAAGCCAATAGACTGTGAACAAATTACTTAAAATTACAAAGCATCAGACAAATAAAAATAACAACTGGCAAAGATAATGTATATAACGCACAAGTGATTTATTGACTATTCAGCCAAAGCCTATAAACATAAAAGAGTTGTGCCTGTCAGACAGTATTTATTTACCTCAGGTTACAACACTATCTTTAAAACGGTTTAATAAAAAAAACACACACATCCCTCTGGATATGTTATCTTTACATCACTCATTTCCACACACAGTTTGCGTCTTATCACACATTACAGCACTTTCCTATCCACCCAGAGCCACAGACAAGGAGCTGCTGCTATCATACACACATTTCTTTTATTGATAAGACAAGTATTACTGCATGAGGGATGCTTGTGACTGCTGAAACTGATGAAGCCCCCTCAGATGGGGCAGAGGCCTAGATCAGGTGTCTAAAGGGGGTCTTTGTCCTGCCAGCATCCGATCTCCCTGCATGGATTCATGGAAGAAAGGAAGAGTTCCCAGGACACCTCTATCGATCTGGTCCCATCCCCCCCACATCTCTTGTTGCCTTCTATCCTCCGCCTAACCATCCCCCAGCAAAGAAAGGTAGAGCAGACCCAGGAGTTCTCATCCTAGCCGAGTGTGTTCATGTGTGTGCCTGTAGTTGTGTGCGTGCATTTTTTAAGAGCTTGAAAAGCTGACACCATAATTCCAGGCTGCTGTCTCAGAGGATTTATATCATATTGTGTTAGCCGGTGTTTGGGTGATGGGAGGAAGCTGTTTAGAGGGCTGGAATGGGGAGGAGAGATCTTTTTTTTACACCACATCTTTGTGTGTGTGTATTCTTCAAGATGATGATGCCTCTTAATTTTGTGCCTCATCGTCAGTAACTAAATCTCCCTCAGTCTGCTGTGCTGTCCGGCTGCACTAGAGGCGTCTGTGACCTGAAAGGACCCTGCATAGTCAGAGCACCTCTGGATTAGTTGTTATGGGGGCCACTTAATGTGCTTTCTCCCTCTCCGTTTGCCTCAATCTGTCCCTCCCTGCGCCTGCCAGGCTGACATTTTGATCTGTCACAACAGCTTTTGCTCAGCATGCCTGTCAGTGACTAGCAGTCGGGGGCTCACACATATGTTTTGTGTCATTGAATCCCCTCAGGATTTTCCCATCATGACACTGTCTGATGGTGTGAAGCCTTGTGTACAAATGGGACTGTGGGTATTTCATTTTTCTTTCACTTGAAGTCATATGATCGCAAGTGTTTATAGTTCGTTGTGTGCAATGAATGTTATGAAAACTGACATGTTGGTCTGTGCTGAAGCCTGATATGGCTGCGCTTGTGCACACATGTTATATATTCATGTGTGTTTGTGTGTGTTTGACAGGGAGAATGTGTACGAGTGCACATTTGATAAGCTTGTTGAGATCAATCCTTCAGTCTGTCGCTTTGTTTTTCACTAAGAGTGTGTGGATATGTGTGTCCCAATAAGCCTCAACAGTTACAGCAGTGGCACTGGTGTTGCAGGTGACATATACTGCATGTCAATAAAGAGACTTACCCTCATACATTCACACTTCTCCTCAAGAGCTACTATGTTTCAAATCAGCACGCTATGTGACTAATCTTCCTCTCAAGTGAGTGCGCAGAGTGAACAAATAGGGCAGTTTTGAGGCTGCTGTGTGTGGGAGCTTTCCGCATGTTCCCGGGGGGGAATATTTCGTAAAGAGGAAGATTAATATATCAATGGATGACATGATCATAGTCAAACATATGCATATGCTGGTTCGTCTGTGCCGGTGCGTGCGTTTGTTAGTGAGAGCATGTGCGCAGTTCTAGGGAGCCGCCTCCTTCATTTGCATGTCTGGAGCGAACATCTATCATCATCATCAAGGCGCTGCAAACAGTGAGGAAGGCAGGCGCCGCGACGCTTTCGGGAGAGAGACTGAACACACTTTCAAACCTTTGCTGCAGCGTTATCAAACGTTTCCTAAATGCCTTCACCTCGGGGGGAAAGGCACTCTACACACTGGTAGATGCAAACAGACGGCATTTCTCTGTGTTATTTGTGACTGTATTTTCCCATCATTCACCTTGTTACACACAAACCCTATCATAACGACTCCTCTAATTTGAGAACACCTGAAGAAACATCAAGCACTAAATGATCATAATTATTTCAAACACAAATACTCCTTTTCAAAACGTTATTTTCCTTCATTCACAGCTTTGTAAAGTGAGTCGATCCATTTTTGGGAGCCAGAGGGTATTACTGGGCAGTATTAAGAGAGAGGAGAAATGGTACCGCCTGATAGATAGAGGAGCGAGAGGCGGTGTGTGTGTGAGCTGAATAGTAAAAAGAGCCCCCGAGACGAAGAGGGTTGGTGGGAGGAAGGGAGGAAGCAGAGGAGGGAGGAGTGTGGTGGAGTGGAGGCACAGAGCCAGAAAATTGCATTGCGTGCTCGGTGATTAGTTTACCTCCTGGGTCTCATTCTCTCTCACTCCCCTCTTCTCACTCTCCTCTCACTCCCCAGGTTCTTCTCTACCACTAGTATCTTTTCCTTGTGTCTTTGTCTTGCCAAGTTTGCCGCCTCTTTCCACTTCCTCTGTCACTACATCACACTGTCACTTCTCTCTATTCTCTCATCCTCTCGCTTGCCC
>NW_011369945.1:5896024-5935749 GCF_000735185.1 Notothenia coriiceps
TGACCAGGAGGAAGCAAAATAGCAAAACTGTTTAATAATAATAATAATAATAATAGATTTAATTTGTTAGCGCTTTTACAGGTGCTCAAAGACGCTTTACAGATAATAGTGAAGAGAAAAGAAAAGAGAAGAAAGGAACAACAAATAAATATATAGTTAAAGTTAAAGTCCAATAATTTTTTGAAGGTGGTGAGGTCGGTGCAGTCTCTGATGGGTTGTGGGAGTGAGTTCCAGAGGGAGGGGGCAGCGACGGAGAAGGCTCTGTCCCCCCAGGTCCGGTGATTGGTGCGGGTGGGGATGGATAGGAGGTTGGCTTCTGATGAGCGGAGGCAGCGGGAAGGGGTGTGGTGGTGCAGCAGGTCTGTGAGGTAGGGGGGGGCCTGGTTGTTGAGGGCTTTGTAAGTAATGAGGAGGACTTTGAAGTGGATTCTTTCATTAACCCCTTTCTTTGATTTTGCCATTTGGTCAACCAACAAACTGGCTTGCATCCAATCGCCATAGGTTTGATGACACAATGTGAGTCATTTTCACCAAATAGGAAATGTCGTAGCTCTCAATATCTCTGATTGAATAACAACAATGAGGCTGACTTGAACTGCGCATTTGTCTTTAACGCCATCTTCATCACAGCTGACATCCTGACAAGTTATTTTTAATAGTATGTAAGCCATGATAGTGTGACGGGGCGCCAACATGCAGAATACCAGGACCCTGAAACTGAAGAAGCTAAATGGAATCCAGCCATCATTAATTACATTTGTTGCACGTTTGTCCTCCTGCGACTTGCCTTAGTCAGTGTTTTCTGTAAAAAAAAAGGCAGTGGTTGTAACAAATTTTATAATTGAGAATCAAAAGAATAATCACTTCTCTTTACAGACCCCATGAAATGTTATTTACGTGTTATAATTACAGTGATAATATTTAGTCAAGACGTCAGAGGTGGTTAACCAGTACACACTCTGAACTGACAGGGTTGAGCAGACTTGACACAGCGTTTCTCATCTCGGCTTGATGCGTCCCATCGCTTTCAGCTTGCATCATGTCAATCCCGTCTCTGTTCAACATTCCAGCAGCTCTCGAGTAGCAATCGCCCAAAGGCGCTGGTCACAGATCGTTGTGTGTTTGTATGCGAGTGTCTGACTTGCCTGTGGGACTCAGATCTCCACTCTGACAGCCTTTCATCCAGGGCTCTTCACCGCCATAAGGAGGATAAAGACATATCTGATGTAGGATCAGTGCTACGCTGCTGAAGGGAAAGCCCATTGAGCCACAAAGTGTTTCTGGAAGTAAAGGAAACCCCTCATCTTGACATACATAAACCTTAGCATTTTCTTAAGACACAACGGTATACTATTCATTCCTGTTACTCTCAGAGACAAGCTACGATGCTAAAGACATGTTCACTACAACAGTTTTCTTAAGCACTGTTCAGATTTGAGAATGATGAATAACACAACAATGACATAACTGTTAGCTCCCGCTGGAGCTACGATACTTTTCATTCACAGTGAAGGGCGAAAGAATCGCACATTTGTGAGACGGCAGTCAACAACAGTGTCCTTTAACAAGACGCTGAATCCCCGACAGGTTTTCTATAGCTCAGCTCACCCATACTGCTGACCGTACTAGGGCTGAGTGAGAAATGACTTTCTCCTCCGAATATCCGTATCACAAGAAACACTAAAGCCAGCTATCTGTGATCCATCCCAGTGAGGTTCCAGCAGACTGGAGAAATCCCATACATTCTCTGATAGAAAGCCACAACATGAGTTTTTGCTGGCTGCAACAAAACATACGAGATGGCAATATTATGTGTGTATTTTGTAATAAGTGAGTATGATTGGTACTTCAAAATGCTTGTCATTTCAATTTAAAGAAGGAGACCTGATAGAGGAGTTGAAGGACAAGAAAGAGAAGTTTAAATCCAGAAAAATATCTTTCCTCTGGCCTCCTGTTTAGTTTGAAGCAAGCTGACTCCCTCAGGCCGGCAGAGGGCTGTGCAAACCTAAAGGGAAGAATTGAAAAATAAAGTATACACTAGATCCTGAGAAAGTTATATGGGCATGGACATGGGTAAACAACTAGATTATAAATGATTAAATAGAGGAATTATTATATCACAATGGTAACTCAGATAGGACCCAACGATATAACTTGCAGAATTGCTCATCTAACTAGGTAATGAGTTTAAAAACCAAAACAGAACAGGTAGAAAATAAAATTGGCCAAGTATCTGAAGTACCTGCTGTAACTGCACTCCCACACACCCTCCACCAATTTCCTCGGGAAAAGACAGTATAGAAGAAGATAAATCTCTGCAGACAGAAATTGAATTCTGTTCTGCATTCTAGGCGGGGTGTTAGGAAGACTTATGAAAAGAGTGAGAGACACAGAAGTAGCAAAGACACAGAGAAGCGAAAGAGGGAGACATTTAAATCTCCCTGCTAAAAGAGGTTTGAACCTCATTGAGAGTCAATGTGCAGCCCCACTGAGTGACTCAGGGTGTGACTCATCGCAGCTGGCATCGACTCCACCTTACACACACACAACCTCACACTTTTTCATAAACCCTCAGGCATTGTGTATGCTATGTGTCCCCCATGCTTAGCGTTCTGTTGGATTCCACCTGTTAACAGCCAATGCATAAGCTCTGCTCCATGCTGCTGTAATGTTACATGTGATCTTATGAATCAGCTTATGACAAGATATGAATGCAGTCTGAGCCACGGAGCCTTCCCACAATCGGCTTAGAAGACAGATGCTGTCAAACTTGACTATGTCCGTCGATGGGATCCTTCTTACCACCCACTAGATGAATAAGTATAACGGTAGTTGGATGACTCACCGGTCAATTAAGAGGAGAACGGGCTCATTCACAGATCTTCAAATGTCTCAAAAACTGGCTACATTTTGCTCATTTTAAGATGTTGTAAAAATGTTCTCAAGATTGCATGTATGTGTTTTGGGGGGGGGGTTACTGGTTGGCTGTGTATCGACTGCAATGGCAGACGGCTGATCTTGGAACACGGCCCCAGCACAGCGTAGAGCTGTTAGGCCATCCGTACGTTGCTTAACGAGGCATGAGCGATCGCTATGATCTTGCCACAAATAATTCATGAGGAGCTCTGTAGTGGAGCTATGGAGCTAAAAGGGAAAGGGGGGGTGAAAGCATCAAGGAGTGGACCACAGCCTAAGTGGTGCATGGCCGAGACATGAAGGGAGGAAGACATAAAAAGATCCATCTGACAAATGTGTCTGGAATAGAAAGGAAATCCCCCATTACCTACAGTTCTGACAAGACTGCGTGTGAACGCACACATTTGTGTGTGCTTATTTTTAGACAGCCATTTGTGTTACTACATCTGAAAAAGGCACAGTGGGAGTGTTAGAAGTGTGTATCACAATCACAGGATGTGTGTAAGATTCTTGCTAAGGCATGCGCTATGTGTGTGTTGGAATGTGACGGAGTGAGTTCAGATTTTTATGACAGCTGTGAAACCCAAAGTGTTCGACTGCACACGTTTTTTCTGCTGAAACCATGGGAATATGAGCTAATAAAGTGTGGCCTGGTATCAAATGAAAGGGCCGTTTGTAATGTGTAATGGAAACCATACTTTCTAGTTTTTTGTGCTTGAATATCAGAGCTGTAGTCTAGATTATTGCACCAACGGTATAGGTACGGTAAACTACTGTTGGTTTGTTTAAAATAGATTATAGGCGATAATAACAATTAAATGCCTTTTGGATGGATTTCAATGCAATTTGGAACAAACTCCTATGTTGCCCAGACAACAGATTTTGGTGACTCCCTGATTTTGAATATAGTGCCACCGGCAGGCTTAAGCTTTTCACTTATTCTCTCAACATTTACTTCTCTTAATGACTTTAGTAATTATATGACATATAGTGCCACCATGACGTTTAATATCTAAACAACAGTTAAACTTTAATTGGCTACTGGTTGAATTGTAACAACTTCTCATCTAGTGCTTTTTCTGTTTGTCTAATACTATTGATATAGCTGCAAAACTAATGACACCCATCAGTTGCAGGCTGCAGCTTGCACTTGCTAAACATCGGCATTTTAGCCTTGCAGTCGAGAGCAGTGTAGCACGCTGCCATTAGCATTTAGCTTATAGCACAGCTGTTCCTGGGTGCAGCCTCACAGAGCAGCTCACGTCTGTAAGGTTGTTTTTTCAAAGTGAGACATCTATGGAGACAATGAAAATTACTTTTTTTGACGGAGGCACTACAGACCAGTGAGACGCATCACTGGAACACAGACTAATGGAAATAGGGGGGATGGAGACAAAGAATCGGCGCAGGTCTCTGTGGCATGTCATTAGTGAGAAAGAGGGGTTGACTTGCTTCATCTGACATTTACCAGTCCGACTGAAAATGTCACGGAATGCCAGCTTTTAACTCTGGATATAATGGTGCCTCTTACAGCCTAGAGCTATTGATCCCCAAAAACTTGTGTCCATGTTGCCTCCTCTCTTGTTCCTTCTGTCCACTGTCCCGAGGAAGACCACCGTTCCTGCTCCCAGCCAGAGCTTTCATCATTTTCGTTTACTGCGTGCATTAGCAGATTTGGCTCAGCGAGTAAATGATGCCAGAGCAGTGCGGGGGACAGAGTAGATCCTCCTCGGGGGATATTTTAAGTTTGTTTTGTCACACTAGTGTGGATAATAACATGACAAAACATGTGAATGGTTGTTATTCACTGTCTATTTGACAGGCAGATCTTTGAGTCATCAAGTTTCCACACTAATATTGGGTGCATGTGGGAGTTTTTCCTCCATTGATTCCTTTATTCAGTTTCTTTCACACATTGAGGGACACTGGCTGTCTTTTAGGTTTGCTAACTGACATGTTATGTAGAGGTTTGCCAACAATGCCAGAAAAGTAAAATGAAAGCAGACGGAACTTTGATGCAAAAGTCAATTTAGTATCCTTCTCTATATCTTTTTGGAATATCTCACCAAAGCATGTTGATATTCTTAGGCATGAAATAAGTATTAAGGATCACATAAAAATAACTTTGCACAATTCTACAGAAATAATAATGTCAAATCTATAGGTTAAGTGATTACATTAGTGAAAGTTATCCTATCAAAGCCCGCACCCAACCCTCAACTATTTATGATCGTTGTAGTATAAACCTCTATTTATAGTTTAAATTATTTTTGTGAGATCAAGTAAACGATGGGAGAGGAGCCATTTGTACCAGATGTATTTCACACTCCCATTATCACATTTAGCTGAAGGTCTACTGAGTTGTATTGAATGTACTGTGAATAGGAAGTGGTTGAATCAAAGCAATAACAAAAAGCAATCAGACCCGACTAGATGATGCATTCTTTACAGTGCACTGATCTCAACCTCATTTCAAATTAAGCAGTAATCTCTTTCCCAATAGCTAATGCAGAAGCTAATTATGTTGAAAACCACTCATAAGCATTTTCTGTCTGTGTTTGCTATGCTGCAGTGGATTTCTGTCTCTTAGGAACTGATTTTAGATCCATGGCCTCTCAATTTGTTTTGGGGAGTGCTACTGTCTAGTCTATTTCTGTCCTTGCTACACTATTGTCCTCGGTTGACTGCCTTCACATCAAGTGAAGGATTTATTTGGCTACTCTGCCAGCTCAGGCAGATAGGCCCTGCGGTTACAACACAATATGAAATGTCTGAATCCACTCTTAAGATAACTCTAACTGTCGTAATGGTTTCAGCGATTGTTTTCTCTCCGAGTTAACATGTTTGAAGAGCTGAAGTTGTTTACAGATTAGAGAGGGTAAAAAACCACCAGGCCGCAGTTTTACATCTTCTTTGGAGTTGAAAGGATTGATGTTTTTACCAAGGATTTGGGGATGTTTCCTTCCAAGGCTTAGATTCTGCAAAAATGTTTTCCTCTTAATCACTTGTGGTCTTCTTCCATGCATGTTAATTGGCGGCTTTGACTGCAGCGTTACGTTTCAAAATCCATACCCACAGAAGATTATGATCTTAATTAGCTATATCACAGCCCTGGGCCCATTACATGTTTGCCCAGCATTACACAATGCCATCAAAGCAGTGGTACAGCTTGGATGGCAACAGGAGCTTGATTCAATTAGCCAGCCCTTCTCAGCTGCATTACCCACCACTCCCATGGCTTCACCAGAATCACTTCACCGTTATGAAACTACACAAATCATGAAAATAGCCCATACAGCTGACAATAAGGGTCATGTGGTGACAATGATCATTGCCATGCTTACCGCGGGCCAAAAATATGTTTTTAACTGTTGTTGTAGCTGTGTTACACAAGGCAGTGATACTGTGGAATAAAGCTGCTATGCAAGTAGTTACTTGGTTTGACAGGAATATATTTGTATGTAGAATAGTAAAGGACAGTTCATGACTATGTTTTATTTGTACCCTTTAATTGTACTACATTGGTTTTCTTGTCTTTATTCTTTTCAGTTTTATCACTACAGCTTCCTGCAATATGTTTTTGTTTAACAAAGATTATGTTGTAATCAAAGTCCACACATTTTCTGTAATTAAATGTTTATATAATTGGTAAAGATATGAACATCTTTATCCCTTATGAATGCAAATTACAATATTTGAATTGTGCTATTAAAAGTGATAGCTACTAAGTGTGCTAAGGATGTCAAAACTCAACCAAACTCAACCATGTGATGCAACAGTTTAAAATATTAAAACGTGTTATTGTGCCCTTTGTTTCCATAAGATAAAGAAGTTATTATTAGATTGTCTAACTGTCCGCCCTTCCTTTCTCTGCAGGTACATCCGCACCATGTACCTCGGTATACAGAGTCACCGGCAGAAGGAGAACCAGCGGCGTTTTTACTGGGCTATGATGTACGAGTATGCCGATGTCAACATGCTGCGACTGCTGGAGACCTTCTTAGAAAGCGCCCCTCAGATGGTGCTGCAGCTCTGCATTATGATCCAGAGCAACAATGCTGAGTGGCTGCAGTGTAAGGACTTCCATATGGCACTATACAGGCAACACACAACTCTCATTATGTTTGTGTCTAATTCCAGACATCTTTCATATCCTTCTTTTGTGCATTACGTCATACTGTTGTCCCATAATGCTGAGATGGTTTCATATTTTAAACCTGACAGTTCATTTTCTGTGAAGTTCACATATCGCTTTATTTATAGTGTGCAATATTCTCCACCATTGTATTCAATTTCAAACATTCATCATTTTTGAAAGCTCTTTTACAATTCCAGTTTCCACGTGCAAAACAGCTCCCCAAGGAAGGCAATTCAATCATAACAAGTGATACCCTCCCTGTCTGGGTGTCTATAGAAATGCCATCAATTCATTTGCTGAGAGGCACCATGCTGCTGCTCTGCAGATAATCCTCTATCATTTTTCATGTAGCAGGTTACTGCTCTGACATAATGCTGTCTCTACTGTTATACAAGTCCAAAGGAAACTGAATTGTTGTTGACTGAACGACCTATGATGATCTTGGTAATAATATGGCTTTCTAGAATGTGATAGATTGCTTTGGCTGAAATGAAATGTACTGTAAGTGGAATGCCAGCCAAGTCAAGATAAAAGTATTTTTCTTTGGATTGTGCTTTAGACTAGAAATAAAAACTGGATTTTTCTTTACATTTCTGGTGCTTTGAAAACCATCTCATAGCATGTCAGTGTATCTCATTCTTAGTCTTTCTCTTCTTTCACACTCTTTCTCCGTCTATATTCACAGGTCTTTCAACCATGTCCTCCCTCCTGTCCCTGGCCTGGGTGCTAGCCTCTTACCACAAACTCCTGCGTGATTCACGTGACGACCAGAAGAGCATGAGTTACCGAGGTGCCCTGGTGCATCTGTTCTGGCGCCTTTTTACCATCTCCTCACGGGTGATCTCCCTTGCCCTATTTGCCTCGGTTTTCCACATATACTTTGGCATTTTTGTGGTGCTCCATTGGTGTGCCATGGCTTTCTGGGTCATCCATGGCGGCACCGACTTCTGCATGTCCAAGTGGGAGGAAGTACTGTTTAACATGGTGGTGGGGGTGGTCTATGTCTTCTGTTGGTTCAATGTACGCGAGGGCCGGACGCGGTACAGAATGGTGACCTATTATACAGTAGTGCTGTTAGAGAACGCCATCCTAAGCCTCCTTTGGTATGCGTATCGTGACCCAGTCACAACTGACGCCTATGCCACTTTTGCCCTCTGTGGTGTCTTCCTGTGCTTTGCCTCAGGTGTGGCCTGTATGGTTCTCTATTACGGGGTCCTACACCCCATGGGCCCCCGGCTGAGGGTGCTGGCCAGCTCATGCTGCGCTGAGCTTCTTTGGGGCCTTCCATTACCCCCTGAGGCCGAGCCCATGGCTCCCACACCTGGACCGCGTGGTTCTCAGGCCACCCCCACACGGGGTCTGGCAGGGGAATATGAGGAGTCAGATGAAACACCCACGGACACCTGCCTACCGGTTTTCCAGGTGAGGTCCACAGAGCCTGTGGATGCCACTGGCAGGCCCATCCAGCCCGAGGGTCCTCTCATTAAGATAGACATGCCCAGAAAACGCTACCCAGCATGGGATGCACACTTTGTGGATCGGCGGCTGCGCAGGACCATAAATGTGCTGCAGTACATTAGCCCTAACGCGGTGGGCATCAGGTATAGGGACGGTCCACTTCTCTATGAACTCCTGCAGTACGAATCCTCCCTCTGAAGGCATCTTCTCCTACAGCTCTGCCATGTCCTCTTACACACTACGATGCACATACTTATCCTTTCTTGGACTATGCTCTTCCTCCTCTCCAGATATGATCTCTTTCCATTTGGCACACTGCTATCTCCTTCTCTCCTCTCTGATCATTCTATTTTCCTGCAAGAGATGTGTGTCGAGACGGTCGAAACACACAGCCATTGTTTATTTTTGGAAAAGAAACAGTACAGAGATAAAATCATGAACCTCCAGTATCTGTGATATATACAGAAGAATCATGTAAATCCCTCTACATTGATATAGGAGGGTTCTGTATGCGTGTGTAGATAAAATATGAATGTTTCATTATGAAATGTGTTTAATACATTATACTGTATTGGTGATTCAACCTGTGAATACTTTTGAAGGGCATATTGTATGTCCCTGTGACATGGGACTGGCGCAAAAGCCTGATGGGAATGATGGAGGAGAGTCTCAATGGGGGCAGGTCTTTGCACATCCCAACATGTACTGCCATTCTTTATGTAAATGATTGTACTGTATGATAATGTTTACTAATTCCTTAGCCCGTGAATTGAAAAGCACTGAAATTTCTATCGCGATACTGTAAATAACAAAAAGGACACAATCAAAGATGTGTCCAGAAGAAGCACTTCAAAGTGAATTATCCCTCTGTGAGCCATACGTGGCTCAAGTGGAACCAGGCCGTACTATTTTTGTTCAAAACCCTTAATCATAATCGCATCATGTATGGAAGGAAAAAGAAGCACACCGACCTTCAATCAGTTCCACCCACATATATAATTTCAACAGTGCAGACTGCCCTCCAGTGGAGGCGAACTGGAAAAGCATGCCTTACATGGTTATTGTTGCCCGTAATTGTGACAGCACAAATATTAAAGAAAAACACAATGAAAGGAAAATAGAATGTAATGGAAATGAGCACAACATTTTCTGAATTGGTGGGTAGATCATAATTAAACATTCCAATGACTTTTTTTTAAAGATTGTAGGGGTTTAGTAAAGGGTAGAAGGGTATAAATGTGTTAACACACATTTTTGTTTGAATTGCAAAGACAGCCTTCAAGGAATCCTCCACCATTCCCTTCTGAATCCTAGAAAGTACAGCCTCCCTATTTTGTTTTCTAATCAACAAATGTTAGGGTTGATAATATATGCTTATCGGGTGCAAAGACTCGTAATAAGTTCTTTAAAAAAAAGACAACTAGGAGAAGATATTTCTATGCTATTATACTTCAGTGCGTGTTTGTGTCCTCATTTATAGTCATTGATACATTGACATCTATATTTTGCCAGAACACAAACTTTTTACATAACAACAATTGTTGTGCAGTGCAGTGTTAAAAGTTATACTCCTCAACATCAGTGTGCCCATCAAGAGGTTATACTCTAATATGGGTGAACAGGTCAACTGTTTTGGCACTGCTAGTGCAGTTGAAACAAAGCCAAATCGCATCTTACAGAACTGTCTTTCCATCGTATCTGTCCCCTTGAAACAGTAGAATGAGTCCTTGCTAAACATTAACATATATAGGCCTGCTGTAAAGTGAGTACACACAACATCTCCCACTTGGGACGGCCACTGTATTTACTCATGACAATAATGAAATCAAATATTTAAAAAAAGATGCCTTCTAGGTCAAAGGAGTTTGACTAAAACTTCCAGAGAGGGCTACTAAACAATTTATTTAAAAAATGAATGCATTTCATACTCCAATTGTATCTATTTACTCAATGATTCATCCAAATATATAATGTGTGTTTTCTACATTGTTTGGCATGACGTTAGTATGAGGCATTAGTACCAATGCACCCAACCAGGGATGACCAAGAGCCCTACGCAAAGCAGAGATTCCTTTCTCCTGGCTCACAGGCTTTCTGCTTAGCTGTGGCCAAATGTGCCTGCTAACATCGTACTGTAAAAGGCAGATTCCACGTTAAGTCCAGGCCAAAGGTGAGAGGGGGTTTTTGCCAGGGATGGAAATGAACATGAGGACAGAACTTGAGAAAGGTCTTGACTGAATTATGCTGTATGACTATTCGTATGCTTGTGTAAGAAAGATGGGTGTTTTATTGTTAGCACGTGCTGTACAACCTACAGTTTGTGTGTTTAAGGATTTAAGTGTGTTTGCGTGGTGGCGTGTATGCATGCGTGTCATGTGTATCTCCTGAGCCCTTTTCCACAGTTCTGTCCTCTCGCCGAAAGTTCGGCTCCATCCTTGGTTGCTGCTCTGCCCTCTTCCCAATCCCTGCGTTGCTAGGCCTTGGTGCACTCCCATGACACACTCTCACACTTTCTGGTAACTGAACAACGGGGTTGAGGCTGAACAACTGGAGATCCTGGCATGAGAACATGCAATGAGGTACACTGCCATAACCAAGAGCTTCAACATCCAGGGTCTGCCACCCTTCAGCTTAAAGCGATGTTCAGCCCTGAGTAATATTTAACTGTTGGGTCAGCTAGGGTGTAGCAAACATCCAACACCCCGTATGTTTTGATATACATGAGTATGCAAACAACCAAGTTGTTCATTGTTTACCATAGCAGCCAGTAGTTCTCTTTGTTGTAGTGAATTAACAGCCATGTTAATAGCAAGCCAATTAATGTAAACAAATATTGTTGGACTTAAAAAAAAAAACTAAGCAAAACAGCCAATACAGGGGTTCCTCAGGACCAACAACCAAGACCACTAAACCAGCTGACTCAGGGGTGTCTCAATGCAGTTCTCATCCCCAGGCATGTCCTCCATTTTTTCCTTACAAAATTGCATCCTGGACCACTACGTGGCTGGGATTGCACCACTTAATTATGGTTTGCACATTTGTTTTAATGGGAATGGTTGCTCATTCTTATTATTGGTGGGGGGATAGGCAGTTTTTTGTGGTAGTTGGCTGCCTGGCAAACACTGCTGACATTTTACAGACATGGACATAAGTCCAAATCAGGTGCAAATACACTGTGATTAATTCATTTTTGTGCGGGTGTCTTTGTGTGGGAGGAGTATATATTATAACAACCAAGATTATGTACAATTGGGCTGCATTTCATCTTGTGGTGCTTAATGTCGTATAATGCAGAGTATTTATGCTTGCTTAGCTGTGTCATATGAATAAAAGTAATTACAGTTAATTACATTGTTGATTTTAATTAAGTATGTGAAGAGTCTAAATGTACAAGTCTAGATTTTTATTAAACATGCAGTATATTTTACTTATTTCTACAGAACAATCACATTATTGCCACATTCTGTGTATTTTTAAACAAATTAGCTAGAAGCCCAATAAGTGGGTTTTGATTTAGTATTTTTAATGTTTTCCTTAATTATACACAGGTTTCAAAAGCTAAGCTACAGAAGGGTTGCATTTGGAAACATTACCATAGAAATATTATATTTGGCCGTCACACTTTACAATATGAACAAGGTCACAAAGAAATCCCCTGTTTCTGTCAGGTTACAAGCCCACATCTTTCAACTGACACAACGCACAAGAGTGTTTGAGCAGCAAGCTTGTTCTACTCAGTCCTTGTTGTGCCTTGTTACTTTGGGTGCTTCAATCCAGCCATGGCAGCCAGGCCCGCAAACAACAATGCCAATTTGTTTCTTTACTTGTTTCATGTGCCACTCATCAAGATGGTGACAACACCAAACAATATTCTTCCTGTTTGTCTCTCCAAACCAAATCAAGCCAAGTTCTCAATTTTGTCACCTCATTTGACAACTCCATTTAATCTTACTATTTCATTTAAGTTGACATCCACAGTTGCACTGTTTCCTCGTTACAGTATTACAACTAATAACAGAGTGAAAGAACCAAGTGGTGGGTATGTCAAAGACATGGGAGGAGAAGTAAGGCAATACTGAACACCTTCTGTACTTGAACGTAGGGTTCCTCATCTATATTACGTTGGAGCAAGCTGAAATACAACAGCCCCAATTAACTCAGCAAGTTACAATTAGCAGTTTGGACTGAGCTCTAAAGTGTTAGTTTTGGACTGTTAGATTGAAACTCTTAACAGATGCCAGCCACGGTACCGAGCGATTTGGTCAATGATTGTTTTGTACTTTTGTCTATGCCTTTACATCTACTTCTGTCTTGCAATGATGAATGATTTGTGGTGCCAAGACGTAAAGTTTCTGTGTCGTTTGTCTTGTGTGAAAAATACATCCTCTAGCCAAAACAATAATGCCTGCAGTTGGATTTGAACGCAAGTCAATGATGACAAAATGCGCAAAAAAAACATTTATGTTGCATAAATGTTGCTTACAATGTAAGGATTAACAGGCCTGATTACTATTTCACTTTTAAATAACCTAATTTTCTTGTTTTCCTACCACCTCCCAGCATGCCTTTGGAAGTCATTGTGAGGTGACCCTCAACATTTAGCATGTGAGTGCTCTCGACTGCACAACAAACCCTCTGATTTCTGCATTAATGTGTAGCAGCAGGTCAGTGTTTGACTTGGTTTTAATCTGTACCTTTGTGTCATGACCATCTCTTTGACCACTGGAGCAGTATGTTCAGATGATAAAATGGTGCATTTTCTTCTTTTATTTTTGATTCCGTTTTGATTTATGTTAATAACCTGGTGCTGAATAAATACATTTAAAAAGGTGCTACTACTGTGGACTGCAGTCCACTTTTTAGCTTTCTGATAGCATAGCCTTCCAGTTGACTGAGAGGGCCTGCGCCCCACATACTTGCAGTCTCAAAATGCTTGAGCGCTAGCACCTTACAGCCACATAGTTTACAGCGGACTTCAACTCTCAATGGTGCCATTTTGATTTCCTAACTTGCTCAAAAAACGAGTGACTCTGCATTTGCTGTTTAATATACTGGTTTAAGCATAGAGTATGTTTTCCGTCTACTATGATTCAATCTGCACAAGGATTTTTTAATTTCTTTTCTCTGAGAGAGAATGAAACTGGCAGATAAATGCATCTTTATGGCAGACGAACAGGATCACAAATGCTACTGGAGTTTGGGTTAAAAAAATAGAACGTGATTGCTGTGTTGTAAATTCCTGTCATCTATATGTCCTTAATCTGTGTGTATCTACTTTTTGTTGTTATTGTAGAATTGGCTGTAATATTTTCTTTAACATGGATTTGATATTCCAATTAAGCGACTATGGTTGTTATATTAATTGCTGCTGATTTTTGAAATAGTTATCAAATTGTGTTGGGAAAAAATGCTTTGTTTATATTCAATCAATTTCTAGATTGTGTTAGCTTGTTGGTGTATTTTACAAATCAGGATATTTCCTAGACCATTGTTTTTTTTCTCCAGGGTATTCCAAATGTTGGCACAATGTTAGAAAGCAAATTTGCTACAATCTGTAGCATCTTTATGAAATTGTACTCATACAACCAATGTTTTAACTGAGAACATAAAAGGAATGGTTTCTTTGTTTTTGTTTGTTGTTGTTAAATATAACATGTAAGTACACTGTTTAATGGAAACCCTGTTCTTTAAAAAAAGCAAAACTGATGTCCTTTTTTTTGGGAACAATATGAATATTATTAATAACATATGGTGCTACGGTTCTTTTTGTATGTTTTGGTTTTTAGATGAAAAGAGAAATATTATGCTGAAAATGTAATGTTAAGCCTTACTGTAGATTCATATATCAGACTGTTCATCCCAGAAGAGAAAAAATAAATATAGTATTTAAAAGTGCATCATTTTAGTACTGCGTTCACATCTTTATATATACAGTCTATGGTTCACATGCACAATTCACATTTCAACATATGAAGGCAGATGCAAAGATGTAAGCTACACACCTTAATTGTGTTCTAATGTGATACATTCCAGCCTCTGATGGGTATATTTAGCAGATAAAAGGCCTCCACACTCACACAAGTGTTTTCATTTCATTTGAATATATTTATTCAGGTTGAAGTTGTGGTGGGGATTACTGTGATAACACCAAACACAGAATGATGCATTAATAAAAATAATGAAAGTGAAAATATGTAGAGATGACGATCAATCTGAGGAAGGTGTAATCAGGGACAATAAGTGAAAACACCTGCGTAGTTTGAGTAAAGCTGTTTAAGATATTTTAACATGAGTCCAATACATCACATAATCTTTGCTAATTATTTCACTAAACCAACAATAATTATTATGGAATATATTTGGCACATTGGAATAACAGTTCAAATATAGGTGACATTTTCTTAATTGCAGTTGTCATTTTAGAGCCCATTTAGAAGGGTGTATTATTTTATTTGAAAAGAGACCTTTAACATAACAAATTCAGACCTGATTAAATCACAAATGACCTAAAAAAGCCATCAAAGCGACATTTCAGGACCATCCCAAATCAATATTTGTAATGGCAGTAGTAAAAAGAGTAGGAAGAACACAGCTGAAACTGATTTTATATTTGTATTAGTGAAACAAAGCAAAGGTAAGACTTACATTGGGTGATGTGAATAAATACACACGACAACACAAAACAAAATAAATAGAGCAAATGTTAGGTTAAATGGTTTATGGTGTGTGTACTGTATTATCAAAGGTGCACAGCAGTGTTACTACAGTGGAGTCATATGGTTTAAAGGGGGAAAGAAGGAAAGACATAGAGAGTAGTCAGGAAACAGATTTCCTGACAGGGTTGGCTTATTATATCCCACTTTGCAACCAATTACAAATATTGGGTTTCATTTGTATCAGCATTTATTTATTTTGTAAAACTTTTTTCAGCAGGTAGCTTTTTAAGCATCCCCCTCACTAAAGCTGTTTTAAAAAAAGCATTTACCTTATAAAACGTTACAGCTAATGTTAATACAAGTTAAAGTATTCAACTGCTGTGCAAAAGCCAACCCTGCATTAGCTGCTCTATAATCACCAAATATATAGGCTACTCTGTCTGCATTAGGTGCTCTATAATTAACAAATATATTTGTTGGTCTGAAGTGAATCTCTGTCACTCAATACATTGCTTTTCTGTAATTACAATGTATATTATATTACCTGAAATTATGCCTGTGAAGTGATACTGAAGAAGCGCCTCGTCAAACTGCCTGGGCGGTGTTCTCACTGTAATTAACAGTAGCAGCTGTTTTGGTTTGTGCAAAGCAAAGCATGCTGGACCACTGTTCAACGCCCAAAATGGCGGCACGATTGAAAAGTTTTGCCTGTTTTATCCGAGTTTGTTTTCTTAACAGTCTACTGCTTTAGTTGTGTTCGCGGCACTGAAGCACACCATTCGCACACTGGTGTCACGCCGATGTGTTATCTAACACTTGCGGAATAAGGCAGATCATAATGACATTTTGCTATCAGCTCAAATTCGGACATCACTTTACCAATGCTAGGGTAGCCTAAGCTAGGCTAGCAAGCTAACTACTTTCAGATGAGTGCTGGTTAAACATATTCTGTTGATAGTTATGTGTTTTCACACCTTGCTCCCCACGCTGAACTGAATATGAAGAGGAGGACCTTTACATAGAAATGGAGGATGATGTGAAAAAAGTGAAAAAGGTAAGTCGGGCCATTGTCACAGCTAGCATTACTTTTTACTGCAAGTTTGCCAGCTAGCATGCTAACTTACTAGCTACTCATACCAGACTAGCTTAGCTGTTTGCTGGCTAAGTTTATAATACATATGGAGTCAATGTCCGCGAGCAGGGGCCAACATATCACGATAACACACTGACACTTTCCCGACTTTTCATTGAATACGTAGAATGTGTAATTTACAGAATGAATGTTACATAAAGTTATCTTCAGGATGTGCAACAGATAGAACCTTAAAAAACAGGGCAACGTTTTACAAGATCAGTGTAAAGTGTCTTAATTTATAATCAACATGAGCTTCGTTATCTGTTGTTGGTTCACAGTTCTCTGAATATCGACTTTGCATTGTTAGTTTTGTAGTCCAGATGTGCTATTTATAGTAACGTCCTGAAAACATCGGCTACTGGTGTGTTACTGTGGCTAATTGTGCGTTTGTTTTGGATTGTGTTAACAGTGAGGCTATGGCTCAAAGAGAGTATTCCCCTAAACGTAATGAAAGCACAACCATGTGTTTTTCAGAGTAGTAACCCTCGTCGTTATGTGTAGGCGTGGGTCAAAGAGGATCTGTGTGCTCAACAGCTGTCAGAGGCAGCGGCTATCAGTGTCAGTCATGCTAAGGGGAACCAGCATCCTTTACCCAGCTCTCACAGACAAACACTACAGACACATACTGGCTAATGATCCCGTTTGATGTGGAGGCAGATCGGTATGTTCAGACACATAGCTGACATTTCTTTTATCTGACACAAAGGACATTTTCCCTCTGTTCTTCGTGTTGTTCACAGGAGGAAGGGCAGAACCCTCCAAATCTAAGCAGGACATTACATTGAAAAGCTCTCACAACCTTAGCAATGCAGTGAGCAATGAAGTGTCTTACGTTAACATTTTTGCTATGACTTAGCTGGTCAGTCCATCATCTTTTCCATGTTATTTCCCATCCAATTCAATGTCCTCTTGATGTGAAGGGAAATGTGGACGGAAATGAATGGATATCCTTATGTTAATAGGGTTTGTTATGGCAAGGAAATGTTTTTGTCAGCAATTTTAACAAACCCAAACTCTGCCAGTGGTTGGATTAAAGCACGTCTTTAAAACTTCAACTCAGAAAATGTTGATATGACTAAATACTTGTGGCCCCAAAACAGATAGATTTGAAGTAAATCTACTTCAACGCCTGCTTGGCAGCATTGTGGTTTTCTGGAAAGATGGGGGACCAAATATGGATTATTCCTCTAATCTCAGTATAAAGTATTGTTTTTAGCTCTATGAAACTGGATAAGCCACATGTTTAGTACTGTCTTTAAGGGTTGATGCTCTTTACTTTTAGATTGGTGTCTCCAGTGCATACAGTTTCTGGATATGCCACTTGGTGGAGATAATGAACAACATTTTGCCCAGATGTATTCTTGATAATATATTAAAAGCAGTATTAAAATTAGGGGTGCACCGAATGGGAAATTCTTGGCCGAAACCGATACCGAAAATAGGAAACAGTTGGCCGAATGCCGAAAGGCCGAAAATGATTAATAGAAATAATATATAATGTATACATTTTTTACCAATGTTGTTCAGCTACCTGATTATGGAAAAAGACATGATTATGGCAAAACTTAACTTAAATAATAATCACTATTATGGGTCCATAAAACATTTATTCAGCACTTTTGAATGCATACAGTACATTAATTCCAAGTCAATTGCATTTTCTTTTCTCTGTAGGATAACTACAACAAAGTGCATTCAGAACAAAGCCAAGGTGCTTTAAAACTGCATAAACATCTAGGCCAGTAGGCCTACAACAAAATAGTGTAAATAAAGACTGTAACAGCCAGGCCTTCAACAACAACAAATGCACCTATAAGTGCATGCATACAAATGTGCAAACTGGATAAATCCACATGAATGTAACTATTTACAAATGAAATTACAATTGAATNNACATCTATATTGATTCTGACTTTTCTACGTCCAACTCACAGGTTTATCATTGCTTTGAGAAACAAGATTATTAATTTACCCCTTTTAGAAGTGTAGTTATGGTCTTTTGTTCTGGAAATGTCATTTTCAAGCCTGGGGCCTGAAAAACAGGGCTGTAAGATTACATTACAATGTATTTAGCTGACGCTTTTATCCAAAGCGACTTACAATAAAGTACATTTGACCAGGAAGATACAACCTTGAAGAAAACAAGCCGCTCAAGCCAGCCGTGCCCTATCTAGTTAGGTGAACGTTCACATAAAAGGGGTGGTATTTGGAGCATTCGACCAATCACAAACATGGAGAAGCGTACTGACAGCGCAGCGTCATACTTCCTGAATGAAAAGTCAACTATAATATTAGACATGAAGAAGTTAAACTTTAAACATCCATGACTTAAACACTTTATCCAGGATCAAAGCCACATAGCTGCACCTGCAAGGTGAATACAGCTGGTAACAGAACAAGTGTTTGAATGCGTACATTAACAGGTTTATGATATCACTGCCCCGTCTAAGACACCATCTGACTTTCATTACATTTGACTCGAGTGTTTCGTCAACTTAATGTGTTGCTTAAAATAATACTTCTGCATACAGTATGTGACACTGTGAGTGTTGCACGGCCAGATACGGCTCAGCTGACTCAGATAAGGAAATATATGATACATTATGATGTGATATGCCGCGGACTGTACTTAATGTTACTCTGATCCGGTTACTTATGTTGTTGCAGATATTTAAGTAAGCTTTCTTAACGCTAATGTTATAATAGTCAGATTGCTCTGAAGATGGGAGGTGATATTCTATTAATGTTCACGTTCACACAGTCGCTGATTTTTGCCGGCCGTCTTTCCTGCAACGGCAGCTTTTCTGTATTTCCTTTCTCCTGTAATATGACTTGATCGCTTTAAACTCCGCACACTGAGCTCTGATTGGTCAGCAGGCAGTGCTTTCACTGAGTTGAGCTCTTAGCCTGCAACCTAACCTGCTCCGGGGCAGGTTAGCCGCACAGCATATGTTACCATGGAGATCTAGCCTGCTAAAAAGAGAACCTGCGTCGTAGGACCGGAAAGCCCGAGCTTTCCCTGAAGTTAGCCGGCTAAGCGAAAATCCAGCATCGTAGTACAGGCCTCTGGCCTCAGGTCCATCTGGTTGTTTATTTTGTTGTCTTCTTTATGTCAACAAGTAACAATGAGGATATGATAATGTTAAATCCCATTAAAACAAGTTAACTCGTGTCTTTCTTGAGTAACTAGAAATAATTTAAATGAGTTTGTAACGTAAAGGGTGGACCAATAATGAAGAAATATTTGGACTTGCAACAAATGACAATTCTAATTTGACTTTATTATTCTGACTGACTGCGTATTTTTCTTTGCTCTCCAGCCCAGGAGTCGGGGGGTTCTCCTTGTCCCAGCTCGTGTCCCGATCTTAACAAGTCTCAGACCCTGAGCTCCTTATCAGAGAGTGGGGCTGTGCTCGTGGAAGTCTGCTGTCTGCTGGTGCTCGCTGTTGACAATAAGGTATTATTTTTGCATCTGTGGCTACGCTAAATGAAAATACATTCCTCAAGTTTATTCAGATTACACAGGTGGCAACAATTTACTAAGGCTACTTTAAAAAGTGAATTGATTTTTGTCTCCAAGCCACCTACAGGGCCATTTGTAGAAGGTTCCCCAACAAACAAATACACCAAGTAAAAGTGCAGAAAAGCTATCGATAACAATGATTCAAAGAGAAACTCATGGAGCCTTTTAAAAGTGGCATACGCAGAAGGTGAACTGTAGCTAATCCCCAATGGTTTAAAATGGCTTAGCTAAATTAAACTCGAACTATGCAAGAAAACTCTCTCACATGTATAGTTTTACACTGTCGTAAGTTGGTTCCTGCAGAATGTTGCATTTATAGATACTGTGTTTGTCTTCCAGGCAGCAGCGGAGGAGCTGTGTCTCTTGCTCAGCCAAGTCTTTCAGATTGTTTACACGGAGTCAACCATCGACTTCTTGGACAGAGCCATTTTTGATGGAGCAACTACACCTACCAGACACCTCTCTCTATACAGCGGTAAGGGGAAAACAGGAAAAACAAACTGAATGGGACTAGTTATTGTCCTTTAACAAGTTTATGTGTTGTTGATTCAGAAATAATCCTTTTAATTATTCACTTGTTTTTTATTTTGCAGAGGATTCTTCAAGCAAAGTGGATGTTAAAGAGTCCTTTGAAGGGGAAGCAGGCACATTGTAAGAGCACAGTAAGAGTCCTACTTTGATCATAGGTATTCAGTTGGACACAGAAAGAATTTGAAACGTTTGTTTTTATCTCTCAGTCCTTTCCAGGCATCTATGGAGGCAGAAGGAAGCTCCCCATCAGCGTCCACCCCTGCTTCCCCTCAAACGAAGACGGCGAGTGAAGGAGAGCTCAGCACCACCGCTGCAGAGCTGCTGCAGGACTACATGACCACAGTATGACAACTTCACACCTTTCTGTACATGAGAATATTTTCCCAGACTGTGATTAAAATAAGTCTCCATTTTAATCTCTTTTATTTTCTGTTTAGCTGCGGACAAAACTATCATCACAGGAGATCCAGCAGTTTGCCACGCTGCTCCATGAATACCGTAACGGTGCCTCCATTCACGAGTTCTGCATTAACCTGCGGCAACTCTACGGGGACAGCAGGAAGTTCCTTTTACTTGGTACGACCACACTGTACTCCCATTAGTTAAGAGACAAGGATGATGGGCATCATGCCACAAGACTATTGTGTTGCTGTGGTCAAACCGGCACCATTTCATCTCCCCACATGAAATCGTGAGATGTTGTAAAAAACATGTGGATAAAATTCCCAGTAGCACCAATTTTTTACTCAATATTTAAAAAGAAAACACCTGTGTTTTATATCAGAATAAATGCAACAGAAATGTTTTAAAGTAGGGCTGCACAATTAAGTGGAATCACAAGATGCCATATCTTCTGCAGAGACATTCCTATTCTACAGGCTTTATAGAAATCCTTGTTTGCTACAGATCCTTTTTCAAAAATCACTTACCTTTTTAATATTATGAAACGGTAACCGTATGCCTTGTAATCTCTCGCTGCAGGCCTGCGCCCCTTCATACCAGAGAAGGACAGCCAGCACTTTGAGAATTTCCTGGAGACCATCGGTGTGAAGGACGGCCGAGGCATCATCACGGACAGCTTCGGACGCTACCGCCGCACAGCAAGCTCCGCCTCCGACTCCACCACCAACGGGAACGGCGCGGCAGGAGGGAGCGTGGCCTCGGACGAGGGCCAGGAGGCCTCGGAGGGGGACGAGTGGGACCGCATGATCACGGACATCAGCAACGACATCGAGGCCCTCGGCTGCAGCATGGACCAGGAGGGCGTGGCCCCCTGAACCAGAGAACACAGGGGGACACTGAGGAGGTGAACAAGTAGGCATGAGCTGAACGGATCAGATGAAGGGGGTCCGAAGCACTGACCTAAGAGTTTTTTTTTGTTTATTGTATTTTCCTCTAATTATCAAGAGGACGTTCCATAATCCCCACGCACTCAAGGAAAACCTCAACCTATCACCACGAAGAAAACAAACATGAAGTCAACAAATGCACTTATGCTGCAGACATTAGGCAGTCAGTGGGCTATTTTTGCATTTCAGAGGATTTCAGAGCCTCTGATTTATTTTGAAAGTCACTTGATTTTGTACTCTTTTTATTGGCAGTATCTGCCACGGCTGTCGGCATTGTAGTGAAAATCTCCAGTGATTGAGAATATTAGTATAATAGTACTTCAGCCTCTGGAGGATCCACCAGAGGACTGTGTGCATGTTTTAGAAGGTAAAGACTGAGGCTGTATCGATGTGCTGTTGTATTACCATTAGGTCAGTCAGCTTCATCCACCAGGAGAACTCATTTATTTCACATTTGTGTGTCGCTGTGAGAGTGGAACATTTTGATATATATAATTTTTTCTCATAAGATTTGTGTATCACTTAACAGTACACTATCATTTTTTTATCAGTGTTTACTCTTATATATATTGTTTTGCTTTATTCAAACTGACCAAGGAAATGCTGTACAAACAAAACATTCTCAGTCAATCCAAGCGATTGAGTGGAATGTATTTGACAAAGCCACTTATGGCTGATGTAAATGTATGATTTCTCCTGCAGGTCATCTTTGTTATGTCTCCTGATATTACATGTATCTGTCATTGTGCCTTTACACTGCAGTACTGCTGCCGACTGTCTGCCACACAGACAGGGAATTATGAACTGTAACTACAGTTGTTGAGCAAATCATGGTTATTAAATAACAGCTATTTACACTGACATGTCTGTTTTTCTTTCAAAAGCGCTAAGCATTAATGAGCCTTTTTTATTATTCTAAGCTGCTGCATTATAAGCAGTTTGAAATGAGGCTGTGCTGTGTTGTGTATGACTTTCATACACCAAATCTGACCCAAGACGTGAAGGTTTAATCTGATTATGATCCTCTCTGACTGATCATGTGCTTGGATGCACGTAAGCTGCTGTGAAACATCAGTCTGAGTTTAATCAAAGCAATCATGCCAGACATGCCCTACAAAGTTGGGGGATATTTTTGTGAGTCTTGGAAAATTGGCAAGAAACATGGAGCTCATTCCAGCCTGTGAAGCCACTCTGGGATTTTAAAACATTTCCTTTACAGATCTACTTTTTATATGATTTTAAAAGTATAAAAACTGGAATGAGTTCTCGTATTTGTGGTCCGGATAGAGCAGAGGGTATAGGAGTGCATGTGCAGACTGCAACACTACACCTGGGTTCAAATAGCTTTGGCTCTCGACACTGTCTGCCTCAAACAAAAGGATGATCTAACCGAGCAAATCCTCTCATCACACAAGCAAACTATTCTCGGCTAGTTTCTGAGAAAGTCTCAGCACTGTTTTGGTACATAAGTAGAGTAATTATTGTTTTTGACACAGCCTCTGTGTAATCGAGCTATGTTCTCACAGCTTGGCAGACTGCTAATTGGCCGACTGTAAATTAATCCAGTTTTTAAACAGCAGAATGAACCATGGTGCCTCATTTGAAGTAGGTAATTATTAAATAGATCTGTTTGTTTGATTAAGTCATTAAACAGATCCCATGCTGCTTTATAACAAGAGTATTTACCACAACTGCTGGAGCCCCTGTCACTTCGTGTGAGTATTCCTCATGAAGAACAATAAGATGGGTGTTGGCTCGTTTGAATGAGAAGATCATTGTAGTCACAAATGCAAACATGAGATTTAAATTATAATGGTTATGGGATTAACATTGTGTAAAATCTGTAAATACAGTGGATTTGCATCTCCAAATGTTTCAGAGTTTAAATAGAAAACAATCTAGATATTAAAATAAGGGTTAATTTATGTTGTGGTTTACCTTAATAAGACTAAAGCCTAGCTAGCATACCAGCTATAATTAGAAGTCAAAATGTGTTAACAATGGTTGAATTACTTTATTTACTGGCAAACTCTCATATTTATCACCTGGCTGCAGTTCCCCTTAGTTCTATATAACCTTTTAACATATCCTGCACAGTTTTTGTTTTCAGGTCAATTTAACATATTTTAGGCATCTGTTCCAGCATCAACAGAAACATCGGATATACGAAGCCCGAAATGGCAGACAAAGTTGGCCACAATGTTGGAACAAATCTGTCCCAAAATTCTGATTAAACAAATTCAAAAAGCTTGAAATATATATTAAAAAAAACTCAACCTTTGATCCTCAATGAAAGGCCTAGCCTAATCCAAAATTAAAAGGAATCTGCAAGCAAGGGGCTTTTCCCCAAATTAATATCCCACATAGAAAGCTATGGTTTAATCTCTATTTTTAGCTCCAGGACACTTTTAATAAGTGTTCCTCTGACCTTATAAATCAATTTTCCAACAACAAACACAGTCAGAATCCGTGTCTTTCTTAACACTCCAGGGGGTTAATGGTGTGGTCGAGTTCAGGCCTCAGCAACGTGCTCTGTTCTCCAACAAAAACAGTGACTCAGCTCTTATTTCTACAACATCAAAAGTTAACAGTAACATTTCTGGTTGGGCATCTTCCAGTAAATCATTGATAAATTGGTCAAATGTATTTGCAAAGTGTCACAAATGAGGAAGTAGGAACATTGTGTTACCACAGATTTAGTTATAATCCAAAATAGGGAATAATCCATCAGTTAAAAAAAATACTTCCTTGACTATTCTTGGTCACTTCTCTGGGCTGTGGTTTCTTGTATGGTCTCATTCTTACAGTTAATATTTGCTGAGATTTATCGATTCACTCCAACACAAAGACTCGGCATGTGGATGCTGTCTGAGACTGGGATTATCGCCAGTCTCCCCCTGCGGACCCCCTGTGAGCCTCCTGTCAGTCATTGATGCTTGTTGTGTCTGCTGCTCAGTCAGGGTGAGAAGTGCCTCTCTGTGGTGTCACATCTGCTAAATTCCTGGAAGAGTATCACAGCTACATTCCCAGAAAACAACTCTGACAAATGGTTAAGAAAGCAAGACTGCTCGCTGCTTTAAAATACATATAAATCTAACTGGAAGCTATAACGTAATTACCCTTAAATTAAATGCACATCATACTGTCAAAATCTCCCTGAATTAGCTGTCTATTTTTTGCATCAGGACTGTGGTTTCCACACAGTATCTTCATGCTTCAGCCTGGCGATAGTGCCAGATTGTATGCTAGTCAATTCATTTTGTCATGGAAATTAGAAGATTTAGGCATGACATTAATAAAATGTCAAAGTCCAGGAGCATCTGTCAGACCTTGAATCTAAACAAGCACAACGATTTTCTTGGTGTTTCTTGGATTGAGAAATTGTCGCAGTATTTAGGTCATTTAATAAGCTTTATAGAACAAGAGAAAGATAGAAATCTTGATCACCAGCAAAAAGTCTACTATAGCCCCTTTTTGGTAGCCTTTCAGTCAAAAGGAGTTAGTTTTGGCATTCAGCAGCGGTAAACCAACGTAAAGCTGGAGCTCATGCATGAAAATCTCAAAGTCCTTCCAGTGTTTCCCCTAGGATGGGCCCGCGCCTTAGCAGCAAAATGTGAGCGCGGAGCACCTGGAATTTTGTAGTGTGTGTGCGCGTGCGAAGTGCGCCCCGCCAATATGTTGTGTCTGTCAGCAACAGCAAGGCTCTTGAGTTCTAATAGCCTATACAGTGGCAATGTCTCAATATTTAGCAAAATACACCTTTATTGAACATACAGTAACACAAATACTACAAATCCACATAACAAACAATCAAAAGTCAAAAAGGGTCGCCACTTATTATTATTTTACTAATAAGTGGCGCCGCCGCCACTTCAGGCCCTCCAGAATGGAAAGGGATGCAGGGATCAGCAAGGGTTACACCGACAGCTCACATGCTAAAACGCGTCACCCCGTGCTCATGTCTTCACATGGTCTTCACACATACTCAAAACCAGATGCCAAAACCTGCTGGAGCCAACTGTTTACACCAGTGCAGCGTGCACAGACGACAGCTGTATGCGGAACAAAAGTATTATGAAAAAAAAAAAAAGAACTGAGGGGATTATTTGAAGAAAGGTGGAAACCCAATGTATGTCCTTTACCAAAGTTTTACCGACAAATTAAATATTTCGGGAATGTATTCCTTTTCTGGATGTTAGTTTGACGAGAACACAGACACCACTCTCATTTAAGACGGTCAATTATGAAGCTTAATGAGTCAGTTAGCCTAGCTTAGCATAATGGAAACAGAGGGGAGTAGTTTGCCTGGCTAGGTTACTTATTAAAGTTATCTACCAGTTTCTCTAAAGCTTAAAGTGACAGCACATTCAACTGGTTTCTTTAATAAGAAGATAAATGTATAGTTTTAAGAGACTTATTCATCATTTGAAGCTAAACTAAACTAATACAGATGTTGTTAAAAGCCCAGAGCATCTCCAAAAAGAGAAGCTTTAATTGTTTAAAAACCAACAATGATGTATACTGCATCCCAACTCAAAAATAATTGTTGGTAAAGTGTATCTAAACTTCTTTATTTTAAATAAATCATGCTTCTTCCTGGCTTAAGTATATCATATTTAACCAAACCAGTTTTAAGGTATGTTTCTGTCTATTATAGGCTCAGTAACACAAGATCAAGTAGGCAAACTTGGTGTTTTCTAGCCAGGTGGCTCATTGTTCAGGGGAACTGCAAACTGAGGCTAGGTATTGTGTTGGTTGAAAAGCAACTAGTGGAGTGAGAGATTAAAGCTGTAATTTTGCCCAATCTATATTATAGTATTCTGGGACACAAGGAGGGGCATCTCAAAGTCTAAACTCCTTTGCTTGTTGTGCGGTCTGTGCATTGTGAGTCTGAACATAGAAAATAGGTTACCTCCAATTATATGTCCCATTATAGAAGGACCCACATAATCATGCCATGAGCTATAATTCAATAAAACAAAACCATATTTTTCAGACAAAGAACACCATCTCAAATGTTAACTTCCAGACTGGAACTGAACAATTAGAGTAAAAAAAGAGCAAAGCTCAACCCCAAGTGCTAAACTTCTTTATTTATAACAAAATGCAGCAATTTGCTGGAAACCACTGCGATTTCAACAACTAGTGCAAAATGACAGTCATCATAAAGAATCATTTTCATCATATTCTACAAATGCTTTCTAAACTACTTAACTACTCGCTTACTCAATTGTGCATAAAGTACAGGATAGTGTACAAATGGTATCCATGTTAAAACATATTTTTAAATGTAACATTTATATTAAGGGAAAGAAGCTGTCGCTGAAACATCCTAGAGGTCTGAATACAGTAAGAATATATTGAAATCTGTGCTTGATAAATCTGGCAAACAACACAAATATAAGGAAACATATACTGTTGAGTAGCTGCTTGCAGTTTAGCTGATGAGGCTTGAAAAGCTCAGGAATAAGATTGAGATTGCTTTACTGTAGTTTAAAAAAGGGCAAGTTTTCTGTTTCAATGTCTAAAATTTGCTGTAGTTTTAAGAAATAAAGGTTTCTGTTTATAGCTGCCATGTATTATAGTTAAGTGGCAAACAAATGATATATTTACTTCAACACTAGAATTCTTCTTTCCAAATTACCTAAATCTCTCTCTTTGATTATAGGGTCTTTAAAACGGTGTTTACATCCCTCACAACATTGTGGTCAAAAAAAGATTGCTCCACAATCTAACAAACAACCAGGGCTGTCATGACAAGAGAAGATTAGACCGGCTGTTTTTTGGTTTTCAGGATTCTTTGCCTCAAACTGTATCCCAGTCACTAGCAAAGCGAGAACCGTCGAGAGTTAATGTTCATCTTGGTGACGCCGATGAGCCTCAGCGGGGCGGAGAGGCCGAGCCCCGGGGTGACGGGACACTCACACAGCAGGTCGGACAGCTCGTCCCGCTCCTCCATGCCGAAGGTGGCGTCATTGAGCATCCGGCGGTGCTGGTGGCACGTCTGCTCGATCTTCAGCTGGTGGATGTCGCTGCGGAGCCGCATGAGCTGCCTCGCCAGCTGCTGGTCCTGCATCCGCATGTCTGTCTGATGGAGAGAGGCGGGACAACAGTGGTGCTCAAACAACCTGATCACTAAATCAAATGGTCATAACTTAAGTGAAAAGTCGAAAAAAATGGCGCTATTGTTTTAGCTGAGTAAATCGTTTTTGGACAGCTTACAACCTTACCATTAAGATGTATAATTGTGTTGTGTTTATTTGTACGTTTGAGAGGTTTGTTGGTAGATGTGTAACCTTCAGACAGAGCCAGGCCATATTTGACCACCTGTCCCACTCTTTATGGTAAGCTAGGCTAATTGTTTCCTGGTTGTAACTGAATATTTACCCTACAGACATAAAATAAGAAAGAAAGAAAGCGAACTTCCTAAAATTGCCCCCAAACTCCTTTTTTAAAGACAATTCATTTGTTGATATAGTTGGAACTTATTTATTTGATGCATGATTTTGATTGACTGCAGATCCCTTGCTGTGAGTCCTTATTGTATAACAAAATCCAAAAAGAAAACTCACAGTAGGACATCAACAAAGAAGTTCCTCATCGTAATCTCTCTCCATTTTATTGCTCTCGTGTCCTCTGTGTGTGCAAACGCCCGTGCAGAGATGTTAACCACCTCTCCCGGCCTCTGTGTTTGTGCAAAACGTTTGCGGCCACATACTGTGAGAGTTTCTCCCTCTGTGCCTCTTTGCGTGCTGCAGCCAAGCTCACCAACCGTGGGGTGAATGCATTGAGTGATTGAGCAGAGGGAAAGAGATTACAGCAGCAGAAACAGTGTGAGACAAATGTCTGCTGCTGCTGCATCCATCTCACTCGCCGGCGCGAATGAGATTCTGCAGGCCACTAATTGGACATGGTGCACGATGTTACATTTTAATTAGCCGAGTTCTTTCCTATGTTGGCCTTTTAATGCAAAATTGTAAGGCTCTTCAAATTAGAAATGTGAGTCAAAGTGTGTATTTTCATCTGTTCACATGCAATTCTCAAGTGTCTAAATAACTTTTAAATAGGACCTACAATATCTAGGGCTGGACAATAAACCAATTGTATATCAATATTGTGATATGAGACCTGAGTCTTACAAATTGGATAACATTATGTCATCTTTTCCCGGTTTACAAAAAAAGATGATATATTTCTACATTGAAAATAATGTAAGCATCGTGTCACCAGTTCTCTCCTCAGCCAGCTGAGAGCTTCATCGATGTTCTCGAACCCCTTCAGTGCACCGGAAGGCATCTTGCACTGAATCACAGCAGACCTCACTGCGGTCTCTTTGGGGGGGGCTGCTTCCCCCTCAGGCTCCTCTGTGACCGGGCCTTTTCCCGATCTAAACTCTCTGAAGCTTTCCATCTCGAGCTGGGCTTTCCAGTCGAGGTACGACGGTCTCCTCGTCTCCAGTCTCAGCTTCTCTGTCAGGGCTTTCAGGTCCATGAGATGGTCGTCTGCAGGCAGAGCCAAGTCTTCCTCACATTCTGCCTTGTCCACAACAATCTGAGGAGCTGAGGTGCTGTCCATGATTAATCTTTTCAAAGTAAAAAGCTCTGTACAAAATGTTTCAAAATAAAAATGAATATCTGCTCTTCATTGGTGGCTTCATTCGTTTTTACAAATAATCATAGTCGTATATGTTTTTCCTTTGCTGTGTCCACTGTCTCTGTCAGGAAAGTTGATATTTAAAAGCTCCTTGACATCTCCATTGGTGTTTCGGAGGAAGAGTTAGATCTGCAGAGGAGAGAAATACAACTTGTGAAACTTTTGCTGACTCGCAATTACATCCAAAAGACGAAGACTAGTGTGTCATCATCTGACAAGCAAGACTAACCTCGGCCGAAGCTTGGCAGGCTCAGTTTTGAGTGGACAGAACATGTCCTGATGATGAGGATAGGGAAAGTTTGTGCCTTTTCCGTGTTTGCCTTCATTCTGTAAAGTGACTGAGCAATTGGCTTCTCTCGTATCAGATAAGAACGGATCAGCGCACAGAGGAAACACACCTACAGGTTTTTCATTTAACAGGAACACATTGTTTCCATAGCAACGTCACAGCCAATGTAAATTAATCTGCACATTTTCCATTTCATGTCGTCAGGGCTTATTGACCTAAACAGTGGAACCTGGGACAGAGGACTGGCAGTGGGGCACGATGGGGGATAGGCTAGCTTTTATACAGCAAGCCTTGTATTTATAGCTAAAAACGTATGTCAATTACTACATAATCTTACAAAATCATAGAATAATCATAAATTAAGAGCCAAGAAAAGTATGTATTAATTACTTATTATTTATAGACCCCTTTCTAATATATATATATATACACATTACAAAAACACACAATTCAACAAAGTGCATTCATTCTAATCCTGGGTTAAGTTATAACTATGGTGATAGGAGGTTTTAATGATGTTTGGAAAATAATTATGAATTCTATTAAAGGTTTTCGCTAAGGCATAGCATACGGATGTGCTTATCTTGGGATCCCCTGGGTAATCAATGTTTTACTGTGTTATTTTTTACCATTTCTTTTTGCATTTAATTACATGTCATTATGTGAATATATACATGTATGTACATGTAGGGTGCATTTATGATTAACTTAGTGAATACATGTAGATGTGTTGTGCAATGTCAACACACTATTTTACTAGTAACTTGATTTACATATGAAATGTCTTCTTCTCCATAATAGATGCGGCAGGGGGAAAAGCGATAAACAACTTTAAATTTGGTCACAAAACTAGAAAGTTAATTGGACGCTCCCTTCACAAAACCACAAGAGTCTATCCCAAATATCAGGGCAATCCATCAAATATGTGCTGACTTATTTTAGTCTGGACCAAAGTGGTGGATCAACCTACACGCTAGCTTTCCTACCATAAAGCCATACATTGCTAAAAAGTTATCTCACATATTCTTAAGGAGCCTGCTCTTGTTTATTGCTATACATCCATACGCAGTTGCATTTACACAAAGACATATGGGATCCAAATCAAATTATTCCATAATGGGCACAGCAGACCAGAAGTGAAGTCATTGCCCTTGTAGCTAATGATAGGCTTAGCTGCTCCGCAAGGTAAATAGACCTCTGACTGTGCAGAGTAGCTGACTTACTGTTTGAATGCCCTGGAATGGATCCTCTCATTCTTTTCTAAAGGAACCAGTGTGCCTCTGGAGACCACATTGTTACAGGAGGCCGGTGAAAGCGGAGGAAAATCCATGCCACATGCATTTTTAAAGAGTTTGTAAAGACCCTATATGTACAGCGAGATATTGATTTAAACTGTGAATAGGAACTGCAGAGCCAGGGTGTTTAGAAAGATAGGGGAAGTGTGTGTGTGTGTGTGTGTGTATGCATATAATAAGCTTTGATGAAAACTATAAAGACTTACATGGTTGTGAATCATAACCACTCTTATTGTGGATTTCTTGTGAGACTCTTGGTGAAGCCAGCCACTTTTCAATAGACCAGCAGGGAAGCTTTTTCTTAAGGAAGCCAGCATTTACATCCTGAATATGAATATCAAATGCAGTCTGAGGCAAATACAAACTCAGACAAATCTTTGTGGGGAAAAAGGACCATTTATCGCTATATCCAAATATCTCAACTGGCATCAAGTATTGCACGTATAATCCTCTGGTTTCAAGTCAGCAGAATTTGATGGCTCGTCTACATCCAGTACAGCGTTACCACACCAGTAAAATGTGTTTGATGCTGTTATGAGATGCCAAACCTTAAGGTCTGGCTAAAGACCTTAAGAAGTCTGGCTCTCCCATCTAGCACACGCAGGCATGTCTACATAACAAACATGAATGCAGAGTAACCGACCAGGCTTTATCCTCTGTGAGTCATTTCCATTTAAAGGTGCTACATTAGAACTGGAGGGAAGGTTATGTGCTGATATACAGTTCTGAACATGGGAATATGAGAATCATCCACATCATCAGCAGGATAGCACTGGGAATAAAAGAGATGAGAAGCCGAAAAACTAAAGCTATTTATAAGTCAAACACCCAATAACTGGCATATTGGATTTGTTCGTTACGGCAACATAAACTCATAAAGACTGTGGTTCATAATGTGCAACATTTACAGCCTACACACCAACCACAAGTGGAGCAGAAAGCCCATAATTGATAGTATCAACAGGTGTTTTTTTTATGGTTGTTTATGAGTTTGAATAAAGTACATTTTAGAGTCTAAAACTAAAATACTGTGTTACTGTATCTAGGTTAATGTCAAGGTGACCATCAAACATGAGTCCTTTGGTCTTTAGTCAAACCATAACCCAAAGATAAACAGGCAATAATGCACAACATAACCTAAAATGTTATGTCTGCATAGACAGACACAAGGTTAAGATTATTGGTAAATGATAATCAAGATTACAAATAACGTTTTCCACTTGTTCATGGGTTAAACTTGACACATGCAACAATACAACTTAATGCTATATTACTGTCTTTAGATTTCTAATTTTAAATATGAACTTGACAATACTTTTAGACTAAGCATTGACGACAAATAACGTTGTGGTTAACAAATATCACACCATTGCTCATGTAGCCAAATGTATAAATAAAACCCCATGTAACTAGTTCTAGTTTGTTTCTTCAGGATATAGCCTAGCATAATTTCACATTGCAACATGTTAAGGCTACATTTGAACGTGTAAACGAGGTGGCACTGCGAGCTCACATCAACATTTATTTAATTTTTAACCTGCTCTATCTTTTCTGACACCGTGCTGCAGAGTCACCACCGGCATCATGTGGAACAGGCTAATATAATTCAAACTGCGTGTGGTTCGTTACCTTTTGTGAATCTCCCCGCAGAAGACAAACTTGTAGTTCAAGCAGCGACATCAGTGGAGACCGTCACGTCGCGAGCCAGCTCTCTCGCTCATATCATCCACGAGCAGCTCCACGGTTCACTTGTTTTTGAGCAGAGAGCTACCGGAGGAGGGGCGGGAGGTTGCGTCAGGTTCTGGTTGCCTGGAGACGTCCCAGGAATCCCAATCAGACTTCCCGCCGCACGGATATTACTGGAAGTGCGCCACAACTTCACTTTTACTATCATTTATTTTTAACAAATACACTTTTTAAAACAAACAACAATTTGACAAGTACAAAATGTGAAAAAAATCGACAATTAAATACAGACTACAACGTTTGTTTTAACTGTTACAAGTTGCACCCATCACGAAAGTTCTCTAACCAAATTTGCCACAAAAAGGTACAAAAACCTTTTCAAAATTGTTTAATGGGACATTTGAATCAAAAACTATTAATTGTAAAGCTTACTGATGCACCTTTGTGTGCCACATTCAGAGTTGTAAGGTATAATTTCAGCCTATAACAACACATCAATAAATATAGATATAAATAAAGTATTTTTTTTTCAATATAACTTCAATATAGCATGTAATTTCTCCTGGTTTGCTTTAGTGCTGATTGTCTGCCATCACATGAGACCGAGTGCAGGGGACTGGCCCTAAGCGATAGTGTTTTAATGAACATTAATGGTTACTGTTTTACAATATCTTCAAGTCAAGATAATATATTTGTTAGTTTTTCTTTGTCCAAACCTTTATATATACAGTCTATGGTCCAAACACAACATTTAATTGATTGATTTCATTTCCCACACAACTACAGAAGCATTCATTGAGCCTATACTAATATATTTCCATCCTTTGATAACAGGGCAGCAACATGTAGTTCGGGTCATTTAAGTGTTCCCTGTAATATTACTTTTAATCAATATCGTGATTATATTGGTAGTTACAAACCTGCAGAAAGTTGTTCATACATTTGTAAAAATAACCTGTTTTATATAGATGTCAGACATTCAGGAAGAATGTCTTATCATACAATGATTGTCATATTGCTTAGTGCTAGATTCTTATGGTATGGACTGTAAAATAAATCAAAATGACATAGCCTAAACATAAAATAAATGTCCAAACCAAACAATCATATCAGCAACCCTGGACTAACAGTACTGGAAGATCTCTTTTCCAGGGCTAATATCCAATAATGAATCACACATCTGTTAAATATTTTAGTGAACAACAGGAGTGAAACAAGTCTCTGTCCACAACATTTACAAGCTGAACATCAAAAGGTCAAAAACCCTGTATTACCAGTTTCATCAACACCTCATTTAACCATAAATGTTCTACATAAAAATATTCACACAAGTTATGTAATTTTTCATTTATATTGTTGGAAAATATTTAAGAAAATCTGTAGAAAAAGTATTTTTTTGTTTTATATTTGGTTCTGCTGATGATGTGGACATTTTTGTTGTGAAATAAATAGTGGTAAGACTTACATTTAAGGACAATGTTTATTGTGAATGGACTGCATTTATGTTGACTGCAGAGCCTGGGGATTGAACCATCGACCTTCCGATATTGGACAACCATCTACCATCTGAGCCAAAGACGCCCTATTATACTGTATATCTTATATTTTTGACTCATCTTGTGACTTTAGACATCAGTGATGGCCTTTTATGAGCCGGACTACCTAAAATCTAAATTATTTTCATAAAGTAAGTTCCTCAATGTCATCATCAAATGAGGTGATGGCATGGATGGCGGGCCTGCTGTCTGCCACGTGGATGGTGTTGAGGGAGGATGCTGGAGGAGTAGAAGACCCTGAGTTGAAGCTGAGTAGTCCGTCCCTTTTACGCACCCCGTTGGTAGTTGGAGGATTTTTGAGGACCTCCAGCTTATTGTATGTGCTCACACTGTCACCCAGAGGTGTTGCCAGAGCTCCGAATAGTTGCTGCATGAGGCTAGCCTTCCTGTCCTTCTCCGCTCCACCGTCCGTGTCCTTTTCTTTCTCCGTCTCCACCCCTCTGAGGCTAAAAACACCTATCGCCTCTAACGACGAGTCCCTGTCCTGTTTCGGTGGAGGGGGAGGGAAGCCGGAAGAACCTCGAGAAGCTGAATTCCCGAATGAAGGCGCGTAGCTCCCGAATGCCAGGTCGTCACCGGAGATTTGTGTCCGCAGTGCTCTCCTTCCCACTCCTGCTGTGGCAGTTCCACCCTCCATGCCTGATCTCCTCCTTCCACTGTCCCCGCCTCCAGCACGGAAACCGGCCGACTCTTCTGGTTCTGTGAGGTTAAAAACGGAAGAGTTTCTCTGCTCAGGAAGACGAGGAGAAGCGTGGTTACTGGTGGTCTTATTGGACTCAGAAGGAATAGACTCAGCAAAAATGGCATCCTGGGATCCGTGCTCTTGGCGGTCTATTTCACGCATCTTAGCCAGCAGCAGTTCTTTTGTGCGACGTGCTTCCTCTGCCGTTTGCCGATTGGACAGCGCCCCGTGGTTCCACCTGTCCACCTCTTCCTGGACATGGCCACGCTTCCTGTTGTTCTCTTCCTCCTGGCGTAACAGGGAACTCATCCTCTTCCTGTCCTGTTTCTCTTTTTTCTCCTCTGTGGACATAAGACCATGTTTTAATCCTCTTCTCAATGCATTAGTGTTGCAAATGTGTACTCTATGCTCATCTTACCTTCTCTTAGTTGTTTTGCCTTCTCCTCAAGCAAGTTTAGCTCCTGGTTCAGTTGCAGCTTCTCCTCTTTTTGCAGCTCTTTATCGTTCTCCTTCACCAGCTCCTTCTCCTTGTTTCCTTCTATTTCTTTGTTGCTTGTCTTCTGCTGTTCCCACTTTAGATGTCGGTCCTCTGTCTCCACCTGTCTGTCAACACCGGCAAACTCCTGCTGAAGTAAATGGATTGAGAGAAAGAGGCGTAAAAGTTGAATGACACACAAATGACTAAGAGGGGAATAAATGTGAATGTTGGGTACAGTGAATTTACCTTGAGCGATAGATACTCATCAGGTGCCTGTTCACTGTACCCATTGGCATCAGTGATGGCAGGGGGAGGAGTGGGGAAATCCAGACTGGGCGCCCTGTCTTTAGTCTGCACTGCCTTAGTGCTGCTCCTGCTGGGGACTACGTGTGAAACAAGAGCAGAATAAATATTAAAGTCCATTTTGTAGTCCTTTTGCAAACCATGAAACCTTGATCACTAGTTTCCAATATGTATTAGCATCAATGTTCATCAGCTTCTCAAAACTACTTCAATATGGATAAATATACAAACATTTGAGAAGCTTATGTATAGACAGGGGTGCACATAAGTGGTACGCAGGTACGCATGCGCGGCAACAATCTGAAATGCGTACCGTCACTTGTGTCACAAAGCGCGTTACTATACCGTCGTCATGTTATATAAAATCGGGGGATGGGTTCGTTTCCGATCTGGTTCTATGGTCTAGTTAATTGACGGTACGTTATTCATCGTTAGGAAAAATAGGTTATTTGGGAAGGACAGTATTTAGCGCGCGCAAAAGGTTGTCACTTGGGACATTACGGTTACCTTCAGTGTGTTACTTTTTTTGTATGAGCTGTTGTGTTATTTGGTCGTTACAATAAATAAGACGTTTAGAATTTACGACAAAAACAGTTACCTCAGACCACCATGGGTAACTATTCCCGACACGACTAACGTAACCTGCACTTTTTACTGAAGTTATACTTCGCATTTGATTTGACTAATAAGAGCTTGAAAAACCAACATCCAAAGTTTGTGAACCCTTTGAAGGGATAGTGTTATGGCGGTGGAATTATTTTAGACATGATAGGGGGAATTTCACCTCGGACAATACGATATATCCGTTTTTAGTGATAACATCCCGGTATGGATCATTGTTTTGTACAGACACTTGGCAAAAACGAATTTTATGTTTGTCAAGTGGCGGTAACAGTCGGTAGCGAGTATACGACGGAGTGTGGGAGAAAACGTCGGGGAGCAATCTTTTGGCGCCTAAAACCGCAGGAATCGAACTTTTTTTTTTTCCTCCCTCCGCCTCGGATTACGGACTAGTTTAAGATAGGCTCTAATTTCAATTTAAGCCGACACGTATTTTGCGAGTAGGACGAAGGATTCGGTGTAGTTTCTAATAGAGACTTTGTGCATACCTGAGTTTACGCGAAAAAGAGAACCGTACCAAAATAGTGTTCGACTCAGGAAAGAAAAAATAAAGCGACGAAAAAGTTTGTGTACTACGATGAGGTCATCGTCAATCGGACTCCCTTATCGCTTCCGGGCGAGTTACATTTAGTATCTGCGTTACTATATGCAGGTTTTGTGCACGTGTCGTAGTACACAGAGTATCGGTAAGAGGCCACCAGACCGGCAAATGCAGTGTGGCCGTCGGTGACGATAGGCTAGCACATGGTACCACGCTCTGTAGACCGCATGTCTACTTGTCTATTCTCCAACGAATAAGAAGAACTGTCGTACTCAGTTCTTTCGTGTACTTGTGTACGCTAAAATGACATATTTTCTGTAGTCTCCCACGTAAACGTTACTAGTCAGTG
Source organism: Notothenia coriiceps (assembly GCF_000735185.1). Classification (NCBI taxonomy): domain Eukaryota; kingdom Metazoa; phylum Chordata; class Actinopteri; order Perciformes; family Nototheniidae; genus Notothenia; species Notothenia coriiceps. Next base: position 5,933,184 of record NW_011369945.1, read on the forward strand.
CCTAGATCAAGTCACCAGTACCATCTGGACATTGTAGATATGAATGTCACCATCACCTCCTCACGTCTCGAAGAACTGGTGTCTTCCGCAGCACTTGGTAACCTAGTCTAGAGACAAAATCGCGGTCACGACGACATCGTATGTCTGGGGCTAATTGTCGTCGTGGACAGGACACGTGTGCCGCTGAGACAGCATGGCCACTAGGATTTGGCGGAGCCTTTTTCGAAGTGTAATATGGTAGNGTCTCTACTTTAAAGAGTCCTCTCCTGCTGATGTTCAGGTGTATATCAGTATGTAGTGTCTCTACTTTAAAGAGTCCTCTCCTGCTGATGTTCAGGTGTATATCAGTATGTAGTGTCTCTACTTTAAAGAGTCCTCTCCTGCTGACGTTCAGGTTTATCTTTCATCTCTTCTCGTCTTTTTTATTCTTTGTAGAAATGTAGGGAGTTTGTAATAACACTTTGTGGGAGTAGCACCTGCAGTGTTTGTGTGTTGTCATGGTGACAATAAAGTTATTGAATCTTAAATGTATTTGATGAACAGAAGTTCCTGCTTATACACCTAAAACTAGGAGCAGAAGAAGAAAAGACAGAGGAAGATTTTAATTATAATGTTGTGCTGCCATCTACTGGACTCTGACTGAACTACAGAGTTAAGATGAGATCAGATGGATCTTTATTAACCCCTGAGGGGACATTATACACAGGGAGGTTAAGCAGCAGCAGAGTGAGTTCTGATTCACTGAAGAGTAAAGATACAGCTAAAATGATATACAGTAACTGTTAAAACAAGAAGTTAATAAAATAAACATATTTGAGTCTGGATTGTTAAATATATCAAACGGTAGAGCATGAAACTTCCCCACCTCATTGCTGACATTAACACCATTTTTTTTTAATCACACTTTTTTTCAGAAAATCTCAGTAATTACTTTTTCCTGAAAATACAATTGTTTTAACATTTTTCAGAAAATCTCAAATTCAGATTTTTTCTGAAAATCTCAAATATTTTATTTTTTGAGTGAATTCCGACTTTTCAGAAAATCTCAAGATTCTGACTTTTTTCACCAAATTTGAACTTTTTTTCAGAAAAACCCAAATTCTTACATTTTTGTTAATATCGCAAAATGTTGACTTTTCTGAAATCTCAAGATTTAAAAATCTATTTACAAATGTATCTTTTAAAAAAAAATTATATTAACGTTTATTTGTATTTTTTAACTGAATCAAAGAGAAAATAAATCAATGATGTAATCCTGACTTTAGAAAAGCTGTAATTGTATGTTTTTTTTGCTGAAACATTAATCCTCAAATCCCCGTATATTCAATTTCTACTTTATTTTTTTGTCATGGATTTATTTATTTACATCTATTTGATTCTTATTTCACAGCAGAGGAAAAGACGACAGACCTTTGTGTTTTAAATAAAGTTTTATTAAAGATGATCAAGCTCAATAATAACAGCAAACTGAAAACTAAATCCTGTTAACTCATAATACAAAAGAAAAAATGCTGCAGGTAGTGACTGGTCCGCTCAAACACACACACACGCTTTTTCTCTCTCTCACACACACTCTCTCTCTCTCTCTCTCACACTCTCTCACACACACACACACACACACACACACACACACACACACACTGTGACTGCTGTAATAAATTATATGTACAGTCCAGGTCCGTCTGCGGCTCCGTCGACACAGAGAGAAATTCTGCAGAAAAAAAACACAAAATCAAAGTTAATTACGGAAAAAACAGGCAGAGAAAAACTAAATAGAACATTATATTATCGAATATACATACGTTCATATTTAGGCAATATACAAACACATTTTAGAAACTCTAGTTCTCCCCTTGAAGACGATGGGCGCTTCTAAGGAGGTTTTAAACGGTTAAATAAACACTTAAAATTACAATGAAAACAGACGGGCAAAGACGAGCCTCTGATTAAATATACATTAAATACATTATTGCAAAGCTGGAATATTAAAATAGCTTTTAAAAGACAGTAAAAACATAAAAGTAGGAACAATTATAATAAAACAATTTTTTTTAAAAGAAATAAATATTCTATAATAAATAAAATAAATGCATGATAAAAAAAACACCTGCAAACAAATCCATATTAATTACAATTAAAGGAATACTTAAAAAAAAAAAGCATAATAATTACACATTAATGTTTATTTTATTCCATTCTATTTTCTATGTAAATACTGCTATATTTTACTATATCTTTTAATGTTATTATAGTTTTCTTAATATAGTTCTCTAACAAGTAAAACAAGAATTAAAAACACAGATAGAGAACTATATTAAGAAAACTATAATAACATTAAAAGATATAGTAAAATATAGCAGTATTTACATAGAAAATAGAATGGAATAAAATAAACATTAATGNTGCGATTTTACTTTTTTTAAGCAGAGGTTGAGTTCAATAATTTGTACGGACCTGGTCATTGTAGACCTGTAAACATCTATACTTACAGTGGTAGTGGAGTGCAGAGCTTCTTGACCACAGAGCGTGTGAACATTGTGATCAGCTGTTTTAGCGCAGTGCTGCT
>NW_011369945.1:5935794-5956303 GCF_000735185.1 Notothenia coriiceps
ACGTAGGTAGCACGCACTTAGTGGTGTAAGGTAACTGCTAATGCTAGGCAGTGCCCCGTCTCGACAATGACAAGTGATTGAGGATGACGTGACGTCTATTACCGATCGATGGACGGTCTGTGATGACGATTATCAGAGCCCCCAAAATCGATCAGTTTGGAGAGCAAAAGAAGGGATGAGTGCGAAGAGTAGGGAGTCAGAGGCGTGCACATGATGTGTATAAAGGTACTTTATTTACAGAGTAGAAAAGGACATGGTGTCCGGTTGCAGTCGGAAGAAGAGAGAGTGAAGTCAGAGGGCACACAACACTATAGTAACACAAACTATGTCCGTGTGGGGAACAATAGCCCGTACCCCACAAGTCGTGTGTGAAATTAGACCCAGTGTATTAAAGGGCCCACAGAGTCACTTTGCAATTTTTCATGATTCTTTAATGGTAAATGTGAGGTGTGAAAAAGCAGCCAAAAGGGTCAACTCATACGATAAGTGCTACAGCTTTATACCTAATATGACCACGAACGCCAGGCACTCAGTAGCGCGAGGAGCCAGGGCTGCCGGCGAAGAGTCATCGGGGGCGGAGCGCTGCAGCGGTCGGCGCACGGCGGCCCATTCTAGGGATCCCGACCGATCCCAGGCCTCGACCCCTGAGCTGCCTAGGCCAGTCCCCTCCTGAACCCCGCCCCTGACCTTAAGCCCGGGTAAAACCTCCGCTTAATGCATTTCACGTGTTGGGCTGAAATGCCGTCATGGCGGAAGCGGGCGGGTGCGTCAAGGACATAGTACAGTCGACTCGTTTCGCTCGTGCGACCCCCCCCTCCCCAAGCAAGCTTCCTTCGCGGAGTTTTGCGGCGGGACGTGGTCACCTCAGAGAGTACCACAGCTTATTCGCTGTCTTATGGGGAATGGGAAGCGCAGCTGTGTGTTAACGGAGGAGGGGCAGGACACGAGACTGGTGGGGTTATTCACGCCAGTTCGACAAGCATCCATCCCAGTTGCCGAGGCATAAAAGAGGCAACAGCTATCATCGCGGTTCCAAGAAGACAGGCGAATTCGGAGACGTCGCAGCCTGAATCTCCACAGTTGAACGGCACGAAAAGTCCCAATGTTAGCTGATAAAGGGGTGGTACTAAATATAGCGAGACGTAGTTGTCGAGAAATAAAGAATAAAGGTATAGAACGAAAGATATGCCTCCAATTCAGGAAGATCCGTTTGAAGACGGCACCTGTAATTACTGTTTAGACTTAATTGTGTGCAGCTGTCAAGCTACCAATCAATGCTGGTAGTGAAGCAACAGTAAGGCTCTGGTTAGCTCCATGGGAATATATTGAGGAAATACAGGGAAGAATAGAAATAAACCAACGTTGAATCGTCCGAAAGATTTTGCGCTCTGGAAAATACTTTTGAAAACTCTGACATGACTGATTTTTCTTGAATTCATTCGTTCTCTGCTACGACTCGCGCTCCAGGAGGGTGACGTAATGCGCCTTGACAAAGCACCAACGAAGAGAGACGATCGTCAAACGGCGCCGTGTGTTTGTCCAACAAGCAGGAGCTAACCAGAGCCAGCGCTCCTCCTTAGCCTTAAAGCTGGAGTGTCTGGTGAGAATACCACATCAAATTCTCCCTCTGATCCACTGATGAATGAACAAATAACTGTCTTTTATTTAGAGAAACGGAGTTTACAGCTTACTGAATGTTTGTTTACCCCTTGGCGAAAAGAGGTCAGACTACAGTAGCAAGCATGTTAGAGTGAAGCTTGCTTATGGGTGTGTTAGACCTTAAATCAGAGGTTTTTAAAATAAGAATAACGCTGCTGTTCAACCACATGTGACCGAGTCACATTTCTAACGTGTGTTATCCGGAGGCGTTTATCGTTTGTGTAGCTTACTGTGTATGCTGGACGGATTCATATACAGGCTATATCAGCAAATAAGACAGCATTTTATGCCAGGGTAATAACGCTTTTGTGCTCACTATAGTGTCGTATCACCAAAGCTTACATTCGCTTTAGATGTATCTTAGTTTGTGACGTCAAATGTTAGGTAGCATTACCATGGTGGTAAAAAATCAAGTACATACTCAAGGACTGAGTAAAGTATAGTATAACTTCTGAACTTAGTTTTATCGTTCAGTTTCATAATACACCCATGTTCACCTTAGTCAACAGTTTAGATCATTGCATGAATCTTAAACACAGATCAAAGGTTCTGAGGTACTCGTGTACTTAAGCGCTGCAGGTTTTTTTCGTACTTCTTTGTACGTTTCTACTCACCTCATTTTTGGAGGACACTTTCTGTACTTTAGACTGGCACTTCATTGTATGGTACAGATGTGGTTAACGATTACGGTTGGACAACACACACTAAAGGAACCAACTTCAAATTATGATTATTGGTTAGACTGAACGACCAACGCAGTTAACCCCTTACAAACTAAACAGAGAGTCATTTGGAATTGAACAACAAATTGTTTGTTCAAGCAGATATTCCAGTCTTTTTGGCTGATCTTTGCTTCAAAAATTCTAACTTTTCCCCAGGATACGCGTAAGTACATTCCCCTAACCCTTCACTCTAAATACTTTACCAATGCATACTTTTCTACATAACATGAGTATTAACGTGTGCATCAGTAGCTTTACTCAATTAACGGATTCTGAAAAAACAGAAATAAGTTTACAAGAAACAGCGACGCGCAGCTTGGTGTCAGGAAGTTGGTTAAGAGAGCAATAACCTAGGAGGTGCGTGTTGCGCTGGCGTGTAACCTAGATGAGCCGACGGAAACATCGAACAGTCTATAGTACCAAGCCTATAAAAGAGAAACGTGGTAAAAAAAGGACGCTGGTGTGCGCGTGGGTTAGTAGCCGTTGGGTTCGATCAGGCTCAAACCGGTGCCTGCTGCAGTCAGCATGTCGGTGTGGGCCCGTGAGACACTTCACTCCAAATGGCTCCTGTGGGATTGCCCAACAGATGAGTATGTAAGGTGCCTTGATAGAAAGCGGTGCAAGCAACGCAACAATGTAAAAAGAAAGCCTCTATCGGTAAACTAATACTCGCTCGCTGGTGTGTAACTTGTTGTGTCTATACCAAGGAGGGATTGTAGGTAGGGGTATGCAATACTGTCGCAAAGAGGAAGAGAAACCTATATCTTTGCAGACACAAATCTGAAACTTTTGGCTGCAGCTGTTAACCTTCTAAGTTAGATGTCCAGCATGTAAAACAAAATCACACTTCTTCCAGTTGAGCATGAACGTTGTCCCAACTGTGCCACATGCATTTTACTAAACCATTAATTCAATGTCGTTTCACCCTTCACAGAAGAGGCACTATGCAAGAAGTTTCACGCCAGCCAATTGTGCAGCTTTCGCTCTAAACAGAAATGCGTTTGACTACGTCCACAAAGAAAAGCCTAAAGACTGTACCTGTGTGTTTCCCACCGCAGGCTCTGCTGACCGTATGGAATGCGCGTGCAGCCCTCCTGCGGCTGGGCCTTCTCTCTTTCTCTGCCTGCAGCCAGGAGGGCCAGCACTCTCAGGTCCAGGCGATGAACCGTTTGCCTGAGAAGCGTGGTGATAACACGCCGGACCGACAGAACAGTGCGGCCCACACCTACGAGGCCCTGTCTGGGGAGAACGGGTCCGAAACTAAACGAACGTGCTAAGTGAAAAGTCTTTTTCAGTACATTTCAGTGGTATAAAGTGTTCTAAATTGTGTCGGATACACCCAGTCTCGTTTCCAGTGTCTGAGGGGTTCAGAGACAGTCGACATCAGAGAGTTAAACACAGCAAACACCTTGCGAATGACTTGTCTCACGAAGAACTGCGTAGTCTTTTACTTGTTAGCCCTTCCAGTTGTGCTTCATAGACAGTAACGCATCCTGGTGCTTACTGCTTATTGGCAAACATAATGACTGTATACCTACAATTCGCCCTCAAATCACGTCACTAACATTTGGATTGAGAGCTAACAACTCTAGCACATCAGCTTCAATGCTACTCCTCCCTGTCATCTTGACTCTATTACGACCCGACCGAGGTACCGGTTTGGACAATCAATTAGCTAACCTAACCTATCAGAGAATGTACACTGAGCAAGGTTAATCCAAGGTTAAGTGAGTAGTTCTACGTGGACAAGGAGAACATTTGAATGACATGGCAGATTAGTGAATCGGGCAAACGTGAAGACAAGTGGATGTCACGTAGGTGATATAGGGCATAGTAACGTAACGCGTTTCATCACTCTGGCTATCATGAAAATGTTTCATATTGTGAATAACCTCTGTGTCTAAAGCTGAGTTCCCACGCACATTAACATCAACAGCAGCAGTTGCCGAATATACACTGTAAAGTCGAGAGGAAAGAAAGGAGGACCATCAACCCGGGCTGGTGCTTCATGAGGGAGCTCTGTCTATTTAGAACGAGAGGCAACTGACTCAGATAGGCTTAATCGAGGGTACAGTCTCTTCGTCCCCTCGCTGGATCTCTCTCAGTACCGGCGCTAGCTCGCCTCCTGGACACGCAGAAGCACCTTCTGTCCGAGGCTGCAGCCAGGTCCGATGCCACCCGCCTCGTGGATAGGCTGGTCGTCAGAGTTCCTCTTGACCAAGATGAAGTCCAACAAACTTGTGCACAAAGTAAAACATTGGTGTATATATAAAAGTGCTTTTCCAACAGACATAGTCACAAAGGGTTGACACATAACCATGAAACCGGATACGAAATCACAAAAGTAATACATGAGCCCACACAGCAATCGTGTCTTAAGAAGTGCTAAAAACAAACACAGTAAAAAACACAATAAAAACTAGGATACAATAGAAAAAATAAAAGCACACATTGATCGCGGCTACCCAAGACGCCTGCGCCCAAACAGGCGGGCCTACAGCTGACGTTCAGAAAGCAGAGTGAGCAGACCCGAGGTTGCGGGGCAGAGCGTCCATAGCTTAGCGGAGACAGAACATCCACATGCGAACGCAGAACACTCCAGCCCAGCAGCTTGACGTTAGTGTTGTGATTAGTCCGTGTGCGCTGCCGCGAGAGTCAACAAATACACAGCAAGGGAAGGGCTTCTCGCATACTGAACTGTACCGAGTTCATCCAGCTAAAATACCCGACTTTACAAGCGGCGGAGGACGTCACCAGCCAGGCTGCAGAGGCCGTCCTGCAGAGGGGAGCCTCTCCGCCCAGCTGCCCTCCACATGACTCCTGCCAGGCCAGCATGCCAAGTGGAGTGGCCGAGAAGAGGCTCACAGAAAGTCCCTCACGAAACACGACAAACAATGCTCCCATATCGTAACTAATTTATTAATAAGTGAAAAAAATATGTAAATAAGTTGTAGTACAAGGATCACATTAATAGAGTCTTGAAGAACAGTCATCCCTACAATCTAATAAACGTATCTACCTGAGTGTTGGGAATCAAAACCATCGAACGTATGTAGTATAAAACATCTAAAGACGGGAGGGAATGTACTTAACTAACTAATCAAGCACAACAGGAAAACAATAAGGCCAATAAGGAAAAACTAAAAATACGGTAAGAGAAAATATGATAGAGAAGGATTAATATACACAGATCCAAACATAATATCAAGGAATGAGCATTCCATTATAAAAATGAAAAAAAAGGATAACCATCTTTTCATTTCTCCAATTGTACTATTTGGCTTTTGAAATAACAAAACACAATGAGTGAAATAAGTGCCAGTGTTGATCTATTTACAGCTTAATGGTAAAGAAAATCAATCAAAAGCACGACTTTTTCCCCAATCAAACAAATTGGTGCGCAGTATAGATAAAAAGCAGAATTTTCCAACCGGTCTGCTTACATTGGAGGAGGATAGAAAAACTATATAGGAAGCTGAATCCCGGTTTATCCCTCTTGCAAGAATCCATCACACAGGAGGAGCTGAGCTAGTTTGAGGAACCATTATAACATTCAGACATTTTGATATCGCACTGCGCAACACAAAACCCACAGAAGGTGCCAATAATGCCCTCTAACTTAAGGATCATAGAATAGAAAGTAAAGATGGTAAAGAAGATAGTAACAGTACGTTTATTTGATACCACATTTTGGGAGAAAAAATTTGCGTTAGACGCAGCATAAAAAAACAAAGGCAAATTAAGAGAATTAATTACACAGAAATAAGAGAGATCAAAATATTTCGAAATAAAATAAAAATAGCATTAAACAAGTTAAAGTAAAAGAAAAATACTATAGAATTACCAACATGTGTGTAAATAGATAATTTTCCAGAACAAATATCAAGGCAGTGGGTGAATATTAGTATGCAAGATGGATTCATAATCAAATACTAAATCAGAGAGAGTATGCACATTCCTTAGATAAAAGCGCATGCGTGCCCTGTTAGAAAGTAATGAAACATTAATCCCTCTGTGGCGTAGCTGCCCTGCAGAGTGCAGACAGCTGACGGACGAGAGAGGCTGATCGCAGGCGGGAAAGTCCCGACCTGATCCTGCCTGTGCACCCAGCTCTGGCAGAAGTGATTGAAAAATGGAAGGGTGATTTATTAGTGCATTGCTGGTTAGTCAGGAAAGCAATGACAAAGCAAACACCTATGATGAACAAACATTAACATTATATAGTATTTCTCTATCTTTGAAGCTCCGTGACGTTCAAATGAAACCTTAAATCATGTCAAGTGTTTTAACTTTATTTAAGTTTCGATTCGTTAAGTTTCTGAGTCTATTAGTTAGATGACTGGAATTTATTGTACAGCTAAGTTGCTACCTGAAGCCTGTAAGTGTGACTCTCCTATGCGGTCCAGGTCGAAATGGGAAACAACGTTCTTTTTTAAGGGCTAAACACCAGTAAATATGGATTGAAGCAGAATAATTTGTTTGATAAAAAACATACAGTATGTTGAATAACAAAAAAAAGGTTAGATTTGTGTTCAATACATTTGAAAACACTCTTTAGTTTAGCCGGATATATCTGCAGCTGTGCAGACACAAGACTTTAAAACAGAGTGAAAAGACAAGCTGTACACCGTGTGCAAAAACCCTTAACTGTTTGATACAGTCGTAGATATGACACTCTCTCTTCTGTCTCTGCAGGAGTGGGCAGAGTCGAAACTGTCCGATATGTCGCCTGCAGGTGACTGCTGCCAATGATTCGTGGATCATGTCTGATATCCCCACAGAGGAAGACATCGCTGGCTACATCCTCAACCTGGCGGATGAGGCGGGCCACCCACACCAGCCTTAACACACAGCAAACAAAGTAGATACTGAGAGAAATAGATCCACACCAAGTAGACACACAATGTCCCTTTCAATATGAGGAGATTTGTTTCCTATAAAGCTAACATAATAAAAGGAGTATGCAGGGTTTCCTTCTCCTTTTGAAACCTCCCCTCCTTTAAATCCTGAAAACTCCCAGGATGCTCTTTGTAACCCAAGTATTGTAGATGTGGTGCTTTATGGGAACTGTGTGTGATAATACATTGTCTGAAGTGACATTTTGTATTTGTTATATGTTAGAATACTTTGTAATATATTAATTTAACACACAGCAGATCCAAAAGAACCGCTCTTACAATAATTGTTGGATTACTAACTAACATGGGAAACCTTTTGAAGGGTTTAACCAGGCACTTTATGCTTCCATGATAATATGATTGTGATAGAAGCTGGTGCAAAAGAGGTGAAGTGAGTTCAGCCTTTGTGTTCAGAGAGTTATAACCATGGGTAAAATATTCATAGTTGTGAAATTGAAATGAATAGTTTTACATTTGTGAAAAATGAACATATTCATGTTTTTAAAGAGAGTTGGATGAGAAGATTGACACCACACACGTCTACCGTAATTAAGAAGCTAAAGCCAGCAGCTGTTAAACTTAGCTTAGCACAACGACTAAAAACAGAAGGCGAAACAGTTAGCCTGGTGCTGTTCAAACCATATAACCCTATCGGCACCTCTTAAGTTAACTTGACATGTTGTTTAACTGTACCCAAATCAACCATTGGCCTTGACCTACAATATGTCACTGAAAGAGACGTGTGCCAACCAAGATGAGACTCAAAATGATTACAAACAGACCACGATGGGTCCAAAGAAACAATTATGAAAAGGGCAAAACAACAACAACAAAAACTACTATGAGATACAAAGCAAGTAAAAAGTCACAAACTAACCACAATAGAGACGCTGTGGCTTTGTATTCAACAGAATACATTAAAGTTATTACAATCACATATCTAACTCTCCGCCAGAAAGTGAATAACCGTTTTCCCAGATTGTCAAACTTTTGCTTTAAGTGCAAAACCCAAGACACAGCGTTTATGGTGAAACACTAAAACCAAATTAATTTTCCACCCATAAAGCTGTTCTGTAGTCTGTGCGATGTAACCCTGCATGTTTATATTCCACATGACATGCCTTATGTGAACCTGGTATAAAGTCAGATAGTGAGTGATCATAGTATTTTGGGTGTACAGGACTGAATAGATTTTAAATGACTAGGCTTGCTGTAGTTAACCACTGTGTCATCTATGCTATTTTCTTCCTTATACTTTGTATTTATTTTTTAAATTTCCTATAATTTGACCAATGTTATTTCATTCTGATTGCGCTATAATTTGCTCTGTCATGGCCCGTAATGATAAATGACTGAATTGTCAATATGAGCAGCATTTGAGTTACGAGTTAACTCTTAAACCGGTAAAGTAATTTAACATTTGAGAGCCAAATAATTGTTTTATTCCAGATCACATAAATCACAGGCTTTACTGATGATGGTTGTGATTGATGAGGGATGAATCTATGCTGAAGTTCTTCTTGTGTAAAGTAAACGTCTTTCAATTTAATTTTGGTTTGAGTGATATTTTTCTATTCTTATGAGTTATGTATGGAGTTTTTATTTTTAACATGTTGATGGGCAACATTCAAACATCAGCTAATCAGTTTTTTGGATTTCACAGTTTTTTTCAAATATTAGTAATATTATCTTTTTCATTTTAAAGAGTAGTGATTTTGTGAATAGAAACTTGATTTATGGTCATTAAATAGACCGTAAACATTTGAATTTGACAAAAAAAACCTTCTTAGCTGGGGATGCTGAAAAAATGCACTTTGAAAACTCACTGAAGCTTTCCTTCTTTCCTTTTGTTGCACTACCATAGATGATTTTATCTCAGTGGTTAAAAATATTTTCTGACACTGTAATCCTTTTACAGCAGCACAACAAACAATTTGCAGCAGTAAGGGACCTCCTTCATTAGTACTGTACGCGGTCAATTCAAAATGTATAAAACAAAGTTGTAATATTTAAAGAATGATCAAATGTTCAACTTTCATAGCAGATTACATACAGCATCGGATCCTGCACACACATTGTATTTACATTTTTTGAATGGAAGAAGCTGTATTACAATTGAATTGATTCGTACTGTGTTATCCTTAATAAAGAGATAGCCTACTCACTGTTTGCACTGTATGACTTTGTGTTATTTGGGAGAGAATTAAGTATGCCATTTATCTGTTAAATTAACGTAAAGACTACTAGTTGCAGTTCAACAAAGTTATTAAAAAACTTGTGAATAATAAGATGCTAAGCAATATAAACTTTAATGCTGCCAGGTATAGATAACGTTAGCTAACTAAACGAACTGCCGAGTAAAATCAGAAAACACTGGTAATTAATTATTCTATAATTTGTAAAACTACGGTGTTAAAAAAAAAAATACAGATTCTAATGGTCAGATATAGATATACAGATACTAGAGATAGGCAGGTACTTGCTTTCAAGCAGAACACGGGGGAAAACAAACTTAGCTGGAGTGTTTACGTGTTCGGCGTAATGACGTACAACGGCCTCGACAATTTCTGTAGTCCTATTCAGCCACTCGGTAACAACCATCGTTTTTCAGACACGTAAACTCTTCAAAAATCACCAGTGGGGTCACTGCTGATGTATTTAATGTCGTAGAACAAAACGTGATCTATCTCTTAAATTTGTGTCAACCACAGACCTTATTTCGAACTATTTTCCAAAACCCTATGGAGAAAGAGCATTTTTTGCTTTTTGACGAAGGAACCGGAAGTGCTAAAAATGCTAACTTACTTCCGGGCTTTAGGACGCGTCACTGCGGTTCTCTATGATGTTATAGTAAAGCTATGTTGTTTTCTATTGAATTTGTAAGTCTTCATTTTAGACACCATGTAAACCCAGTTTTGTCTAACTGCGTTTCACATTACACCATGGAATCTATGGGTAATTACATCGACATTATTGGGGCAAAGAATCAAATATTATGTTTCTTAAAATCAGAATAGGCACTATATTTTGTTATAAAAGGTGCAATAATAATATTTGTATGGGTCGCATTACAATATATTGTAGCTATTCAAAGAAAATAACTATATATTTATGTAAAATAAACCATAACATTGGTATTTAGTCATTAACAGTTATTTGTCAACGGTCCCTAAATCAAACCCCAACTGTTAACCACGACGGTTTGGAATTGGACGGTTTGGTCTTTGGAGTAGAGAACCGTCTTGCTGCTGCTAAAACTGGGTGAAACCGTAAGGAAACACCAGGTGAAACAACTAACGTAACTTTACCCCCGTGTTTTTTTTAAGAATACGAACAGAGTTACATATTTAAAACAGTCGACATTTAATCTCCACTTGGTTCGCTGGGGAATTAACTTTCCTTCCGGTAAATTCGTATAATTTCACTTTAAAGGGAGTAGCAAACGGTCCGGGAGCAGAGCTAAGCTAACTGCTAACCGTTGGCTACCATTGACTTAGCTTAACACTTGTTGAGGATTTACATTGTCATGGCGGAATTGGTGTCTTCTTTCAATTCCTTTCCTGTTATGGGTTGTTAACTGGTAGCCTGATTTAAAGTTAGGAATATAATTAAGATCAACGTTGCTCTAAATGTGTTTTCCCGCCGATGCAGATTTTTGCTACAAGGGATGCATTGGGCTAGCATGCTAACACTACTTGTTGGCTCTGATAACCCATAACCATGGTGATTGCATTTTTAGTAATCACCAGAGGTGACAGAAGTACTCAGATCTTGTACTTAAATAGAAGTACTAGAGAGTAGGAATACTTTGTCACAAGTAAAAGTCCTGCATTCAAAATGTTTAAAGTAAAAGTACAAAAGTATTGGCATCAAAATCTACTTAAAGTCCCAAAAGTAAAAGTACTCATTACGCAGATTGACCCATTTCAGAATATTGTATGTCTTGATTATATTACTGATCCATTTGTACACAACATATACATTAATTGAGACACACAAGGAACAAAAGACCATGTAACACCATTATTGACTGTTCTCTAGCCTTTATTTACATATGAAAAATGAGAAACATAAAAAAAAGAAAATAATTACAACAATCTATTTTTTTCCCATTTGTGAGTAGAACCAGGGTTTGTGATTTCCCCAAAAGGCTCCCACAAAACTATGTTTAATCCTTATACAAACGTTGCATCTGTATTTTAAAGATTTACCTGACCTGGCATTCACTTCTGACAAAATCATTCACTCACGAAAATGCAAATCTAGCTAAGTTAGTATACAATTTTCTTTTTTTCTAAACTCAGTTGAAGGAAGGCGTTTGTAACATGTATATATGCAAGTGACAGATACAGTTAATTAAGCATCGCAACTTTTTAATTGTAATTATTTTTAAGCTCCTAATTGAATGTGTTAATTCTGAATCAGGTTCTGTGGCTAATGCTCTTTCTTATAGGCTAGTTCACTAGTGCACTTCATTACATATACAAGAAAAAAAACCTTTTTCCCACTAAAATGAGGCACAATGACTGGCCAAGTCCATAGATACAGCATTGAATGCGGTCTAGATATGACATTTACATCAAAGTACTAGGCTTATCTAAATTCCTGCACCAGGGTCCACATAAAATAAAAATTCGGTCAGAATGTTTATTAAGAATATATAATAAAAAATCAAGTGATGTCTAACCTTTGTCTCTTCATCATAAGGACATGTTCATGCACAGTTTGTGCTGGCGAGGTACATCACTCTGGTATGGTACTAGCAACTTCTGTCTTCACTGCGTCCACTAGGAAACTGAGCTCGTTGCACAGCGTCTCGTAGCGGTAGGCCATGCGGATCTGTGCCACATTCGTCCGCCGAATGTCATTTCCCGCCGGTCCATCCTCCAGGTAGCTGGAACCAATGAAGTGTTTCTTCTCCTGTAGGGTGAACATGAAAAATAATGTATATTGAGCAGATTTCAAATATGAACATCACACAGCATGTGACTTCAACTGGCTGAAAGTGTAGATGAATTGTTGACAAACTGTTCTACTACTTAATCAGTTTACTACTACTTTAATGATTTTCATCTGTAATAGGGTTACACAGTATTTACACGAGCTCTCCGAGGCTGGGACTGTATTAGATAAGAAATCCCTCCCATAAAAAGGACAGTGGAGATAAAATAATATCTTCAGTGTAAGTTTCAGAGTCATTTGTAATTGTTGAGAGCACAACCTCTTAATTTGGATGGGGCCATTTTTGTTTATCACCGACACTAGAAGAAATTGTATTTCCAAAAACAATTGTGGCCATCTATAAACCATGTCATCAATACATAGTTTGTCCACCAGAGAGCACTGATGTGTTTATGTCTAAACTGTAAAATGTCTCTCAGCTGATGTCTCCCAGCAATGCCAATGACAGGGATAAAAAAAGGACTTTACCTGATGGGAGAGTCCGCTCTGCAGCACACTGTTTCTGGCTATCTCACACAGATCACAGGTGCTCAGCTTCCACAGCTGGGCTGCAATGGCATACTCCTCCATCAAGGCCTCCTGAAAGGGTTAAAAGCAACAATGATTCGATACATTTGTATGATTTGATAATGATAGTCCAAAACCCAAATTGATAGTAAACTCAATGTCTTGGGTTTTGGACTTTTGATCAGACAACTCAAGACATTTAAAGATGGCACCTTGGTCTCTGGGATATTGTGACTCTTTGATGTCTTCTTATATGTGCTGTCATTAGCGATATTTGATGGTGAGGGAATTGTCTTGTCATTGATTCTGTTGCAGTGGTTCTGACCTTAGTGTAGTGGAACTGCATGGGGTCGTCCGTGGACAGCGACACACGCAGGCCTTTCTGTAGGAACTCCCGCAGAGGGTTCTTGGAGTACTCCAGGAACAGGCTGTTGTTGCTCAGCGGGGACATGGCGATCGGGACCTGGGCCAGGTAGTACAGGTACTGCAACACTGGACTCTGGGGAGAATGGGGGGTGTGGACACCAAAGTAATGTTAGTAATGCTTAATATCTATTTGTTGAAGTTAGTGTAGGACAATTCTATGGTTAAAGAAATATCAGATACAGATAAATAGGGTTGCAAATGGTTGGTGTCACATGTAAACAGTCAAAATCCTTCATTTCAGTTTAACCCTGAACATATTTAAGTCATCATAGATATTTAAAGCATGCCTGTTAAGGAGTTTTAAGATATGATCATGAATATAATTAATGTTCCCCTTAATGTCAATGACATGTTTACAGTGTAGAATGTCTAAATAGAAAAGGTCTTTCACAGAAACATAGATCACACTTAAGCATGTCTATAAAATAATTTTGAACTATATATAGACATTTTTATTCATTGGGATAAACCCCTTGAGATGCACCATCTCGTTTTCAAGGGGGTCCCATAAACTATTATCGAGCTCAGACTATAGTGAGCTTTGCCTTTCTCAATAATGATTCAAAGCTGAGGTATTTTGTCCTGTGGAGCAATAGGTGTTTGTATTTTTTACATCTTTCTGTTATTATTTATTGGCCTGCAAATGCAACCTTTGAGAGATACCGAATCTTGCTTTGGAGTGGGACTGTAAAATTGTATATAAAAAAAAAGGCGACCCTTGTGGGTTAGCACGCCACTAATTAGTATCAGTGTTGCTGGCAGTTTTGACATAGAGATGATAGTGGTCATATTAAAATCCAATGTTATTTATCAGCGTAAAAAACAATTATCCAACTCTCTAATGAATTCAGGACTCCACCTTCTTGAGGTTGAGTCCATGGGAGATGTTGTCAGCCGTCAGGAAGGCGGACACCAGGTGGGTGATGGAGCCGGCCTCGCCACAGTGGGGACGAAACTGGAAGGTGTTCAGACCTCGCTCCCTGAGGAGGCAAAATATATTGATATCATGTCCTACCTGCAGTTAACTCATACCATTTCATGAGGTCTAACAAGTTATTTCCTCCATGTCAAAACTCATGTGCAACAATTTCTACATGTTTGGGCTCTATGGACTAAGGAGATGTTTTTATTTATTTGAAATCTATCTATACAAATATTAATTAAATATACTGAATGGAATATGTATGTGACACAAAAAGGCAATTTATGAATTTGGCCATTAAAAAATGTGCTTGCTGGTGAACGCAGGACTTACTTGCGCAGGTTGTTGAGCACCATGATGTTGGCGTACATGTAGAACAGGTAGTAGGTATATGGAGGGTTATCGTCCATGGTCCACGCCTCAGGTTTTGGGCTTTTGTAAGAGAACATGTGGTCGCTGTGTTTTGATTCGTCATCCACACTGTCGAATCCTGTCACCTAAAGGATAACGAATAAAATGTCACCATTGATTTTACACATCCATGCGTGTGTCTTCATCAGTTCTGTCTTTAACTGTTTGTGCAGAAGACTAACTTAACATCACTCAATAATCTTGGCAAAACCACTTTATTTTTGTGTCACCGATTCCACCCATCATATATGTACTTACGTATTTGAGGAATACGTGTATCTCCTTGTGCTTTTGTGGATTGACTGTAGCCTCAAACAGTGGGAGGAAAACGTTCTCCAGCATCTTTGCAAAGTTCGGAAGTATTTTCTTTGACTTGAAGATGTCACTGCAAGACAAAAGGCACCAAATACACTCACATTTAAACAAACATTATAAGTGATGTTATTATTCCAAAATAAATGGATTTAAACTCTAAAAGTAATGATTATATCTAAAGTTTTCTCTTTGCACTTACTAAATCCTGGGAACTTGAATCATCCATCTCATGTTGGGCGAGTGCAGCTTGTGCTGGATGAACCAAGTTGCCAGGCCCTCCCACTCGCTGGCTGAGCGCCCGTAGATGGACAGGCGGGGCTCGGCATGCTGGTACTTGCTCTCTTCCAGTTCTTTGGACACTTCCTGAAACAGTTGTGATGGAGCATTTCAAGTTAGAGCTATTTAGTGTTGTAAGGTTAATGGTCTTGTCCTTTTGTGGAGTATAGACATAATGTTTCTCCACTTGCTAGAAGATGTGTTTGAAAGAATCCTATATATACTGTAGTATGTATCTTTTCTGTTTGTCATAGCCCCTCCCCTTCCATTCTTGGTGTGAAAATGTGGGTATAAGACCCTCTGCAGACCTTCTGACTTTTGTACTTCGCTGCAGACTGCTTGACACTCTGTAACGATTTACCTTCTTGCAAGAATAAACTCCCTAAAACTCCCTTATTCCAAGAATCTTCATTTCAGTGAAAGGCTTCCTCACCATTTTATATTATTTTCTGGTTTGTCTCCAAGTTTTCACCTGAAAGTCTAGTAATGTTTGTCAATTGTTCACTGGACAGATAACCGATGATTCTGTCACATCTGTGCTATTTCCAAATACCAACATACTTAATGCTTTAAAGGTGGGGTAGGTAATTCACTTCAGAAACACTTTTTGTTATATTTCATCGAATGCCCTTAACATCCCGATAGCAATGAATACATTAAATGCTTTGACAATAAATCCATAAAAACATTTAAGCTTTTTACAGTACCACGGCTTCCACAGATTAAATGTTTTTATGGATTTATTGTCAAAGCATTTAATGTATTCATTGCTATCGGGATGTTAAGGGCATTCGATGAAATATAACAAAAAGTGTTTCTGAANACTCACCAACGTGCCGGTTAATGCCGAGTCGACCTGAGTCTATTCCTTCTATAACTATGTAAATACTACACTATACCGGCGCCTGACATGAATTACAAATGAGACTAGGCCAATGAATACAACACCGTCTATAAATTCATTCGAAAGAATTGCGATTACAATATTATCAGTCTAACGAGACTTCTAACCCTCCACTATAAGATATACAAAATGCAATGTGTCAGACAACTAAAAACGGCCGGCAGAAAGGGACGTTGCCGTCGAAAGACATAAAGGAAAGAGGACATTATACTGAACTAGCGAAAATTGGAGGCGTGTGACTCGAGACTAAACCAGTTCGTCCGCCACAAAGGTGACTAACTCGGAATCGACGTTGGATTGGACCGGGAGGCCCCGTCCAATCGGCGAAGTCGTAATTAATGGTACCCTCTAGATTCGAGCGATTTTCTCCTTGGTCGAAGCATCCTGGCCTTTGGTCTCAAAAGGGACTTCATCGGCCATTCTCCTTGTAGGACGAGCATTCATATGGGGGTTCCAGGAGGCGCCGCTCTCCTCACTAGTTCTCAACCGAGTCCGTACTGTATGCAGAAGTATTATTTTAAGCAACACATTGTAATTAAATGTAATTAAAGTCAGATGGTGTCTTAGACGGGGCAGTGATATCATAAACCTGTTAATGTACGCATTCAAACACTTGTTCTGTTACCAGCTGTATTCACCTTGCAGGTGTAGCTATGTGGCTTTGATCCTGGATAAAGTGTTTAAGTCATGGATGTTTAAAGTTTAACTTCTTCATGTCTAATATTATAGTTGACTTTTCATTCAGGAAGTATGACGCTGCGCTGTCAGTAGGCTACGCTTCTCCATGTTTATGATTGGTCGAATGCTCCAGATACCACCCCTTTCATGTGAACGCGCACCTAACTAGATAGGGCAAGGCTGGCTTGAGCGATCCACTTGATAACCCGCGTCGTAGGACCGTTTAGCGAGAGCGCGTATGTTTTGGATTAGGCCAACCGGCTAACTCAAACATATCCAGGTTAGGTTGAACCAGCTTCGTAGTTTACCCCCCAGTTTTGGGAGAGCAGCCTTTTCGTTTATGCTTTTGCCCTGCCGTTATGTTAGTTTTGTTTAACGTTGGATTGCTGTTAATAAATATATTTTCATATATCTTGTCCTTTCCACGCTTTTGTTATGGCCAATAGCCAGGTCATGACATTAGCTTGACATGCTAACATTTGCTAATAAAATAAACACAAGGCTTGTGGGGCTGTCATTAGTTTAGCAGGTATTTATTTGGTAATGAACTAACATTTTGGAGAGCATGTCTGACCCTATAGATGGCATAGATGAAAGGCTAGTAGGTCAATTCATTTTATAGATGTCATCCACTGGGGATCATGAATGTTTTTTACCAAATGTTATTGATCTAATCCAACTATTTACAATATATGTAAAAGCACCACCATCATTCATTGGGATCAGCTGAGACCCATGAATATCTGAACATATTTTAGTAACAAAACATCAAGCTTGAACTTCACCTAAGTCAATTTAATCCATCCTCTCTAGGAAACATGAATATTTGTAGCAGAAATCCTGACAGTCGACGTGAGATATTTTACTTTTATCCACAAATCTCTCTCGGGAAGACACAGAAACACCAACAATGCATATCTGTGGCATGCTTAAAAAGTATTCAAACCTGTAATAAATGTTGTTTCTTAAAAATATACATGACTTTCTATTCTTTGGGGCGCACAAACAGCCCATATAGGTTGGCGAAAGATTGCATTTTCACCTCAAATTACAGCCAAAACACATTCCTCCTGTGATCCACATGAGATACATAGCACTGTTAATAACATGTCCCTTAATAGAACAGATTATCTCCAACAAGGAGATTAAGTGATAAGTTATTATTGAAGTGCTGCAGTTTCTGTCTAATGAAGTTCATATCTTCATCGTTCGTCTTTCTATCCTCTGAATAGCTCTCCCAATGATGGCTAAAGACGCTGTGGAGTTCATCCCTCATGCTCATGCTCCATGTCTGTTGTTTCAATCTGCACCGCACCAAAGGGTGCAACAGGGACACATTGCAGCAATAACTACTGATCACTCGTGCAGGAAACTACCGGCTGACTTCCTCTCTGCTGACACTCACTTTCCTTATCGCTTTCAAGCTCTATTTCTGCGTATCTGATTAGATTCAAATGTAAAATAACACTCAGTGGTTTGAACAATAATGGCGGGCTGTGAAAGAGTCTTAAGAGCTTTGGGAAAAGTGGTAAAAATGGTGAGTAGTTAACGATCAATCGCACTGTGGGAACAAACCACCTTTGAGCCTTGTGGCAACGCTTCATTTGGATAGTCTCTATTTGTATAATACACAACTGTAAATGTTTTGCATAACACATGTACAGTTGTGTATTATACAAATGGAGAGAGAGAGAGAGAGAGAGAGAGAGCGAGCAAGTAACTGCTTGCGATTGCACTTTTCGCAGATATTCATAGAAATAATTCCATTAAAAATGCATATAATATACTGGTTTGAAACTAATGAGACAACTTGAACGTTATGTGAGAAACATGATGCTATTTTTTGACATCCTTACTCTACAGCCACCAGAAAGCTCCAGTGTTTCCCATACATTGATTTATTTGTGGTGGGCCGCCACAAATGGATCTCATAAAAAAAATATATATATTATTATTATTCTTTTTTTTTTTTTTTTGGTGGTCNTAACTGGATGGCCTACCTGCCTGTCAGCCTTCCATCTGTGCACAAACTTATCTCGTGCCCTCATTGGTCATGTGCGCGTTCGTGTGTGTTGGAGGAGGGGCTCTGTAAGGAAGTCTGAAGGAAGGGGCAGATTTTTTCCGATTGTGTATTTTCAAATTCTAGCGCACTCGAGCTGGTTTCTCCATTCTTGCCTACCCTACCTTTAAGCAATGAACACTACAGCCATGAAGTTCATGTACTTCAGCAGTCAACCACCAGTCGGCGCAGGGCATCTACAACTTAACCCTAACCAATTATGATAGATGGTTCAGGTCTTTACAAAATATACCAAGATAAAACAGTACACATAAAGATGTTTAAAGGACAAATCAATGTAACATGATATAAAAGAGAGACAAGCAGGACATCTTTAAATTTGACGGGCCGAAAAAATGTGCCGATTTGATCAACAAATCCTCTAAAATTTATTTCTTCAGCATTTGACCTGTTGCTTTTTCCAACTCATTGTATTTGGTTAATGGTTGACTTCTCAAAATTTAGCTTCAGCCAACTTTTTGAGAACAAGTCAGATAATTATTTAGGACCTCAAAGTGATAACAAAACTCATACTGCACCTTGATGATTCGTGCAAAGTATTCTCCTTTGATGTGATTGTCTGATTTCAAGTAGATCTCTCGCAGTTCGCTGGCGCCCACGGGGTTGTACTTGGAGTTGAACTTGTCAAACCGATGAAATGTTTGCCTTCCCTAGGAGGGTCATTCGTGAGAGAGGGTGAATCTTTTGATAACATTTTCATTCCAACAAAATGACTGTTTATTATTTTCAGATTACGTATTAAAAAGATCGTGCATGGAACATAAAAAAGATTGCATCACACCATATGAAATGCTTGAACACGCATAATTGCATCCTTCTGTAGTCATTTTAAAACCACACATTTGTTATTGGCAGGCTCATGGAGTTATTAAGCGATACCTGCCCTATTTACCTCAAGGACGTTGTTTTTTAGAACAATTATCTGGCAAAACCGATGTCTGACGGCATTGCAGAAATGTTACTGAACTTGTTTCAATTTTTAAGAACTTTTGACAGCAACGACTTTGTTCTTACAGCGTGCACGTCCAGAGAGTCCACGGTGAGGTCGTACGGGTCCATGTTGAGTTTGTTGAAGACTTCCTTGTGTGTGATCGCCTGACCGTCCTTCTCCAGGACCACGCGATCTGTCTCTTCCTGGTATGTGGTCTTTATAAATTTCAGCAGATGCTTCTGGTTCATGCAAGCAGCCGCGTGTATATGTGTGTCCACCTGTGTTTTGACATGAAGCAAACAGTTAGGATGTGCATGACTTTATTGGACAAGTACCAGTGGAACTTTACATTTATGTTAATTAGATCAAGAGCACTAGAGATAATGTTCAGAGTCGAAGCTCAGAGTGATTCAATGTTGACCGGACGATTTGCATTACATCATTTTGATACAGTGATTTTCGTAAGTTGCTAGTTTAATCAGGGTTTCCCACACATAGACTATACTTGGGCGGGCCGATCAGGTATATTAACGGCCGCCCAAGTATATTTCGCGACCCATTTAGGTTGTCATTTTGTTTGTTTTTTTATTAATATTTTCGTCCACCCCCACTTAAAATCACATGGATAGGTTCCTAAATACATTTACCATTTTTTTTAAATAGTAGCCCATGTCCATATGTTTATTTGTGAGTAGTAGATTTAAACTATAGGGCTATCACTAAGGGCCCAGCCTGTACCTGTTCGCTCTGCCATGGCTTGAAGGGTCTGCTAACAAGCGACCAACAGAAAGGTTAATGCTGTTGCACGTCACCTCAAA
>NW_011369945.1:5956324-5958639 GCF_000735185.1 Notothenia coriiceps
CCCCCCCCCCCCCAAGTATATTTCAGATCTGTGGGAAACACTGTTAATGTATAATGAACTAGATGGAAAACACCAACCAACCTTTCTGACGTTGTAGAAGTCTCTATGTGGGACACATTTCAGCTCTTTTAGCTCTGCCATTTCATTCATCATTTCATGAAGATAGAATTTAGAGGCCAGGAAGTTCAACCGTCTGTGACAGTACGTTTTTCTGTGAGGGAGCAAAAGATTTCAGGTAGGAACATTTGAAATGACTCATTCAACTCATGTTAATGGTTGCAGTGAATCTACTTCCCCCCCTGCTGACTGATGCTCTGCTGCATGCACCGTTCAGGAAGGGAAAACTATTCACAGTAGTTTTTGAAATATCAGTTAAAAGCTATGTAAAATGTCCTTTTGCCCTATTGTCGTTATGTATATTTAAAACATTTGTGTACTTACGTTGGGCCGTCAGCTATCATTGCGAGGACATGGCTCAGGTCTATAGCGAAGGTCTCGAGGTCGGGGTAAGGGAGGCTGTGAGGCTGCTGTTGTTTCAGGGCCTCAGCATTGTCGTAAACATGAACTATGCCATCCTTCATCTGCAGCTCGTAGTTCAGGTTCTCAGGAATACCCTCCATGGAGTATGGGTCCTCTCCTTCCTGAGGGAACGGCCAGATGTCTAAACACAATGAGAGGAAATAGAAACGGAAAATAATGAATATGCTTTGCAGTAGGAGTTATATACAGTTAACAGTACCAACACATCTTGAAGAATATTAAGACTCAATGTATCTCATCATGGTTATAGGATGTGTATCAGAACTAATATTTTACCACTGATGCAATTGTTAAAAGACAAAATAACAGTCATTATGTCTCACACACATTCAAGACAGCTGTTGGAAAATCTATTTTTAGATAATAGTATGTGACACATGCTCTTCAAACAGCCAAAGTACAGATGTATAAATGCTAAAAAGAAAGTCACAGTTACTGTCATGCTTGTGATATCATAAGCTAATGTATTCTCTTAAAGCATTCTCCAAAGCTTTGTTGTTTATAAGGACCCACATTTGTGAGATATTCATTAGTTGTTTTTTACATTTTTGCAATTGATGAAAGATAAGGTTTCTGAGATCACCTGCTAGATTAAAGCAGTGAGTTTCTGCTGAAAAGTGTATCCAATTGTTTATGCTAACTTAAACTATCTTGTCATCTTTTTTTTCTTTTTTTTCTATTTAGTCCCAACATAGTACACTTTATGTGCCTCATCTTTTTACTTGTCATATGGTTAGAGCGTATAGTAATCAAATAAATTATTAGTACTGCACATTTTATAGTCATGTTCCCAGTACATATAAGTCATATCAATGTATTGTCTGTGTTGGAGAAGCCTCCTGAAGCATGTCCCATATCTGTTGTCAGGAATACTTCCACTGACCTTAGCTCACACACACTTCTTCACACTTACTTAAAATAGACGTTTAGAATAGTTAGACTCATCCTTAATAATAACATGCGATAAGCAGTTAAATGTTAACAACATAGCGTTTAACCGTTGACATAAGATTATCATAGCAGCAGTTGTTCCAACACTTTATTTCTTATTAAGATATCATTGGCATTGTAATGAATCAGGTGTTATATTAGTCCCTGCTTGTTTCTGAATTGTGTTGCTAACATTGGACGTGAGAGTGCCCTTGTCTTTGTCAGCTAATTGTAGCTCACTGACAGCAAAGATAATAAGTCATCTTTTTCATTATTTAACTCAGTAAGTATTTGCCATGTTTGTCCTTTACCAAAAATAAGAGTGTAATGTTAGACGCCCCTTAGAGTTGCAAAGTTTTTCAGATTTTGTATTCCCTTTTTTTTTAAATCTTAAAGGTCACCTATCATGCTATTTTTAGGCAATAGCATAGGTCTCAGATATATAAAAAATATGTTAAAAAACATGTCTATGAAGTGTTTTGCTCAAAATACCAAACAGATTACCCATTCTAGCCATGCCTCACATCCCTATATTTCAACCCTGTCACTAAAGTGCTGATTCGGGGTGTAAAGCTTCTTTTTTTTTTTTTAAACAATTGAAAAAAAAGAGAATAAAGAGGTGGCGGACTGTATGCCTGCTTATGCAGGACCTTGCAGATACTGTCTAAATGCTGCGATGAAACGCCCTCTCTTGTTCAAAACCACATCAAGGATTATTTCTGAAACGCTTTTTCTCTTGTCGGTTTACCACAAGGAAGCCTTTTTATAGCCGGCTTCTTACACATGCTCTCTCCAGTACAGCGTTAGCTCTGAGTGTTAGCGATGCTTGCTAATGTAAACACAGA